>NC_142011.1:44317306-44631973 GCF_049901735.1 Notechis scutatus
AAATCACCTACTTCCTGCACTTGCTAGGGAACTCAGCCCTAAGCAGCATTTTAACTACAAAAGCATTTTACTTTAATAACATTCAGTTTTTAAAAAGATAGTCATCTGTTTTGCTTCATTTCTGGGTGCTACTGTTTAGAATAGAAGAAAAAAAGCATGTGGTTAGCCAAGAACTCTGTAATCCCTCCTCCCCTTTTCTTTAGGAAACAGCTGGAATGAAGAGCTTAGGGGAGGAGTCACCTTCAGGGTGGAGAGAGAAGAAAGATAGGAGGAATTTACCTGTCTAGGTAAGTCAGTGGGAGGTCAAGAACAGAACAGAGGAGGTAGTATAGCCTGTTTGATGTGTTGGTGCAGAGCAGAGTACGTGGAATTGTTTTCATTTCCTAGCGAAGGTGAGTTAAACTCTAACTAAACTATGTTTGCTTAAAAGGATACGGTGTGTTATTGTATTTATTTGTTCTTTCTTGGCTTTATTCTCACATACCTTTGAGTTGCTACTCAGTGATGGTGGAAAGGCTAATTTCTCCTTATGAAAGTAAGTCGTATCCAGGACAAACTTTTCTTTACAAAAAAATTGCTGATAGGATCAAGTTCTTACTGCATCAAGCAGATTCCAGTTTCTAGAACTACATTTTTGGAATAACAAAGAATTTCTTATGTTTACTATGCAAAATTACAAAACAATGAGAATCTGCTTCTATATTAAGAACAGGTATTAGTTTAAAACCATTGAAAGATGGAACTGAGTAGAAATGTTTTTGCTATAAGATAGCTATTTCTTCTATCAGCAATAGAAAACAAAGGCTACTTTACCTCAACTGTAATTATAATATATTTGACTGAATTTATTTTAACATGGATGGAAATTTACAATTTATTAGTTGAATGTAGTGAAACAAAAGGAACTGTAAATGATTTTAATTAGGTATTAAGATAGTTGGAACGTGCAGATATGCAGCTGTAATTGGTGGTTATTAGAGATTTCTCTTTTGTGCATATAGGGTCAAATGACTTGTCCATACATGTTGGAATTCTGTCTTTTTCTTTTTCCACAAACATGACATTGAAATGCAATTAAGTAGATGCATTCAAGAGTCTGTCTTTAGCACTCATTCTGTTTCACAGATAGGCAGAGGTTTATTCAGTAAGTATTGTAGTGAGAAGAAAATGGTACAAGTAGGCAGAGTTACACAGAATTTACCATTTATCTGAGTATTTTGTAAATTATATTTTTAACTATTCAGCATCTTTAAAAATATATATGTATTTTGTGCCTCAAAATATCAAGAGACCATGCCCCTGAAATTCAGTGCAAAAGGTGTTCTGAGGGACTGCATGGGACTTTATGTGAACTTAAGTCCCCTCCTATGTAAGTCCCATCTTACACTATAACGTGTAGGATGATTTTGGTATTTGTCTTGTCGTATGAGAAATTCTAGCAAAATGAGATATTTTGAGCAATCAGATGTTGTGTCATAAGAAACTACATATAAACCACAACAATGTAATTGAGAGGTGCTGACTTCAGAATACTGACTCAAGTTATTGTGAAGTATAGCAGAAAAATAGCTGATGGTATAATAGGCCTCTGTAATTTGCAATGGAATAAGCTGAATATAGTCTTTGTAATTTGGATCGCCAACTTTTAATTTTTTTTAACATACAACAAAATAAGAGTGATATCAAGCTGGTATTGGCTATGTTCATTTGAGTAGGTCACAAATAACCCAGGTCTATGAATGATGTGCTTAGCGAATTATTAGAAAACATTATTGGAAGAATAAAGCTTAATAAGCTTCCAACATCTTTCCCCCCCGCCACAATAATAACTCTGTGAAGTGGGTTGGTTTGGGAGAGTGTGGCTGGTCTAAACTCACTCAGCTGGTTTTTGTGGCTAAAATGGGACTTGAACTCACAGTCTTCTGTTTTCTAGCATGGTGCCTTAATTACTAGACCAGACTGGCTCTCATATTTTGCTAGGAACCATAGAAATATAGATTTAAATGTTCATCAGGGAATTTTCAAGGAAAGATACAATTTAAGTATTCAAGTTAAACTGAATGGCAAATAAAGAAGTGATATATAACACTAATGTTACATTCTGGATACTGATCCATCGTTAATAAAGCAATTGTTTTATTGCTTAATTGTTTTTAAATCTTCAGTAAAACAGTTTGGTATAAAACAAGATGATGCAAATGATAGAAGTTTGAATGTGTATCTACACAACAATTAAATTTTATTTAAAAGACAGCCTTTCAACAGTTTCATGTTGAAATAAAATGCATTGGAGGAGGAAAAGATAGAGTTCCATGACTGGTAGCAGTTTCTTAGCGTCATCTAATATGTCTTCTATGGCTCTGCTTTACAATTTGCTGATTTAAAAAATGTCCCAGGTATGAAGGTCACATGAGAATGACTGATAACATTTCCCTGGTGCAGTTAGCTCACATATGTATTGTTGGTATCTTAAGCGTGGGCGCACCTTGTTTCATTTCCTCAAATATGTACCCAGAAAAAAAGTATAGCTGTGCCCTGTGTTCACAGTTTGATACCATGAGACCTAGTATTCAAGGATGTTAGTTAATATTTAATATAGCTTTTAGAACTATTCTAACTACTTTTGTTAATTCTTAGAGTTTTGTGTTGTTCAAATTTCTTTACAAGCGAAACTGATTTTTGCCACCCACAGTAAGTCTTGCACAAGTTAGAAAAAATTGGAACCACACCTTTCAGCTTGCTACCCTTACTTTTGAGTTTCGCTGTTTTTAAAAGAGAGATCTTGAATCCAGAATTTTTCTCAAGCATACCTTGTTCAGACACTGGAATCTGACCTCTCAGTAAAACTTTGTCTTGAAAAAGATGTTTAGAGTTGTTGGCTTTTGAAGCAAATCAAATTTTGTGGGGAAACAAAACAATTTATTACACAAAGCAGTTTGAATCCCACAGCAATATACATGGCAATAAAAATGCAGGCTTGGGTGTTTCAAAAATATTACTTAGATGCAAATATTTTAATTCTGACAATTGAATGAAATAAACCCCACTGCAGAAACAATAAATGACGTAAGCCAATTTAAGATTCTGAGTTCAAGTACATATCATAACTGTTTCAGGGGCAATTATACTCAGTTGCTTCTTTTGCTTCTCCTTTTTCTGCTGTATGTTATTAAAACCTTTTTTCAAAACTAAAGAAAACAAAAGCTCTGGTAAAAGAAGGTTAGAGTTCACTCCATACTGTTGTATTCATTCATGATCTGAATTGGTATTGCACTACTAGGGTGCTCTATCTGTGTTTTACTTGTGGCTATATATGCATTAAAAGGACACGATAGATGTTTTTTACAATATATAAATGAGGGGTGCAATGGCTCGGCAATTAAAGATGCTGAGCTTGTCAGCTGAAAAGTTGACAATCCAGGTTTGAGACCTGAGTGCTACATAATGGGGTGAGCTGCCCCAGCTCCTGCTTACCTAACAGTTTGAAAGCATGCAAATACAAGTAGATAAAAAAGTACCACTTCGGTGGTACAGTAACAGTATTCCATGCACCACGGTGTATAGTCACTCTGGCCACATAACCAGTGATATGTCTTCAGACAATGCTGGCTTCCTTGGCTAGGAAATGGAGATGAATACCACCCCCTAAAGTAGGACATGCCTGGACAGAGGAAATCTTACCTTTACCTTTACTTTTATAATATATGAATGATAAAGAAACTCTATTTTTCCAATAGTTCTAGGAACCAGCTGGCATAAATTTAATGGAGTACAAAGAACGTATTCTGTATCCAGAACTCCATCTGTATGGTATACTGTATATAAATAAGTTCTGAACTTTTGCACAGAAACTGAATACCTGATGAATAGAATAAAGGAAAGGAGGCTAAGCAAGGACTATGCTAAGAAGTGCTGCTAGCACTTTGCTAGCCTTGTTATCTTAGTGTAATTTGAATCTTAGTAGTCATCACCTCCATTCTCATTAAAGAACATACATACTGGGAAAGCGTTTAGACCAACTCTGTAGCTTGTCAAAAATAAGTGTTCCACATAGAAATATGATGGGTGGCTTGGACCTTTCAGTCTTCAATGCTTCTGAACCTGACTCTTGTAATGCTTCTGAGAATTTGAGGAAAGTTTTTGGAGAAGGGAAAAAATACTTGTGGAGCCCTATGATGCATTTCAAGAGCTTCACTCTTATGTATTTAGAGCTTAAAGTGTGAGACGATTGCTTTACATATCATATTAATTGTAATTATATCTGATTGGTAAGAATCTCTTGATTTTTAGATAGGGTATTATTTTGGAAAAATGCCTAATGCAAAGGTTTGTAAATCTACCATGTCATCTCTGCTTCCTTCCTTTCAGTTAATGACATTATTATGCATCACTGATGATCAAGATAAAAAATATTTGTTTGAGAGTCATCATTCTGTATTACATTAAGGCAAATGTAAGGTGTTCATAAATCATCCATAAATAAATGCAAACACTGACATTTGCACCTAAATATTATAGAGGTCCGTATGATTTATGTTTCTGAATCACCAAAGTAAGATGTGAGTTCAAAGATAGCACTGGCCTATAATAATTGATGGATATTAGAAGTTTTCAGTTTTTTGAAGTTTAAAATTTTGAAATGCTAGAAATGGTTTTAATTGGGTTTTCAAGGAACAGAACGCGACAACTTGCCTGGCTGACTTACCCTAGCTTGCCCCAGCTTGCCCTGGCCAACTTCCTCCAGCCAACTTGCCATGAGACAACTCGCCACAAGACAATTCAACACTGGATAACTTAACATGAGATAACTGTACTGTTATACGCCACTGTTTCTTTGACATTATTTTAATTTTTGTCATTCATATTTTATTTTGTCCCAGTACAGTTATCTTGTATTGAGTCATCCCACACTGAATGGTCCTACAGTGAGTTGGCCAGGGCAAATTGGCCAGAGCAAGTCAACTGTGAAGAGTCAGCTGTGGCAAATCGACTGCAACAGGTCAGCTGTGGAGAGTCGGCCAGGGTGACTTGTCCTAGACCCACAAGGAAAATGCTGTGGGAAGTGATGTTGAATTAATATAGCATGTTTATTAATGATCATTCCCAGAAGCAGAAATACTAAAATAGGTACTTGAAACATGGACTGTTGGGTGTATACATGAACAATTCTGATTGTTTATATGTTTGTGTCATTAGAAGCTCTATCTTCTATCACTATTACATTTCTTGTTTCGTTGTCAATTCAGAAAAAGAAAATAAGCTTAAATAGCTGTCTTTTTGTCATTATAACCTCTTTGGTGAGCCTCTTTCTCTTTTAAATAGAAATTTTATTATTATGATTTAAAAGATTAAAACTAATACAAACTAAAAAAAAATAAAAGAATAAAAATAAAATGTGTAGGGAAAAATAGAAATTAAAGAAAAAAAATAAGAATACAGTAAAGAGAAAGAAAAGAAATACTGTATAATAAAGAAATGATTTCTCTTTACATCTTTTTCAAAAGTCTTTTAACTTATATTTAATTTTTTTATAAGGACTGTACTACTATAAAACTTATCACTCCAAAGGTTCCAAATAGCTCCTTTTTTTAGCTATAAGTTAATTATATTCAAAAATGATTAAAAAATGAAGCTGATGCTAATTTTATGTCCATAAAGCCTACTTTACAGCAGTGAGCTTGGTGGAAACCATCCCCTCTCCAGCTACTCAATTCATAAAGTAATTTCAAAGACCACAGTTCCAGAAGTCTACTCACAAGAAATAATCATCTGGATTGCAAATGGGCAACCTCTTGATCACTCCTTCTGGAGAGATTGTGCTAGCCAGAATTCATGTTTGGCTGCTGGTTTCCACCCCAGTGCCTTTTCTGCTCCTTCAGAAACATCTGGTTCATCATAAATCCTCAGCAGAAGTCTGCTGGTTTCTTCCCCTTGATGCAGTTCGAACTAGAGTTGTACCATATGTAATTTTCATAACAAATTATACCACACCCTAATATGATGGAAAGAAGTCTTCTTTTGAAAAACAGATCCTCAAATTGTACTGACAGATGTAATCCCTGATTGAAATAAAAAGGTTATTAGTAATTTCTTTACTAATAAAAAATGGAAGCTGAATGTGTTTCTTTGTCTATGTTTTTGTACAGAGTGATAGATCCCATCTTGTTTTATTCTTATTATGTTTTATTGTTTATTATATTCGGAGCCACCCAGAGTTGATGTGAGAGAGTGAGCCATGCATGTTGGCTGGTGCCTAAGTTGAATTTAAAAATAAAAAAACTACACCCACATATTTTTAAGATGTATAATGCAAGCACTCTGTACCTTTCTAAAAAAAAAATCTGGAATAATACATAATACTATAATTCTTTAGATTTCAGGGTGCTTTCTGAAAAAAACATACTGGTAGTTAAACTCATTTTTTGATTTTCAATTTTACTCAAAGCAAAGAGATTTGAATTTCTGAATTAAAATTAGGGTGAAGTTGGGTGAGTTCCAAATCAATCTGAATGAATATCATGATTGATTCACTCTTCTTTAAATCTCATTTTAGAGCCTTTTCCTACATTAGAAATCCCAAAGTATTGGAAAATTGTTTTACCCAACTTCTCTATAATAAGTATTGAATACTGTAACACAAGACAAGTAATTTGATTGAAAGTTGCCTGTCTATGACAAGAGGAATTGGGATTAAGGTTGATCAAGATGTTGTGTTAAACTTAGGCAGCCACTTGTAAAACAGGACTGGCAGCTATTTAGCACTTTTGAATAGCTGCCAAGGCCTTAATATGGTGTTCTATTGGATATTTACCTATGCTCTCTTTTTTAGATTTTTTTCCCCATGCTTGAGCTAGATGATTCCATTCTGGAACCTTATGGGAAATTTAGAATGGCAGCTGGATTCAGCCATTCATTCTAAGAGTTTTGCTGTTTTATTATATGAAAATTAAATATTAGAATCATAGCCTCCAAAATCCTGTAATCTAAAAACTTTCCTCTTTGCTGTGTAAGACAATTCACTGGAGTGATGATGTGATTGAGATGCTTTTTGTACATTGAATGGACATACTGTCTAGCAAAGGTGGCCTCACTGAATTAGATGTACCCCTACTGCTTCTTCTTCTTAGCATATTCCCACAGAGTCTACTTTTTGGATCATATACGCCACCTTGCGCAGTCAACTGCATCTCCGGGGTGGAGACCCATGGCTTGCATGTCTTTGTTGATGGTGCTTTGTCATCTCTATTTTGGACACCCCTGAGGTCACCAGCCATTGACTACTAGTTGGTAGGCTGTCTTGGGAATGATGGAAGGTGCTGCTCTCTGGACATGTTTATACCAGCGGAGCTGGCCTTCTCTCATCTTCTCTGTAATTGGTGCTACACCCAAATGCTGTCAAATGGTATCATTTGTGATGTGGTCAAGAAGGGAGATGCCCAATATCCAATGGAGCATTCATATTTCCATGGCATGGAGATAGCTTTTGGTCCCTATTGTTACTGCCCAGCATTCAGTGCCATACAGTACAATTAGGTGGGTCTAAGGAATGCCATGTGTAGTGGTTGTCTCTTCTCATGATATTTCTCTATGAGCTGGCAGCCTGCAAAGATGGTATCAGTTATTCTCCAGCCTTTGACAAACCGCATAGTTGATGGTGGGTTGGGCAATAATGTGAATGCATTGATCAAGGATTGTCTTAAAGATCTTCATAATGTGAGACAGAAGGCAGCTGGCTGAGCTTTGTTCTTGAAAATTGGAGCTGTTACCCTTGTTGACCAATCAGTTGGTACATGGACAGTGTTTGTTACAGCATTGAAGAACTCGGTCAGCCAAGGTCAGCTTGCCCTCGGAAGTTGTGGGACCACCATCATTTGAGACTTTCAAGAAGAGATTGGACTCCCATCTGTCAGAAATGGTGGCTAACTTTTTTGGTCTCCTGTGCCAAAAATTACCAGCACCCAAAAAGCAATGCTTGTGTGGGGGCCCATGCCCCCTGCGCATGTGCACGCACCCACATGTGCCGCACATCTCTGTGCATGTGTGTGCGATCCCCCATGTGTGACATGCATCTCTGCACATGTGCATGAGTCCCCTGTTCGTCTTTGCACATGCGCGCAAGACCCACCCATGTGCCCTGAGCATCTCTGCGCATGTGCACATACCTCACCTCCTGCGCATGCATGCCAGATACCTGGCAATCAGCTGGCGAGTGGGCAGCACATGCACATGTGCAGTGAGGCTCTTCTGGGCAATCTCTCATGTGCTGGCAGAAGTGGCTCTGCGTGCCAGTTCCTGCATGTGTGCCATAGGTTCGCCATCACAGGTGTAGGGTCTTCTGCTTGGGCAGTGGGTTGGACTAGATGACCTACAATGCCCGTCCAACTCTGATTATCTGTTATCTGTTATCAGTATCCCTGTGTTTCACACTTCTTTTCGTTTCCAGAAGTCCATGGGAAGATTGTCAGGTCCAGGGGCCTTCAGGTTCTCCATTTTGTCCACAGCATTGTTGACTTCCTCAGTTATGAGTGGATTGGATCATGTGTTGGTGTGCTTTCTGGAATTGGTGGATGTGGGAATTCAATGTTGGAGGACTCATTGAAATGATCTTGCCATCATTGCAGGATTTCCTGTTTATCTTGGAGTTGTTTGTTATCCTTGTGCTTAATGCACATGTGATAGTTGATGTCTTGGGCAGCCTTTTTCTGTGCTTTAACCAATCAGTAGATGTCTTTCGTCCATTTCCTTATCTCCAAGTGGTCATGTAGGTCTTGGTAGTGTTCTGCCCTGGCTTCAGCAAGTGCTATCTTGGCTGCTGTTTTGGTGGTTACATAGTTCTGTCGATTCTCTTTGGACTTATCTGCCTGCCATTTCTTGAAAGTTTGCTTCTTTTCTTTAACTTTCTCCTGCACTTGTTCAGTCCAGAGCCATACTTTTTGGTCAATATAATGGTGATCTAATGTTGTAATGTGGAGGATTTATCTGGCAGTGGTGATGACAGAGTCACAGAGTGCTGATTAGGTGATGTTGCTTGTAGCTGCACTGATAGGTGGGAATACAATTTTTCTGGTCACTGCTTCTTTGTGGTCCTGCAGCTTCCACCATTTGATCCTCTCTGGGCCTGTGATGCTGTTCATTCTCTTATGGCCTTTTTTTCTGTAACAAGTAATTTGTGTTGTGGAGCAAGAACATCAGAGGGGATAACCTTGGTGTTGCATCCCATGGGAAGGTCACATCTTCTCAAAAGAATAAAATTGATCTGACTGCTATTTCCATCACTGGTGAAGGTAACGAGATGGTATGGATGTTTCTTGAAAAATGTGTTGCAGATCATTTGCTTCTGCAAAGTTCAGGATTTGAAATCCATCTTCATTGCAGTTTCTATAACCTTTGTTCCTGTGGCATTGGTAGCCATCCTGATTGCTTCTCACATGACTATTCAAATCACTGCAAAGGAGCAGCAGGTCTTCTTCAGGACACAGATTTTAGTTTGCAGTTCATTCCACAACTGATCCTTGGTGTCCTCATCAAGTTCTGTTTGTGGGGCATAAGCAAAAAACACCTGGAGTCAGCAGGTGGGTGTATCGATGGTGGCAGACATAAGGCGGTGGGAGTTTCTCTGGATCTCAGGCACATGGCTGTGAAGATCTTTACTCACAACAACAGCAACACCATAGTTGTTGGAAGTGCCATAGTAAACCAGTTTGTAACCTTTCCAATGCCTCTAGATTTCTGTCCCTTCTATCTGGTCTCCTGAACGCATGCTATGTCAATATGGTGGTGTTTCAGGATTTTGCTAACTTGTGGCTGCATCCAGACAGTGTTCCTATGTTGAGAGTGGCAATGTACAGAGATTTTGGCTTTTTTTGAGCTAGCTTCTTTAACCAGTCCCACTCCTGGACTGGTAACCCTTGTCCATTTTTCACATTGGTTGGGAGTCACTTGTGGGGGATGCCCTAGTGGCTTCGATCCATTTGTAACAACAAAATTTCTGACCAACTTGTCGCCTGGGCCTGGCATCAGGGTTCATGATCTGTTTAGCACCACCCAAAAGTGGGTGGGCTGTATCCAGTGGCACCATGAGGAGGTGGACCATCACTGCCAATGTAGCCAGTACTACTAAGGTTAAATATGTATAAGAGGAATAGTTTTCTCATCTCTTGTGGAAAGAATTTACACAATGTGACACAAGCATGAGGTGGAGCTAAAAACATGACTTACTGGAATAAACCTTATGACCACATCATCACAAGGTAATATGGCCTAATGTATTTAACAATGGGTAGGGAGTGGTAGGAAAGCTCTCAGACAGATTTATTTTTTACAGTGTTAATAATTGCTTAAGCAAACACAACAAAATTATATTAACATTAAAATGTATCTTAGATTAAGATTCAAATCTTTTCATTTTGGGTTATTTTTACATAGTCAACATTTTCAGTAAGGCAGTCAGAATGCCCAAAAATTGGATTTCTGTGCTTTTTATTTTAAAATGGTAGAAAAGGAGGATTGGGAGAAAATGAATTGCAAAAAATTAGATAATTCACTGAAGACATGAAAGGTACTACTAGTACTTGAGATGACACCCTTATGACTTGAGACCTGCAAATGGACAATGCCAATATGTTGCAGAAATGCATATTCCTATCAGTGGTGGGATTCGATTATTTTACTACCAGTTTTGTGGGCATGGCTTGGTGGGCATGGCGTGACTTGGTGAGCATGGCTTGGTGGGCGTGGCAGGGGAAGGATACTGTAAAATCTCCATTCCCACCCCACTCTAGGGGAGGGAGGCAGAGAATAGACGGGGGCAGGGGCAGTCAGAGCTGGCATTTGCTGGTTCTTCAAACTACTCAAAATTTCTGCTACCAGTTCTCCAGAACTGGTCAGAACCTACTGAAAACCACCTCTGATTCCTATTCTATAACTTACTAAACCCCTAGTCTAGCACTGCATTCTCAATGGACCTGCCTAGAATTAAAGTCTGTAAGTAGCTCAGGTACAATATTATAGAAAACTTTGGAAGAGATGAAAGTATATGTTTTTTTGATAGGTTCCTGCTTTTAAAGGAAGTGACAACACATTCCTTTGGGAACAAAATCTATTAATTTCTTTATGTTCTGTTGCATAATTGTCAGTCCAGACTAATCCACCAAAATAAAGGAAAGTATACTGTTATGACACAGTGATTAGGAACTGCGATGGAGGATTAAATTCTTATTATTGTTGCTCACACACTCAGCCAGATATTTAGACTGGTATTGGTATTTTTATCCACCTATTGAATCATTCCTAAGGACCTGAAATAGGCAGATATTGATAGTTGATAGTATTAAAGATATTATTGAAAGGTGTAAGCTGTTCCAATTATCTTTTGCAATTGATTGATGGTGGTTTTTTTCTCAATGCTGATGGTGCTCAAATGGTGCTCCAGATCTTTTGTGATTGCACCTAAGATGCCTATTTCTATAGATATTATTTTTGCTTTCTTCTGCTACAGTTGTTCTATTTCTGTTTGTAGGTCTTTATATTTTATTATTTCCCCCCAGTTTTTTCTATTCTACTGTCCCCAGATACCACGTTCACTATGCAGACTTTTGTTTAAATCTTATTGACAATTGTTAAATCTGGTGTGTTATCTGGCAGGTGTCTGTCAGTTTGAATTCTAAAGTTCTTGAGCACTTTGATTTCTTTATATTCCATTATTTTCTCCATTTAATGGTCCTATTAGTTTTTGCTTGCAGGCAAATGATTTTTTTTTTTGCAGTTCTTCTAATTTACTATTGTTGCTAATTTGCTGTGTCACTGTTTGCAGTCAATCTGTGTGATTTTGTTGCAGCAGGGCTTCACTGTTTTTTTTTTTTTTTTTTTTTTTTTTTTGCAGAGGTAGCACTTGCTGTCTATTGCAGTTTTCTCAATTCTGGTTTTGTATGCATTTGTTCTTAAGGCTTGGCCTTGTGCAATCAGAATTAGCCCCTGAGCCTCTTTTTTCAACTTTCCTATTCCTAGGTGTTGCCAAGTCTTGTTATTATCTGCTTAACCTGATATTTTTTAATGTATATGCCCCATAATACTTCATTATTATTAATAGTAATAGTATTATGGTTTATCACACAGTCAGCCCAATGTTTAGATTGGATTTGGCATTTTTATCCACCTAGTGAGTTCTTCCCAAAGACCTGAAATAGGAAGATTGTTGTGGTTTGATGAGAATTATTATTCTCTGTTCACAACAAGATGAAGTCACCATTGCCAGTTCTTTATGTGATGTTGGCCTTTATACCAGAGGTGGTATTCAGCAGGTTCTGACCAGTTCTAGAGAACCTATAGCAGAAATTTTGAGTAGTTCAGAGAACCGGCAAATACCACCTCTGACTGGAGATTTTACAGTATCCTTCCCCTGCCATGCCCACCAAGCCAAACCCACAGAACCGGTAGTAAAAAAAAAATTGAATCCCACCACTGCTTCATACTCATCAAGTTCTTTCCAAGAACCTAGGATGTTGTAACGTATCAGTGTCACATATGGGCATTAATACCTATCCTGACTTTTTGTTTGTAAATCAAAGTGGCAAACATACCTAATACTCCTGTCTCTTATTTTCCTTACCACAACAAGCCAATGAGGTGTTGAATTTCCATTCAAGAACAAAATTTATCAAGTGACCTGAGACAAATTACAAGCTTGCAACCAGATTTAATAATAGAATTACTGAGGACACTACATATATACTGGCTAAACCTAGAATTTTTGGATTTGGCCACATTCTAGTCTTGCAGGCATAGTTTAGAACTTCCTGTTTGTAATCTAGACTTCAATTCATTGAAGAATGAAATATACTTCTTATCTCCCCTTCCCAATACATGTTATTCACAGTAGAAAGATGGAGCTATCTAAATAACCCTAATTTAAAATGTTTCTGTATTAAAAGTGGTTGCGTTGAGTATATAGCTGTCTCTTTAAGGCATTCTCCTTTCTCTACGGAATGTCAGGTATGTGGTAGGTAAACACACACCCTGGCCTCTGCCCTAAGCAAATAGGCTCATTACCTATGACTGCTTACAACTTTGAATTATTTAATGCTAATCTTCATTTTGTTTCAGCATTGTTAGTCAATAGGTATTATAACTATTAATTAATAAAGCAAGACAACATTTAGGGAGACCACTCTCATGTTCCTTGCCTGTGATTTTATGTGGGAATAAATTTGCTTTGTCTTCACAAAGCAAAATAAAATGTGCTTCTCTAATGCATTTTTCCATGTATGACCTTGGAGAAATTAAGATTTCCACTTACTGATTAAGCAGGTAGCGCACCTGATTGACCTGGACTCAGAGGCTAAGCAGAGTCAAATTAGTCGGGAGACCACCAACATACACCAGAGCTGCGGACTGAACTGGGAACTCATGAAATATCTTGGAAGAATTATTACCATGTTTTTTCCAAGAAAACTGCTTCAGCATGCTCATGAAGTTCCATGGGTTGAGCTCTCTTTGGAAACTTTATAGCAATTAAACTGGGTCAGAGTCTACAGCAGTATTCATTAACCTGGTACCCTTTGGATATAATCCTCAGCCAGCTTGGCTAACTGTTCATAAAAGGATAAAGAACTGGTCGTGCCTTTGGGAAATTTTGGCAAATGGCTTACAATGCGGGGGTCCTTGGTGCTCTCTGAGTTTGCTTGTTTTCTTGCAGACGTTTCATTATCCTAACTAGGTAGTATCATCAGTGCTAGTAAGGAGTGCTGTTTGCTATCAGTTTATATTCTGGTGTCTTGCCTTTCTGTTGTGAGTGGTGGTGGTCTTAGGGATTCTTTGGTTGGGCTGCTTACTGATGGCTCTGATGAATTTTTTGATTGGGGTATTGCCTACTTGATTGTTGGTCTGAAGTTGACCTTGGAGTTAATATATGTTGACCTGACTGCCGATTACTGGTGGAGAGGTGCTGGAGTCTTTTTCTCTTTTTGGGTTGGTTATCTCACTTTTTTTTTTCAAGGAAGTATTACATGTAATAGGACAATTGTAGAAAATAATGCTTAGATTATTTTGCAAATACCTTCAATATTTGAGAACTGAGTTATGAAGCAGGGGGATAACTTCTGCCTTTTAAGATTGATTGTTAATAGTAAAGAAACCAAAAAGGAAGAAATACACTGCAGACCTGTACTTGGTAGTAATGAAGCCTTGGAAAGATATTCAGAAGTTGTGAAAGATCAGAAGTGCAAGCCATCATTTTCCTTTGATACTTTATGGAAGTAAAAGTTGAACTTTGAAAAGCAGAATAGAAAGAACATTAATGCTTTTGAACTTTGTTGTTGGATGACTCCCTAACAATTTCATGGATAGTTAATCAAATGATTCATAGTACAAATCAATTCAAAGTTTTCACTTGAGGCAAAAATGAAAAGGCAGCTCAAACTGTCATTATTTTGAATACATAATGTAAAGGCCTAACTCTTTTAAAAAATCCATAATGTTGGGAAAAATATAGGGAAACTGAAGAAGATGACTAGCAAAAGGATGGGTGGATTTGATTACAGTGGTGATTATAAAACATGAACAACCACTTAGAGACAGATCAATCTAGACAAGGTGTATTTGTGTGATTGCTAAGAGTGGACAGTAATTTTATGATGCATAATTACCTTCAACACACCATGTAAATCAGGTTTGTAAGAGTACCGGTAAGTACTTTCAGATTAAGGAAGTGCTCATTAATTATATAATCTTAATGAAATGAAGTTACCCATAATTCCAGAGAATTTCAGTGGTGTTAATTTGGACACTTTTGTATGCATAGTCATGAGTTACTGCTACAAAAAACAACAGTCCTTTCATAAATGTATTTAGTGAGCATATTTTTTTTTTAAAAAAAAGCTTGTACAAAAAATGAAAATGTAAAAAAATAAAACATTTAATATTTCTCAATTTTGTCCTAAATATGTTTTGACATTGCAGAATATTTATGGTTTTGTTTTCTTTTTATCGTAGAGCTCTTGAATTATACGGATTGCTCTCTTATCTAACTTGATATGCCTAAAAAAGATTTATGGGTAGGAATAGCTGAACCAGATCCCACACCAACTGTTGACAGTGCAAGCAGCTGTGACAGTGTTATCAGCAACAACTCCAGTTCTTTGGAAATGGTAATTATTTATTTGTGTATTGATTTATTTTGAAAGTTGTGTGGTATCTATTGCTTTAATGGCATTGGATAATTTGTAAAGTATAGTAAACATATCCCTTATCTGTATTATGAAATAATACTTTTTATATATAGGTTAATAACATTAATGTTTGTAAACTGCAGAGTCCCTCAAAGAGAGAAGGGTGACAAACAAATCTAATAATAAATAAATAAAAAATGATGCTTTAAGTGGACATTTCTTGGATATTTTAAACATGGACTAAGAATTGGAATAATCAAAAATGCCCATCAATTGATTCATGTTCTTTAAAATGTTCAAATGGTATCTACTAAAAGGTGATTTGTGAAAAAAGTGTATTTAGGGTGTATTAAAGTCAAAAAATATATTTGAAAGAATGGATATCAGATTTTCTGTTTTTGAGATATAAAGAAATTGAGTGTTTATTGACCCATATGATAGTCATGAGATCATCAAGTATCTTTTTGGAATATATATATATATATATATATATATATATATATATATATATATATATATATATATATATATATATATTTGTTTTCTAAAGTTTTCACGGATACTTACATGTATGGCCTTCAGCTTTGTTCGGTATTTTCCCACGTCATAGTAGTGGTGCTTTTAAAGTTGTAGCAACGTTTCAGCAGAATCTCATCTGCCATCATCAGGCTTCTGTATTATGTCCGTCTGTGAGTCAGACTTTTACAGTGGTTTCAGATTGAAATTTGGGGCAGCCTATTGCTGTGCCAGAATGGTTTTTTCTTCATCCTGATTGGTTGGGAGTCTTGGTCTGTGTTTATTGGTCTCGGGGTTTGCTGTGTTCTGCTTGATTGGTGTCTCTAATATCTTCTGTCTGTTTTTTGGCTCTTTTTGTATCTTGATTGGCTGGCAGCATTGTGTTCCTGTATTGGAGGCCTTTAGTGCAGCTTGGCTTCAGGTAAATGGACGGCTATCATTAGTTAGGAAGCTGGGTTTCATCTGGGTGCCTGGTTGGGATGTGTTTGAGCTGGAGGTATCAGGGGGGATCTGTTTGTGCCCAGGTGTTTGCCTGGCTTGTGGTGTGGAGATTTTTTGTTTGTGAGTGCAGGCTTCCAAATGATTGCCAGCCTGGTGGAATCATCTCTTCTATTCATGCTTTCTGGTCTTTTTTCAATCTCTATGGCTTCTCTGATGATTCTGTGGCTAGGGTTTTCTATAGTGGCTAGGGTTTTGGTGCCATTGAAGTTGATGCTATGACCTGTGGCTTCCATGTGTTGGACTAGTGAGGAAGTGTGTTCCAGCTTTTTGACTGCATTTTTGTGTTCATCCAGGCGGATACTTATTCTTCTATTGGTCTGTCCAATGTATGTGGCAGGACATGATGCACAGGGGACTTCATGTAGGCCTTGGTTTTCCAGGTCAATTTTATCTTTGGGGTTTCTAAGGATGGCTGCTATTTTCCTGTCTGTTTTGAAGGCAGTCTTGATGTGATGCCTGTGTAGTATCTTACTGAATTTGTCTGTAGTACCTCTTATGCAGGGCAGGACAGCTGTTCCATAGGTCTGTTCATCTTCTAGGTCTCCATTATGTCTCAGTGTGTTTTTGTGGATCAAGCTGGTGATTTTGCTTTTGTGGAAGCCGTTGGCTGTCAGTACTTTAGTCAGGGTGCATAGTTCAGTCTTTATGTGTGTCTTGTCTGCCAGGCGGTTGGTTTTGGTGATTAGTGTTTTGGCCACGGAGTTTATCTGTGCTGGGTGGTGGTGGGATTGGGCGTTGAGGTAGCGGTTGGTGTGTGTGTTCTTCTGGTATGTGGTGTGTCCTAGTGTGCCATCTGTTTTTTTGTAGATTAGTACATCTAGGAATGGTAGTTGTTTGTTTGTTTCCATTTCCATGGTGAACTTGATTTTGGTGTGTGTGCTGTTTAGGTGTGTTAGGAAATTGTTTAGGTTTTCTTTTCCATGGGGCCAAATCACAAATGTGTCATAGATGTATCTTAACCATAGTTTGGGTTTGTGAGTGGCATTAGCCAGGGCTCTGGATTTGAATTCTTCCATGAACAGGTTTGCAATGACGGGTGACAGTGGTGATCCCATATGGGCTCCTTCAATTTGCTTGCATCTTTGTCCTGTGTATATGAAATATGTGTTGGTTAAGCAGTGTTCTGCTAGTTCCATGAGGTGTTTAGCTGGTTGGTATTTATTTTTGATGATTTCAAGAGTTTCTTTTATTGGGACTTGAGTAAATAGTGAAACCACGTTGAAACTTACAAGCAGATCTTCTTGTTCCACGTGTAGATCTTTGATCATTTCCAAGAAGTGGTATGAGTTTTGTACACGTGAAGTTGCTGTTTCAGCATGGGGCTGTAGCTGTTTTGCTAAGTGTTTAGCTAGGTTTTGTAGTGGTGCTCCTCTGGAGCTGACTATTCCACCAGACTGTCAATTATTTGGAAGCCTGCATTCACAAACAAAAAAAAACTCCACACCACAAGCCAGGCAAACACCTGGGCACAAACAGATCCCCCCTGATACCTCCAGCTCAAACACACCCCGACCAGGCACCCAGATGAAACCTAGCTTCCTAATAAATGATAGCCATCCATTTACTCGGAGCCAAGATGCACTAAAAGCCTCCAATACAGGAACACAATGTTGCCAGCCAATCAAGACAAAAAAAGCCACAAAACAGACAGAAGATATTAGAAACACCAATCAAGCAGAACACAGCAAACTCCAAGAACAATAAACACAGACCAAGACTCCCAACCAATAAGGATGAAGAAAAAACCATTCTGGCACAGCAGTAGGCTAGCCCCAAACTTAAAACTGAAACAACTGTAAAAGTCTGACTCACAGATGAACACAATACAGAAGCCTGATGATGGCAGATGAGATTCTGCCAAAACGTTGCTACAACTTTAAAAGCACAACTATAATGACGTGGGAAAATACCCGAACAAAGCTGAATGCCATACATGTAAGTACCCGTGAAATATATATATATATATATATATATATATATATATATATATATATATATATGTGTGTGTATGTATGTGTATGTGTATGTGTATGTGTATGTATGTGTATGTGTATGTGTATGTGTATGTGTATGTGTGTGTGTATATATATATATATATATATATATATATATATATATATATATATATATGTTTTCTGAGGTTCTATGGTATTTGTATGTGGATCTTTGGTTATGGGTTTCTCCCGTAAGATTCAAAGTATCTGCAGCGTTGGCGAGGTCCCCTCGCCATCTTCAGGCTGGTGCCGGCTTAGTGCCAGTGCAAGCAGTGGTTGCACTGGCATATGCCAGTGCAAGCCACTGCTTGCACTGGCACTGCTAAGCACCAGCCTGAATATACGCGCTGTATATGCGGAGAAAACCCGAATAACCAAGTATATATATATATATATATATATATATATATATATATATATATATATATATATATATATATATATATATATATATATATATATTCATAGGTTTTCACGGGTACAGGTATGTAGGTCTAGGTGTGTTTGGGTCTTTTCCCATGTAAGATTAAGAGTATCTTGGCGATGTTTTGGGAGGTCCCACTCGCCATCCTCAGGCTGGTGCTTTCGGCTTCGTGCCACTGCAAGCAGCAACTTTATATATATATAAAGGAAAACCTTTAAATTCTTAAATGTTAAAAATGTTAATAAGGTAGTGAACTGTATTCCAAAACTTGGGAATCTGAGTAATTAACAAGAATTATGGCTGTACAGATCATGAGGTAGAGTAGTAGCTAAAAGAATTATACTGAGAAATTGGAAAATTAATATTCCAACTGTTGAGGAATGATTGTTAGAAATATGTGTTCTATTGTATCTGTTGGTGCAATTTATAAGCTTTTTATATATGTGGTTTTTATGTTTTATTGTTGACTTAGATCAAATTTCAGTTTCAAGTAAGGAACTGAGCCTATCTGGATCAAACCACAACTGACATTTAATTGTTTTATTTCAATTAATTTATAGTTGTCCGATTGAACTATTGTCAGCAATGATGGGTGCAGAAAACAAAACAAGCAAATGTATGCCCTGTTTTGACAAAAAGTTAGAATTTTATTGACCTTGGTTAGAAAGATTGGTTAATATTTCCCAGGAATTGATTGATAAGTTTGAATGGAAGATAAGAAATGGAGATGAAATTCTAGTTCTTAAGAGCAAGCTTTTATGACTTCTCCTTTACTCAGGAGTTTTTTGTTCTTTGTTTTTGTCTCAAAGAGTAACAGTGGCTTTGATTATCTAACAGTTGAAGAAAAAGAATGCCTTATGTTTCTTGAGGAAACCTTGCATTCTTTAGATGCTGAAGCAGACAATGGACTTTCTCCTGATGATGCAGAAGCTGTTGAACCTTCTAAACTTCCAAGGACATGGCCTACAAGAGATGTCCCCAAAGGTAAGTTTGTGAACTGTTATATAAGTGATTTGTAATGGGGCTATTTCAGCTGAACAGTAATTCTTGACTGAATTTTGAAGAAACAAGACACAGATTTAAATTCCTGTTTGTATAAGCATGCTTTAAGGTGAGTGGTGGGATTCAAATTTTTTTACTACCGGTTATATGGGTGTGGTTTGGTGGGCATGTAAAATCTCCAGTCAGAGATTAGTAGTATTTGCTGGTTCTCCAAACTACTCAAAATTTCCGCTACCAGTTCTCCAGAACTGGTCAGAACCTGCTGAATACCACCTCTACTTAAGGTCACAAAATAGTTGATGTTATTCTGCCATCCAAACTATCGGAAAAAGCTTTAATATAGTACAGATATGTTTTAGGTTTGATAACATTAAAATACAATGCTTTGAGATGAAATTATATGTTGATTTAACATGTAAGAAATTAAGTTTCAGGAAATAGATGTTTTTAGTCAAAATTCACATCATCAAAATAAGGAAAGTAACATTCTTTAGCTTTTCATTAAAAATGTCTAACCTGTTGAGTCTCAGATCTAGTTCTAATTTTTTAAATATAGTCAATATATATGCCTGGAAAATTTTCAATAAGTTTTTTTTATACAGTTGTACTTTGAACTTATCTTTCTTCATAAAAGGTGGTATTCTATGACTGAACAATACAAGCACTTGAAATTGCGATAGAAAACCAGCATTTTTATAGTTTCTCTCAGCTCTTGGAGGAAATGTGCAAACTCTTGGATAATGTATTCATATTCGTGGTTTATTATTTCATCCAAAGTTTATCAAATTAATGTAATAACTGTGCAAAATCTAAATGAATATTTGGTTCTATTCCTTCTTGGCTTATATTTCCCCTATTGATAACTTTCTTTCCTATTGTTTGTTGCTAAAAAAAATAGAATATATTATTGTTTACCTTGTCTTTCCCCTACCTCTATTTTTTATTTTGTAGAACTGGATACTGACTGTCTTGGAAAACATAAACAAATTGATCCAAAAGGCAACACCTCTCTTTCTGGTTCAATACCTGCTGCCATCTTAAGTCCAGGCCACCACAGCCTTCCAAAAGATATCATGGCAAAAAGTACTGTTCAGACTTGCAAGATTTTTGTTGCTGAAGCATCAGAAACTAATGCTGATGAACTAAAAACTCTTCCTCCATTACATCCAACTTTATGGGACTCTTCTAAGCATGGGACTTTGGACGTACTGAAAGAAGTGCCTGAGATAGGTACTCAGGGAAGAATCTCTGAGTTGGAATCAGTAGTAATTCCACCTCCTGAACCATTCCAAGACCAGAGGAAGAGCCATATCGTAATGCAGCATGAATCAATACTTACTGATTCTTGGAAACATGCTGAAAATGGGGCAACATCTCATTATGAAAGTAAGAGGAACCAAGGTGTAACGGAAGAATATGAAGCAAGAGCTGTCCAGCAAGAATTTCCACCAGAGATGATGGAGACAGCAGCTGGAAATAAATACTTTCTGAAATCTGTCTCTCCTAAATGTAACAAGAAAAGTTCTGAGCAAATTGTTAATCATCAAGAAATTGATCATAAACATATACTGGAAGAATCTCAGTTGGATTCTAGTTTCAAGCAAGGCCCTCCTACTGCCCCGAAACCTAGAAAATTGCCCCCAAATATTATTCTCAAAACCAGCAAAAGTAATGTTGCATCACTTAATATAGATCCAACACATAAGATAAAAGTATCATTGCCATTCAGTGGGAGGCCTAGAGCTGCAACTGGTGACTTTTCCATGGATAAAACCTATGCCCTCCAAAAAGAACAAGGGAGGGCAAGGAGGGAGGCTCTTGAGAAACTGGGACTCCCTTTGGATAATGAAAAGGATCCAGATGACCAAGTGATCAAAACTTCTATTTACTCAAAAGCAAGAGAAATGCCCTACACTGGCAGTAGGGAGAATGTAAACATGGATGACATTACTCTTCATAAGAAATCTGTCCAGCAGTCTGACCAAACTGATGTCAAAGAAGTCCAACCAACTGAGATTAGCATCTCAAGGATCAAACAGGCAAATTTCAAATCTAACACACTGGAACGATCTGGTGTAGGTCTGAGTAGTTGCATCACTTCTGAAAGCGAGGGAGAGAACTTTAAGAATAAAAGATCTTTTCTCAGCAAGATCACTCCAAATTTTCTCAGGAATAACCGGATGCGCCCAGCATCTCTTGGCACAGGGAAAGACTTTGTTGATCTGAAGGAAAACAAACAACATAATGTTGAGTGGGACAAAAGTCATGACCGACAATCTTACCCACTTCAGCACCCCTCCAAGCTTCCTAGGCCAGCATGTGTTAGTGTAAAAATCACCCCTAAAGGGGCCACAGAAGAGAACAGAAAGGAAGCTTTAAAGAAGCTTGGCCTATTGAAGGAGTAAACTTAATAGCTGACTCAACGCAAAAATTGTATGTTCAGTTTTGGTTAATATACTTATTTAATATATTCTTCTATATTTTTTCATCCAAATGGAGAAATCGAAGGTTACATTATACCTTTCAAGATTGTGTATAGCATGTGAGCATTGAGGGGTAGATTAACATTGATTTTAAAAAATCATTCAATTAATTCTGCCATTTATTATACAGTACACTTCCCATCAACAAAGAAATTTTCCAATCCACCTGTATAGGATGCCTTTGTGTATATATGTGCAAAGATTTGACTATTGTGATATGTAAATATATGATTGTATGTGATAGATATGTTTAGTCAAAGGGGGAAATCTAAAATGTTAGTGTTAATTGCATGGGGCAAACCATGAACTTTTGAAATATTGTACAGACTTATATCATGACAATAACAGTATGGATAGAAATCTTTAGTCAATATTGAGCTGCAATAGTAGTATGTTGGTTTCTTTTTAAATGACTGGGCCTAATGTAACCTTGCTCACTGAAACCAGCAGTACTTATTTGGCTCGTATATGTAGATCATTCAGTGTCTATTTAATGAATGAATAAAGAATACATTGCATATAAATGTGAAAAATGAAGAAATTGACAATTCATTTGTAAATTGGCTTCACATTCTAAATTAAAAATTAATAACACATAGATGCTAGAAATAAAGTTGATTTAGTTTGCCACACCTATTTTATGTGAATTGATTATCACTGTATTCAAATTTAAAATCACACAGCTATTTAGAATGGAATGTATGAGTGCACGCTTCTAAAAGATTGAGTAATAAACTTTTGTATGGAAAAAGGTTGGGCTTCTAACTAGTAAAGCTATCTTCTTGTAAAAATGAAATACAAATATATCAGGGGTTATAGACTACAAAAATCTCAGTAATATAAAGCTTTGTAGCTTAGTCCTTCCTTTTCCTATGAAAACAGTGGCAGGTATATGAAAAGACTGGGATTAAATATTAGGTATTGTGCAACTGAACTGCAGAACAAAACCTCATTCAAGAACAACAGCAGCACCACAACTCTGAAATCTAAGATTTTGATATAGAGTAGAAGCAAAATCATAAGCCTGTGATATGTGTTCTTCAAATCTTTCTTTTAAAAAAATTGTGATTTTTATGAATTTCCAAACATTTTAAAATGTGTCTTGACAGTGTGTGTTATTTGGGTGGGCGCCCCTTCCACTCGCACAAATGAAGCTTTGTGCGCATGCTCATTCCTTTCAGTTTCAAATAGGCCACGGCCCGATATTGGGCCTTGGCTTGGGGCTTGGGGACCACCGCCTTAGGATATGGCCATAAAGTTTATATTTTTTCCAGTAATTCTCCCTCCTCAGTTATGTATATAGATGGATACATTCCCTTTGAAGGAACAATGACAATGATTATCTGATAATTATATCAATTAAATTAAGACTATTAGATTTATGATATTCTGAAGGAATTTTTAAGCCATTCCAGCAATTTATTTGTACAATACTATATGCTGTTGATCAAGATCCCTACAGCAAATGTAATAATGTAAATTAATAAGAGAGGAAATTGTAAGGTATTTTTCAATAGGTAGGGGACAACATTACTATGGTGAAAACTCAATGGACTAATTTTAAGGAGAGATTTGCATTATTTCCAAAATATAATACATGGAAGATTACATCATTGAAACAATCTCATCATTCATATCATGAAATCTTTATAGAAATGACAAATTATAAATGAATTTGTTCAGTTGCATACAAATTGAGTTGCATTTAAGTCTGGAAGATTTAATTGAATTGGAAAAAATATATAGACTACAAGTAACCTAGAAATTTCTTCTACAACAGATGAAGTCTTTGGTTTATTCAGCCCTATACATGAACTAGTTTGTAAGAACTCTCTGCAATTTCAGATGGAAGTTCCTTCATGATGAAGTTGGGGTTTAAATAAATGGATGCTATGACCAATGCTAGCTATTTCTAACCATAGTATAATTTCACTTTGTAAGTAGGCTTCTACATTTCTGGATTAAAGAATTACAGAAGCTAGTTATAAAGAATTTTGCCTTCCTTCATGTTATAAATAGTGTTCATTCCTATTATTTAAATTGGTGAGAGATTGTTTTGTGGGGAACACCCTAAGACTTGATTAAACACATTTATGCTTGATGCTCATTTTCAAGAGTTCCTGATTCAACAAGTGATATATGAGTGCATATTTAATGCAGATCCCTATCATTGATTGGGTGGGGTTAATATTAGTTTAAATTAAACTTTTCTTTCATCGTCTTATTAATCAAAATGACCAATTCAGCTGTAGATAATCTTGTGTACAAAACACAAGCATTTAAATCACCTCCACATGAATGTCACATCTTTTTATCTACTATTCAAAAATGTACATGAAAAATAATGGATCAGCTTTTCAAACAGATGCAGGCACCTTATTTTGAAGTCTGGATTGTGACAGGCCCATACATGTGACTTTCTAGTGCAGGAGTTTTCTTTAACATGGCCCAACTTGTTCTTGGCTTAGGTATGAGATGTAACACAAATGTCATTAAAAGACAAACTGCATGTAAACAGTTCTGAATCAAAACATCCAACTTTTGAGCCTCATATTAATCTTAAATATATGAATCATCATATTTTAATATGTAAATAAAAAAGTTTTTTGTGAAAGTTTATTAAACATTAGTTGCATATATACTGTGGTGCTTTAAATAAAAAACCCATTGGAAATAACAGCATTTTCAATATTATTAGTTTGAATTCACCACTTAATTCTATCTATGCTATCCTCTTACATATAACCAGCTGAATTTCCAAGGGAAGCTAAAATCTTATGATACTTGGATTTATCTTGGACCTCTAATAATCATTTGAATCAAGACATATAGAGGTTCTGATCTTAATTTTTCATCTATCAGTTTAAATGTTCCTTATGGTCATACTTCACTCCTGATGACTTCACATCACTGCAGTTTTCTTGACTCATTTATTAGGGGCTAACATAAAAGCAGATATGGGACTCCTAACCTTCTCCAGGCAGGGTAGAACACAAGGCAGATAAAGGCCTAAAAGGAATTTGAGAACCAAGTCATCTTTTAAGAATGAGATCATTGGAGCAAAGGAAAGAGTATAAAACCTGAAAGAAAAGGGGGAAAATGGAGGATGGGACAAATGCTGTTTCTCTGCTACCAAGCAATAGAGGAAGAGGGAAAAATATGATTAATTGTTTACCATTATTGTTTTGATGTGACACAGGATGTTTCAGTGAGAAATTAAGCTGATGTAATTACATCCAAAGTAATGGAAGGGAGGAGAAATGCATGAAGCTCCTACTTTGACCCAAATGGCCTATACATGGTCTTCAAAACAAGTGAGATTTAATGAAATCATAACTAAAATTTCCTTTGATGTTAAAATACATGGTTATGTTTGAGTGTTATGTAGCTCATGACTAACAATGATAATTGTCTACATGAAGAAAAATGTTGTTTTCATAAACAGATTTATACCAAGCAACAGAGCAATGTTTGTATTATTTGTCAAACAACCTTCAGAAAACAATTCCTGGATTAACCAGAAGCTGCAGTTGATACAATAATACCAGTTAAGATTATACCCTTTTGTAATATACAATGCTTATAATGAAAGGGCTGCAGTGATTGGCAATTGTTTATCAAACATAATTTATGAAATTGCTGTTAACTTTAAAAATCTAAACTATTTGAAGTGCACCTTTCCTCTTACAAGCCTGTGTGATCATTAATGCAAGAGAGGACTTTTTAAAGAATGCTCCTACTGTTTTATCTGATATATGGAGCATGGCTTCTTCCAGTGTCACCTTCAGGCCAAAGAGCACACTGAAAATTGTGACCAGTCTTGATAAGAGTAAAAATGTTAATGTTTATTAGTTGCCTTGAATACATGATGGAGTGGAAAGATATAGTAGAATGTAAATCAAATATATAAAATATATTACAATTGTATTAATTATAATGCTTCTCAGGCTAAGGTATGCACCATCAGAATCAAATAGCCATTATTTTGAGATGATTCCAAGAATGAACCAAAATGGAAGCAACTTGAGATTTTCACATAGAGTAAGTTAGTACCTTGGTATTCATCATTAATTGGCTTTGGGAGGCACGAGTTCATTTCCCCCCCATAAGGAATAATATGGTGAGTCACAAAGTAACTGACACCAACAAGTTCTAGCTTGTGTATTGACTACCAAATAAATTATGAGTATCGAAACAAAATGTTTGTGACAAAATTCATTGAGTACAAAATTTGATGATTTTCAAAGCAATTGAGTACCTAGGTATAACTGTACTTGGTTTCATCATAATTCATGTTCCAAATACCAGATGAACAAGCAAAGAATCATGAAGAAGGAGCAGGACTAATGGATCCTGTGGGAAGATAGATCTTTTATTAACTGCTCAACGATTTTATTCATTTATGGAAGCCTTAAAGCCTAAATATGGCTGTTAACCATTAAATTAATGCCTAACATGTCCTGTATTTGAATGTGCAATATCAACTTTCATATATTGATGGGTGCATGACATAATTGAAACAAAACAATGTGTTCTAACTGTATATAAACGAACTATTTTGGGACCTACATTTTTTTTCCTTCTTCAACAACACTTTTTTTTCTGAATGTTATCCCTCTTGTGATTCATATTAGGTTCAGAAAACTATCGTTCATCTAGTCTAAATTTGGCGTCTGCCTGTATCAGAAAAATGTGTGTGAAATATGTTGCGGAAGTTACACCCTTCTGATGAAATAATATTTTTCAAATGAGCTGGCATAATTTACAACTTAAGCTACCTTTGCTTGTCAAAAGGAATGCACCCACCAACATACTTCATGGAACAAGATTGGGTTGTGTAGAGTCTTAACCTGAAGCATGTGTGGTATGTTCCCTAACAAGCCTGGCCTACAGATACCTGTTTATGTGGGTGGAGAGAATCCACAAACACTCCTTGTCTAAAGATTCTCCAATCTTAACTTCTGAATTCTCCATGTTTATGTTGTGAGGGTGTTAGGCTGGAACAAGAGAGTTATGCAGAGAAGAAATCTATTTGTGCTTGATTAACTACCTCTTTGTTTTTTGTGATAATCAGTATTGCATTGTTTCTGGACAGCTATAATAATCCAGTGGTGGATTGTTTTGGACTTTTCATGAAATCTTAGTCTTATTACTTCCTAGGTTTCAGACAGTATGATAAGAAAAAGTGTTTAGATGTGTTCCTGTTCCTAATATGCAACCCTCCCTTCAGAGTTTTAATCTTGCAAAACCTTTAGGAATGCTGATCAGTGAGTTGACACAGTGATTTATAATTTAGATTTCTTACATCCTTAGAACTGTTATGTCATTAGTGTCAAATATGAGCCTGCTTTAAATCCATACTCAGACAAGAGGTTTGCCTTGCAATAACTTGCTTTCAACCTATTCCTATCTTTTAGGTTTGGTATAATTACAATGAAACATAATGAAGACAGTTCAGTCAGTGGATGAGGGCAGATTTTTATTAACCCCAAGTCTGTAAATTAAAAACTTACCAGAAAGCCAGCTTTTTATATGTGGGGAACAATTGCAGCTCAGTTGTTAAATGTTTCTATGTGGGATACCATTGATTTGTTTATATGTATCCAGAATTTGCAACTGACACAATGTAATTGTGATATTAACTTGTCAAAGTGATGTTTGCACTAAAAATTCTGTATTGTTGCCAGCTGCTTACAGAACACAATTTAAAATACTGATAGTAACTTTCAAAGCCCTGTATCTGACTTCGGAGTCCAACAGTGAAGTATCAAAATATGTACTTGGGGAAGAGAGATATAATTTTATTTAATTGATTTTTGTCTTCAACACATTTTTTAATGATAAAAATTGAATAGAAAGAAGAAAAAGGAAGAAAAAGGAAAGAACAACTGAATGGAAATGGATAATGGGAAAAAGAAAATTGAACTGGGAAAGGAAAAAAAAGAAAAGAAAAAGAAGTCCTATACAAAAAGTTTTTTTTTAAAGAAAAGACAGAAAGGGAGCCATGCTATTGTTCAGCTATACCTAGGTGGCTTCTTTTGCTGTGAGTCAGTTCCCAAATATGGAGAGGTTTCAATTTCTAGCCTTGACAAATGCCATTGTACTCCAGTTTATTTAATTTTTAATTTTTATTTTATTTTGTCAAGTGATTATTAGATAACAGGTATAAGTATAAACATGAAATGGATATGAATAAGAAAAAAAGAAACAAAAAAAGAAACAATAGGACAGGGACAATAGGCATGTTGGTGTGCTTATGCACGCCCCCTACAGACCTCTTAGGAAAGGGGTGAGCTCAATAGTAGACAGTCTAAGGCTAAAGTTTTGGGGGTTAGGGAAGAAACCACAGAGTCAGGTAGAGTATTCCAGATATTGACAGTTTGTTCACTGTCTCTCTCACTTGTCTTCTGGTCAATGACTTGGTTAGCAGTTTGCCAGGAATCTAGAAATGATGTGACAGGAATTTTGTTTTAAAGTATTGAGAGTCATCTTTACTACAAGAACCTCTGCTATTTTCCTTGCAACTTATCCTGGATCATTCCAAATGGCATCAATTTTTCACAGCAAACTGAATTTCTGATTGCTGTTATTCTATTTGACACCATCTCTATTTATCAGAACATTTCTTTCTCAGTTTTCAGACCTCTGTGGAGACCACTTTTTTTTTTAAAAAAAATCACAATTGGTTTTCATTGTCTTTCTGCACGATATTTGCTTTTATCCATTTTATCAGGTTTCTACTCATAATAATTCACTCTCTAAAATAGTTGTAAATATAAGACCATAAAATCCATAATTTTTATAATACATACAATCATAATGGATTCTGCCATTATGAATGTGACTGGCAATTAAAATCTGTGTGAAATATTTTTTTGAAGATGACAATCCATCAAGCACATGAGAGAACATTTGCTGGGCTGCATTCAGTTATATATTGCAACCCCTTGAGAACTGCATTTGACTCCATTCTCTCCATATTTAAAAAATCTGTAAAAATATTTGCTTTGGCCACTGTGTTAACTGATAATTAATTTCAGTATTAACTTTAAAAAAAGAATACTAAGTGGAATGCCAGGAATGGAGAAATTACCTGCTTTGCATGATAGTTTCCACCCTTGTCATCCTTAATTATGCTGGAAATATATCTGCTTGAAACCTGAGGCCTTGAAGCTGCATGTAGCACTTGGAACCCTTAGGTGTGATTCTAGAAAACTGTACAAGTTACTATCAAATGGTAACTTTGAATGTGATCTAAAGAAAAACTATGCAGAATTATAGAATTGGAAGACGTTTTTAGACTGTCTAATTCAACCCTCGAGTTCAGTTCAGAAATCCAAATCCAAAGGTTGTCAAGGTCTTCTTAGACATCTCCACTAAGGTAATTGGTTCCTCTGTCCAATTACACTTACTATTAGAATTTTCCTCCCTTCTCTTCTGAAGACTACAATTATCAAATTGCAGTGAGTAAGAATGCAGCTTGCAGATCCAGCATTCGCCTGTACACTTGTTTGGAAGGAGGTCAAAGCAATTTAGATAATCATTATGCAAGTAATTCTGACAATTATTATGTAGTCTAAGAAAGCATGAAGGGGAGGGATTACATGAATAGCCCTGCCTTCTGCTGGTTCTGCTTCCACCATGCCCATATTAGTCCCTTCCAGGTTTTTGAGGCAAGATAGAAGATCTCTTTAACATTATGTTTTCAGTGTTTGAAGATAGTAAGATCAGCTGTGGAGATCTTTATAGTTTCACTTGTGGATCTAGTTCACAATATGGCAACTAGGAGTAAGGTTTTCACAAAGATGACACCTCAACAATGTGCTCTTTCTTGGAAAAAATAGGCACACATGAAATTTTAAATGAGAATTTAAGTCATCCTTGTTCATCCAAGCATTTGCATGGCAGAGTAACAAGTGATTCAGATGAATGTTGTTTAACAGTTTAACATCTGAATACAGTTGTTTACCAATGATATTTATTAACTCATTTTATTGTTAATTATTTTATTAAATAATTTGATAGTTTCTACTTCTGTGTACTATTAGAGAAAGAATGAAAGAATTGAGAATACCAAAATGACAATTTTAAAAAATGTTGAATAGTATTTATGGTGTCTCAAGTAGCCAGGATCTTTTCTCATATGAAATATTTTGTACTTGCCTAGTGGCAAATATCTGATATAGATTTTTCCTCTGAAGTGTCATTGTACACATTAAAATTCCTTACTTGATTAAAAAAAACATTACTAAAATTCAATTTGGAAGCTACATTAGATAGCCAAATGAAGCTACGTCAAGTGACATGTTAGGACAGTTGTTAACATTATATTGTTGTCTTTATTGTGGTACTGTAGCCACTCTGAGTACTTCTACCGGCACCAGACTCACATCTTTTTCTTATCTTTTCTGTTTGCAGAACAGTTGTCATCACTTGTGTAGGACATTGATGTAAGATCAGATAAAAAGAAAGAGGATCTCTGGCTCTCAGAAAGGGAAGGAGGGAAGGGGATAGCCTGTAAACCTGGGAAAAAAAGATGTACCTGCAGGCCTGTATATTTCACAGCCCTCAGCAGGGAGATGGCAGCATGCATTTGGTAAGGTGATAAAACCAACAAACTCACCCAGATATAGATGATTCAAGTTTTAACCCATTTAGTTCTCATGGTGCATGAGATATTTCCTGTGGGACATAGTTATAAAGTTTAGTTCATGCTTTAGTCATTTAAACATGTAAAACAAGATTTCAAGATTACTCTTGAAATGGGTATATGCAATGTAACAAAATAAAAATTTGGCATCAATTCATATGTATGTATGTAGAGAGGAAATTGACATGATCAATAGTAAGAGATGCTGCAATACAAAATCATCTTGAGACTCAAATGTTGTCCATCCCTATTATATACTGATATAAGCCAAAGAAGAAAAACCAGCTGCTATGAAGTCAGTAGATCAAAAAGATTAAAGGATAAGCCTAATTAAGCAGGCCAGTGATCAGTGAAAAATGAAAAGAACGTTACAGCATACACAAAACTCTAACAGATATAACTAAGAATAAATCCAGTTGGAACTATACTGCTCAAAAGTAGATAACTTTCTTTTCTTCCCATACTTGGCTATGAAAGCTATATTTTCGACTATGAAAAACAGTATGTTTGGTAACTTTGGGATGAAAAGTACAAAAGATTGTTAGTTACATATCTAGGTTTGTTTTTCTTGGATGTCTGTCTTTGCTCAAGTTATGTACTCCGGTTTAATTTAACAAAATAACAGAATAACAGAGCTGGAAGGGAGGTCTTTTAGTCCAACTCTTGCACAAGCAGGAGATTCTATACCACTTTAGACAAATGGTTGTCCAAGCCCTTCTTAAAAACTTCTAATGTTGGAGCATCCACAACTTCTGGTGGCAAGCCATTCCACTAATTAATTGTTTTAACTGTCAGGAAACTTCTCCTTATAGATTGGTTCTCTTCTTGATTAGTTTCCATTAATTGTTTCTTGTTCTGCCTTCAGGTGCTTTGGAGAATAGGTTGACTCCCTCTTAGTTGCACACTTTATATATGGGAACATTACTAGCATATCACCCAAGTCCTTCTTTTCATTAAACTGGACAACTCAATTCTTATAATTGTTCATTATATGTTTTAGCCTCCAGTCCCCCAATCACCTTTGTCGCTCTTCTCTGCACTCATTCTAGAGTCTCAACATCTTTTTAAAATGATGGCTATCAAAACTGGATGCAATATTGCAAGTGTGGTATTACTAAGCCACTATAAACACTTCACATGATCTTGATTCTATTTTTGTGTTAATGCAGCCCAGGACTGAATGGAAGAGGACTGCATTCTGATCAGAACTGAAGAAGCTTCTTGAATGAGAAGCGAAACATGTTTAAAAAAAAAACACAGAGAAAGTCCAGTTGCCTTTTGAAAAACACCTTTGGGACAACTATGAACCTGGATGATTGGGAATATCCATAAATATTTTTACCAGTAACTTCTGGATTTGGAGTCTTAATTTATAATATATGCTACAATGTAATACAATGAAGGAGTGCAGTAGCTCTTGAGGTTAGAATGCTAGGCTGACAATCAGCAAGCTTGTGTTTGAGACCCATTGCTGCCACAGGGCAGGGAGAGCTTCTGTCATATGCTCTAGCTCCTGACGATCTAGCAGTTTAAAAGCAGGTAAGTTGATATATAAGTACCACTTCAGTGGCTAACTTCATGGGGACATGAAAGGAGCCCACAACTGAGTGGCCCCTGGGCAACAGTGATGCCATTGGCAAATCCTTTCACCATATAAGCACTTTAGTGCTTCCAACATTGAAGTATTAGTATGCAATGCAATATATTACTGTTCTGTACGGTCATTACCATTCTTGTAGAACCACGCAGTGATTGGGCAAGACGCGCGGCGAGCTGATTGGCCGAGTGATCCGCCCTGATTGGCCCGCCGCGAATCTCCCGCGATTGGTGGAAACTAATCGCGGGAGATTCAAAGCGGTGCCATTGGCCGCGGCCGCTGCGGCCAAAGAATAAAAGCCGCCGTTTTCTTTCGGAAGCCGAGCCGATCTCGGGAATCAAATAAATGAGCTGAACCAAGTCACTGGCTCCGAGTCTCATTCCTTGCGACGGACACGACACTGGCGACGAGGATGGGATGCCAAAACTGATCCCCATTGTACACGTGTCCTGAGGAAATGAGACCGACGAGATGGCCAGCAAAGCACCGCCCGCACCCTTTAACCCGGCTACTTGGGATTGGGAATCGTACACCGACCGATTCCTGATGTTCCTCGAAAGTAGCAATCTAAAGGATGCAACTGGGCAGAAGAAAAGAGCGGTTTTCCTCACGCACTGCGGGCCCGCAGTGTTTAAAATGGCAAAAGCCCTCGCGAAACCAGAGAACGTAAAAACGATGGACTGGGCCGATCTCGAGCCATTGCTCCGGAACCACTATGCCCCCGACGTGCCCACCCTTATCCGGCGGCACGACTTCTACCGACGAGACCAGCGAGCGGGCGAGAGCATCGGCAATTTCGTGACCGATCTGCGGAATCTCAGAGGCATGTGTGGCTTCATGGACATGGACGAGGCACTCCGAGGCCGCGTCGTCCTGGGACTCAGAGATCCAGTTCTCCAGAGCCGGTTGATGGCAAAAGGCGACATCGCCCTCACCGACGTCCTCGCAGACGCCACCGCAGCCGAGGCCACCCGGAAGTCAGCGGCCCGGATGCGGAGGCCCGACACCGGGGACCGAAATGCGACCACCGAGGCAGGCACGGCAACCGAGACGCGTTCCGAAGCAAGCTGCCGAGAGACCACCACACACCATGGCGACCTCGACTTCGCCTCCGACACCACCGACGGAGAAGAGGACGTGCATTGGCTCCAGGTGGACCGAGACCGGCGCGATTGACGGGGTCGTAAGTCGGGGCAACTGTGCGCCGGGTGCAGAGGCGACCACCCTCGATCGGAGTGCCGATTCTTCGATGCAATATGCCGGCACTGCGACAAGAGAGGCCACATCGCCCGAGTCTGCCGACTCAAAAAGAACTACAGCCCCCAGCGGCGAGACGACAACGACCAGAGACGAGACGGCACCCCCCCAGGCCCAGAGACCGCCAAGGCGAAAGCCGATGGAGCCAAGATGGACGGGGCCGATGAGACGGCGGGAACAGGCGGAGAGAGGAAACCCACCAGACGGTCGTCATCGGCCATTCCTCCAGCACAGATGCCCGGAAAGTATATGTGGAGGTGGGCATCGAGGGCGAGCCATGCAAGATGGAAGTGGACTCCGGGTCCTACCTCTCCATGGTTGCATGGCAGGAAATCAAGCGCCTGGTGCCTGCCATCCACAGAGGAGGGCTGGAAAGCCAAAACCTAATCATCAAGGACTACCAAGGGAATCGCATACCGGTAGTCGGGACAGGCCAGTTCGAGATAACCTTCAAGGGGCGTACAGCAAGGTTTCCCCTGACGATCGTGGACCGAGACTGCCCTAGCCTTTTGGGACTTCAGTGGTTCGCGCCGCTCGGAATTGAGGTGACGGGCATCGACCACATCGGGGAGGCCGACTGGGAGGAACAACTCGTGAGGGACTTCCAGGAAGTGTTCGACGGCACCCTAGGCAAGTACCGAGGGCCCCCTATTTCGTTCAGCCTAGACCCCAGCGTTCCCCCAATTCGCCTGAAACCGCGGCGAGTACCATTCGCACTCCGGCCAAAGATCGATGAGCAAATAGACAAGCTCATCAGACAAGGGGTCCTCGAGCCAATTGACCATGCCCGGTGGGAGACCCCCATAGTCACCCCCGTCAAGCCCGATGGGTCGGTGAGGATCTGTGGGGACTATAAGGCCACCCTCAATTGCGCCTTGCAGCAAAGCGCCTACCCCGTCCCAGTAGTGCAGCATCTTCTGCACTCACTGGGAGGAGGCAAGGTCTTTGCGAAGCTCGACCTGGCACAAGCCTATCAGCAGCTACCGGTCGACGCAGAAACGGCCGAGGCGCAAACCATAGTAACCCACCGGGGGGCTTTCCGCTGTAAGAGACTCCAGTTTGGAGTCAGCATGGCCCCAGGAATATTCCAAAGCCTCATGGAGAGACTCCTGCAAGGAATCAAGGGGGTGGTGCCCTACTTCGACGACGTACTGGTGTCGGCAACCAACCAAAAAGAGCTAGAGGGTCGCCTGAAGGAGGTCCTAACAAAATTCAAAAATGCGGGGCTGAAGGTTAAAAAAGAAAAATGCCAATTACACACCGAGAGGGTCGAGTTCCTGGGGTACCTCTTAGATCGGCACGGAATTCACCCAACCGAGGAAAAAATCAGAGCAATCAAGGAAGCCCCCAGGCCGAAGAATAAAACGGAACTACAGGCATTTCTAGGACTGCTTAATTTTTACAATGTTCTCCTGCCCCAGAAGGCGACCGCGGCGGAGCCTTTGCATAGACTCCTGGACAAGGCGGCTCCGTGGACTTGGGGGAAATGCGAGGAAACCGCTTTCAACAAAACCAAGGACCTACTCACCTCAGATGCCGTCCTCATCCAATACAACGAGACCCTACCGCTAGCTGTCACATGCGACGCATCACCATTTGGCGTCGGCGCCGTCCTCAGCCACACACTCCCCAACGGAAAAGAAGCACCCATCGCCTTCTTCTCACGAACCCTCACCAAACCGGAAAGGAATTACAGTCAGCTGGACAAAGAGGCCTTGGCCATCGTTGCCGCCGTCAAAAGGTTCCACGAGTACATCTACGGCCGAACCTTCACCATCGTCACTGACCACAAGCCGCTGCTGGGAATCCTGGCAGGGAACAGGGCCACCCCGAACATTCTATCCCCTAGAATGACAAGATGGTCCGAATTCCTTGCCGCCTACAGCTACCGGCTCACACACCGACCCGGTAAGACAATCACCCACGGAGACGCCCTGAGGCACACGCCGCTACCAGACTTCGACACCGACCCAGCACCCACGACGACCACCCTCAGCATAGAGACTCTGCCCGATCTACCCATAACCGCGTCAGACATTGCCCGGGAAACTAATAAAGACAAACGTCTGGCGCAGGTATTGCATTGGGTAGAGAAGGGGTGGCCCGAAAAAGACGACGATGAAAACTTCAGAACATTCCGGAACCGACAAACAGAACTGTCATTGCAAAAAGGTTGTTTACTTTGGGGGGACCGGGTTGTTATTCCGGAAAAATTACAGGGAAAGGTTTTAGAATTGTTGCATGAGGGGCACCCAGGCATCGTTAGGACAAAGGCCTTGGCCAGAAGTTATGCCTGGTGGCCAGGGATGGACAAACAAATCGAAGCCTGGGTGGCAGCGTGCAACAGATGCCAAGAAACCAGACCCAGCCCTCCCACCGCCCCAATCCTGGAATGGGAAACCCCTAGGGGACCATGGTCCAGGATCCACATAGATTTTGCTGGGCCCACAAAAAGCCACACCTTCCTCATCACGGTAGAAGCTTACTCCAACTGGTTGGAGGTAAGCAACATGAGAACTACCACCACAGAGGCCGTCACCAAAGAACTCAGCAAACTATTCGCAACCCACGGCCTCCCAGACGTCCTTGTATCCGACAACGGGCCCCAATTTACCTCGCTAGAATTCGAAAAATTCCTAGCGGAGCAGGGGATACGACACGCGTTGACAGCGCCGGCACATCCGGCGGCGAACAGGAGGGCGGAACGGATGGTTCAATTTACAAAAAAAAACTATCCAAAAAATAGAAAACGGGGAAATCCAAGAGAAAATAAACAAAATGCTCTTTATACAACACATAACCCCGAATACAACAACCAATAAAAGCCCAGCAGAACTACTGATGGGGAGAAAATTAAGGTCCCCACTCGACAGACTGCACCCCACATACAACCCTGAAAAACCCCCAAACTCCTCAAGCAAAGACTGAATCTTTAAAACAGGTGACGCGGTATACGCGAAAAACCTCACCGGAGACCCACTCTGGGTACCAGCAACCGTAACCCAAGTGACAGGCCCCCGCTCGTACCGTCTACAGACAACCGACGGACGAACATGGAAACGACACATCGACCAGTTAAGGTCTAGAACAGCCACGGGAAACACAACCGACACGCAAACAGAAACAAACACAGAAGGGAACCCCCCCAACACAAACCAAGAGGGGAGGGAAAGCCCAAAAGACCAAAACCCACGAGAAAGGAACCAGGAATACTCACCAGCATACAGCCAGCTCGACACCTCACCAGGAAGAAGCAGCCCGGAAAGACCAGGTGGGAGCGGCAACCGCAACTCAACCAGCCCGGGTAGACCGGGAGGAAGCTGCGACGAAAGGCCCGGCCCAGCCTTCCAGACGGTTCCATCAACAGGACTAGGAGCAACACAGAACCCGACCAAACCGGCCAGGAGCCAAGCACTAACTAACCTGCGCAGGTCAAGTAGACAAGTACGTAGCCCCGCCTACTTACGGGACTACGTTACGTAGGACCCTACCAAGAGGGGAGGGGTGTTCTGTACGGTCATTACCATTCTTGTAGAACCGCGCAGCGATTGGGCAAGATGCGCGGCGAGCTGATTGGCCGAGTGAGCCGCCCTGATTGGCCCGCCGCGCATCTCCCGCGATTGGTGGAAACTAATCGCGGGAGATTCAAAGCGGTGCCATTGGCCGCGGCCGCCGCGGCCAAAGAATAAAAGCCGCCGTTTTCTTTCGCGATCTCGGGAATCAAATAAATGAGCTGAACCAAGTCACTGGCTCCGAGTCTCATTCCTTGCGACGGACACGACAATTACCACTACAGCAACTATCTTTAAAGTTCAAAATTGGCCTGCATCCACTTTTTAAAATCTGAGGATCCTAGATAAATTGAACAAGTTATAAATCCAAGACATCTGAAGACCATAAGTCTGAAAAGGCAGATCAGCACGTACAGTCAACCACTTCTTATACTGAAAAGCAGCATTAAAACACACATAGCTTTCATCTATAAATCATCTGGTTTTTAAAGGATCAATTTATGAAGATAGTTCTTTGGACAAGCATTTTAAAGATGTAATTGCATTTGAGCTGGTAGAACAACTGCACGAAACAATAAAACTGTGTGATGGGAGCCCCCATTCTATGGATGCAAAAGGATCTATCTATCAACCTTTTCTATTTACCAAATACAGTATAACAGGTTAAATCCAGATTAAATTAGACATTAGTGTTAATTCTTATTCATTTGTTCATAATAATATTTTGATAATTTTCTATTTTGTCAAGCTATCTTTACTCAAGTCTTAAATAATACATCCAAAAAATCAGCAAAGGGACAATAATCAGTGGGACTGGAACAATCCAGGCCTTAAGTACTTTAGTAACATAAACTCTATTATTTTTCACCAAAGGATTTTAAGTTACATAAGGAAAATATTTGAATAAAATAATTAAATGCTATATTAATCTTTATTAAGACCGTAAATCATAGTATCAAAGAAATCATACTGCTGATAATTATCATTTCTGATTTTCCATTTATCTTTCTAGAGCAGTTTCTCTCATTGGTCTGTCCTTCTGGCAAGTTAAAACTTGCATGAGGAATGAGCAACTACATGAAAACCTCCCACCCATAAACTGTACACGTTATAGTTTAAAGTGCCATCATCCATTTATCATAAAACAAATAAGCATTATGATAAGTATATAAGGAAGTAATATAATGAAATGAATAATAGTTTTTTTTTTTAATGTTAGTACAAATGCTAATCCTGAGTCAAATGACAACATAAAATGTGTGTTTCAAGTTCCTTTCACTCGTAGGCCAAGTCCAAAGAGGTTTCTTTTACAGATTTAAATCTCTAATGATTACTTCCTTTAGTGCAATTCAGAATTTTTTGCTTCCTTAGTTGATCAAACAAACAAACAAAAAACCCTAATCCTCAATTTGAGTTCTGTCCACTATTAGTGAACAGTCAAGGTCAGATTTTTGACAGCAGTTTGTTGACAGAAAACACAAAATGCCGCATGAAGCAACATTATTCTCACTAACACACCTGCTTACCTTACTGGTTTGGATGCATATAGTTTGTGATGGAAAAGATTTTGACTACAGACTTTATGTAAAAAAAATCAGGCTCACCAGATAGTTTGATTACACTCTATGGGCACAGCCCAAAGTTAAATAGAGACCTGGTGTCAAAGTGGTTAGAATACAATATTGCAGGTTAACTCTGTCCATAGATTCTGATGGGCTCTGACTCAGCCTTACAACCTTCCAATGTTGGTAAAATGAGGACCCTGATTGTTGGGGGCAATTTGCTGAAATTGTAAACCAATCAGAGAGTTCTGTAAAGCACTATGGAGCCATAAATATTGCTATTGCTAAACATTTGAATAACTGTTTTTCTGACATACAGTAGATAGATCCAACTATAACTTGCTAATAATATAGTCTGTTGCTATTTTCTATAGCAACACAGGAAATTCAAGACATCACACAGGAAATTCAAGACATAACACCTAAATACTTCAATATTTGTATATGTCATCGTCTTGACATTTGCAAATTAAGAAGGACAATAAGGTTTTCCAAAAGAAAATCAATATTCAGTTTAACAGCAACTAAGTTTGAATTCATAAAGATGTAACATTAATTCCTGTTTATCAAGCTAAATAAATTTTAATCCAGCCTATTTATATATAGAGTTTAAAAATACTCATTTTTCTTTCAGATGGTAGAGAAAGACACAAAAAGATCAATCCTTCACAAAAGTATTTTTTGGTAAATTCAGAGCAATGATTCCAAAATTAAATAAAATTTCAACAAAAATGGAAAAAGGAAAAGCAGAGCTTCTTAAGGCCTATTTTGATTCAGTCTTCTTCAATGAGAAAGTACATGTTCCACTTGGAAATTGGGAAGAAAAGAAAGAGGATTTTCAAACTAACATGATCAGGAAATATCTATACACTATGAAGTGTTCTAGGATGCAGGTCTACTTGAACTACATCTGAGAGTATTGAAGGCACTAACCAAAGTTTATTCTTTGAATAATTCTGAAGAAGGGGCGAAGAGCAAACATGAACAGAGAACTAGAGTGAGAGAGTGTGAACAATCTGGCCAGACTTAATCTGGAGATTAATAAACTGAGAAAACAGTATTCTTCAAATATCTTAAAAGGTGGCATAATGGAACAAAATAAATAGTGCCAGAATGGAGGGATAATGGTATTAATGCTAGGCAGATTCCTGCTTTGAGCAGGGATTGGACTCAGTGAACACAATGACACCAATTCTTTGATTAAAATGCAACATTTATAGTGGCCAATAGAAGTCAGAGGAATACCACAGGAATTATGTCTATGTACTAAAATCAGTGTTTCTCAACCTCAGCAATTTTAAGATACATGGACTTCAACTGCCAGAATTTCATGCTTCATGGTCTTAGCCACTTTAGCACAGATATTGTTTTCATGATTACAGAGTAAGATCTACATAGACTTCTGTAAAGCCTACATAGACTACATAGACTTCTGTAAATCTACATAGACTTCTGTAAAGCCTTTGATTCAGTGGTACACGTCAAACTACTCCTAAAACTAAAATCGTACGGTATCTCTGGACACCTGCATAACTGGATAGAAGCATTCCTGTCAAACAGACAACAAATGGTCAAAATTGGGAGCATCCTATCAAATTATGTACCTGTCAACAGTGGGGTCCTCCAAGGCAGTGTTCTAGGACCAGCTCTCTTCATACTCTACATAAATGACCTCTGTGATCATATCAAGAGCAACTGCGTTCTCTTCGCTGATGATGTAAAGCTATTCAACACCACAGACAATACTACTACCCTTCAAAAAGACCTTGACTATGTATCAGAAAGGTCAAACAAATGGCAACTTCAAATCTCAACAAATAAATGCTCTGTCCTACATATTGGCAAAAAAAATCACAAAATAAAATACAGGCTGAATAGTCAAGACCTTGTTGATGATCCAAACTCTGTCAAGGATCTTGGAGTACTCATCTCAAATGACCTAAGTGCTAGATCCCACTATAATTACATAGCCAAAAAGGCGTTAAGAGTTGTTAACCTAATCTTACGTAGCTTTTTCTCTGGTAATATTACACTAATAACTAGAGCATACAAAACATTTGCTAGACCAATACTCGAATATAGCTCATCAGTCTGGAACCCACATTATGTATCTGATATTAACACAGTTGAGAAAGTCCAGAAATATTTCACAAGAAGAGTTCTCCACTCGTCTATTCATTGCAGAATACCTTATACCAAACAGACTTGAAATTCTAGACCTAGAAAACTAGAACTACGCCGCCTTCAGTCTGATCTAAGTATAGTATATAAAATCATACATTGCAATGTCCTTCCAGTCAATGAATACTTCAGCTTCAACCATAACAATACAAGAGCACACAATAGATATAATCACAAGGTTAACCTAACCAAACTCGACTGCAGAAAATACGACTTCAGCAACAGAGTGGTCAATGTCTGGAATACTCTACCTGACTCTGTGTTTTTTTCCCCAAACCCCAAAAACTTTAACCTTAAACTGTCCACTATTGACCTCACCCCTTTCCTAAGAGGTCTGTAGGGGGCATGCATAAGCGCACCAATGTGCCTACTGTCCCTGTCCTATTGTTTCTTTTTTATTTTTCTTATATGTATCCATGTATTCATAACTATGTTTTTACTTATACCTATTATCTTGTAAGCAATTGACAAATAAAATAAAATAAATAAATAAATAAATAAAAAGATAACTCATTTCAAACTAATATAATGATTATCTCTATGGTTAGCTCTCTGACCCTATAGCTTTATCCTGATGCAGAGAAAAGGCTTTCCTTTTGCAAAGTCATATTCTTATTTTATTTGTCCTATAATTGTCCCAATAAAACCACTGCCTTTCACTGAGTTTGGTTTTTTTTTTACAATTCTATAGAGACAATATTCAACTGTTAGGATCAGAATTCTCTAGCTGATTTGTTCCAAAAATGACCTAATGCCTCCTTCCTATATCTGATATGGTCCAGATGGGTTAGACTAGAAATCCAATAATCCACAGCCAATATATTTAGTATATGCTAATCATAAATAATGAAAGTTTTGTTATATGTGGCAGACACATAGTTGGAGAAGACTTTGGTTAGGAGACATTTCTATGGATATTTTCCTAAAGACCATGAAAATGACTTATCCATAATTATTCCCTGCTAGGTGAGTGATCAATTAAATTATGCTGAGCCAATTATTTTTATAGTATCAGCATCAATCATTCCAGTGTAGTATTATTTCAATGGAAAATACCTGTGCAGTCAGCATGGTGTGACTGCTGAAGCAACTTCAATGTTACATTGGGAAAAATAAATTACTTCATGTCAGTCAGAAGTCCCATCAAATGGTGACAGTTTTGTGCTAATAAAAATAAATATTTATGTCAGGGTATCTCTGCAATGTAATTCTGTGTGGTTAGGAGACCAGTGGTAAAAAATGGTCAGAAACCAACAAGGAAAACATTCAATTCATATTTAAGCAGTTTATTGGCTTTGGAAATGCCCACACTAAATGGTTAATCATAACCAAGTGAGATTTGTTTGTAATTAAATGAAGCTAAAATAAACTTCAGGGTGTCTTCTGGAGCATTTTAAAGCTAATTTTCATAAAAGATCCACTGAAAAGTTGGCTGTTTCCAAATCCATCAGAAATCATATTAAAAAGAACCTTCCAATGAAAACAGCTTTTCAGGAAAAGGTCATTTTCAAAGCTTAATTAATATAGAAAACAGATTTATCCTATTACACCAGTTCTGCAGCTAACATATGATCCTAGGCAAAACCACTCTGGTTGAGATATTCATGACCGCTGTGCCATACATACTCAGAATCCCATATTGTCCTCAGAGACATTTGAAGGTGAGAAGTTCAGAAAAATTAAGATGGCTGCAGCAACTGAACAAGCAAAACTCTTCCTCATGAGTTACAGTTACAGCCTCCATCCTGATTTTTTTTAACTCTCTGCCTGATGATGCTGTTTTTGTTCTTTGAGTCCAGATTGCTGCAGGTTTTTTTTATAGTTACACTTTTACAAAATGCCCTATTATGCAGATCAATACTTTCAAACAGCCACATGATGGCAGTACTACTTCATGCATGCTATAGTTGGAAAACTACAACCACAATTTAAAAACAAAAAAGGGCTGTCAGGTGAACTAAATAAAACAAATGTATATAAGATTTTAATGAAATAGTTGTCGGTCCAAATGCAGCAGCAAACCATGTTGCAAAATTTTGGGCACACAAACATTAGAACTATACAGCTGGGCTGCAAATATTTATAATGCCCTCTAAATGTCAACAACAAAATAGATTTTAGATGCCTATTGTTATCTAATGTTTGCCCAGAATTTTGAGCTGAGGTATGAAAGTCCTACAAAAGATTCTACATGGCAAGTAGACTTAATTTCTATTAAAGTATAGACTATCATATCTGTTTGTTCACGACTTTCTTTTGAGAGGTTTTATTATCCTGTGTTAAAGCATTTTGGGCATAAATATCAATAATTTCATATTTTGAATGAAGAATATATATCATTGAAAGGGTTCATTATACTGTAATCTCTGGACATAGAAAATAACTTTAAGGATATAACAATAGCACTTAGACTTCCATACTGCTTTGCAATGCTTTACAGCGCTCTCTAAGCAATTTACAGTGTCAGCATATTGCCCCCCCAACAATCTGGGTCCTCATTTTACCAAACTTGGAAGGATGGAAGCCTGAGTCAACCTTGAGCTGATGTATACAAATATATGGTATTTTTTTAAAAACCATTTGAGTTGGAAGACAAAAAAACATCATGTTAATATAAAAATATGCAAAGGATTTTGATCTGGGGAGAACAAAATTTGCTGACCTATAGTCTGCTCTTCTAGTGTAAGAAAAAGCTGTAGGTATATGCAACAGTTGTGCAAATTTGATATTTATAAAGAAGATCTTCCAATGGCCATATGATGGCAGCAATTTCCTACAGTGTGATAGAATCAGCCCTCCAAACCAATAGGATACAAATATCACTCAATACTGGAAATGCTGGACTGTATTACTAGTTGCAAGAAACTGCAATGATATCTTGTTATGTACAAAGAATAAGTGATATAATAAACAAAGTCATATAATCAATTAAATCTAAAAGAGGCAGAGAAAATTTAGGGATAGTTTTATGAAAATCCAACACTATTTGGAAATGGCTAAAAACTGCTAAACAAGAAGTTTTGCAGAGAATGAAATGAAAATAAAAGTGTCCATCATGGTATAGGATCTCCTGCTCAAGCAAGGGGTTGGACTAGAAGACCTCCAAGGTCCCTTCCAACTCTTGTTATTCTGTATTCTGCAAGAAGCATTTTACCAACACCATCACAAGTTTGAACTGTCACTGAACGAGTGATTATTAAGCAAGGACCGCCTGTAGATAGTATGTTGCCTGTAGGATAAAATGTAAGTTTGTCAAAAGAAGCAAAAATTGATGTGTGTAAGAACACCCTTCTGACTACTTTGTTATATGAAAGTGAGTGTTGTGTATGTCAGTAGAAACATAAAAGTTGAATGCAGTGGCAAAGAAGTACTTATGGAGTCTATGTGGTAAAGCAGGATCAAGAAGAGTCAAGAATGAATAGATAGTGAAAGAGTATTTGTTTAATACAAAATGAATGACCACTATGAAAAAGGTATATTGTGCTGATTTGATCTTACAGAGAAAATCAACTGTGTTAGAAACAAATGTATGAAGTAAGAGTGAATGGTTTACCAGAAGGAAGAAGAGAAAGTTGAATCATATTCATCCTCAGAAAGAAAGACATGAAAAGTTTAAAGAATAAATGACAACATATAAACGAGTATATGGACATGGTAGAAACAAGGATGTTTTGTGAGAATAGAAACGAATAATGTTGATGAAAATCAGATATAAGAAAATTTCCTTTTTCATACCACATGATTTACATTTTTTCATTTTCTTTTTATTGTTATTTTGCATACTGTTTCTTACCTCTCAAGAGAATATTGTGATACATGTCTATGTGAAATAACTTGCTGCAAAATGTCATGCCTCATTTTTCATACCTTTTACATAGATTCTTGGCTTGCTATTGTGTTTGCATAACTTTTTTTTTTTTAATCTTCCATTCAATCTTGACACCTGGTGACTGCCTAGCAAATCTCTATGGTTTTCTTGGCAAGACTTTTTAACTGGTTTCAGAATTGGTTTGATAGAGAGTGACTGGTCCAAAATCACTCAACTGGTTTCATGCCTAAAATAAAACTAGAGTTCACGGTCTCCTGGTTTCTAGCCTGGGGTTGTAACCAAACCAGCACACCAAACTGATTGTCTTGCATAACTTTTTGTTATAGTTTGTATGCTATTGAATGGTGCAGGGAGCCATTTAAAGCATCAGTATAAAAACCAGAAGAGAATGAAAATTATCGTCAGTTGGACATTCTCTCTCTCCCTCCCTCCCTCTCTGACATATAAAGGAAACAATGGCAAACAATGGCTGAAATTTTGCCAACAGGAACTGTTGGGAAAAATTGACTGAAAGGTACACATACAAATATAAGCATGTGTTATAAAAGAATAGTGTCAAATATAGGGAGATAAAAGAAGATCTTGGTTATAATCTATTACTTGGGGATCCAAACATAAAGCCAGCTGCTAAAGAAGCCAGTTACTATCTCTATGCTACTCTAAAGTATTAGTTCAATCAAGGGCAGGCAATATTATCAAACAGGCACTTCCACAGATCAAATTTATTTCTTTCTCTTTCTGCCTCCTCTCTACCAAGGAATAGAACCACCCTCCTTAAAGGTTCTTGGGGAAGGGGATAGCAAAGACTGGAGAAATCCTTCAATTAGCAGGTGTTTGTGAGCTAGCAAGGAGCTCCTTATCTGCATACCAGAGATTAGGGAACTTGGGAACATGCCCAGTGTCCTCTTGAAAGAAATTATCCTTTGAAATGAAAATAACAGGACCTTTTTCATTCATGGGAGTCATCTCCTTTTAGAAATCACGTGCACTGATTTCTAAAGTCCCATAATCCCAATATATTTTTTTAAAATAAAAATATTATAAATTTTATTTACTGTCATAGAGAAACCTCAAAAATCTCCTCTATTGCCTCTTCCAGTGCTTCTATAACCTCCTTCATTCTGTTGTGAATGAAAGGAAGACATTGAAAAGATTTTGAAGTGTTGAATATCCCCAATTCACCCCAAAGTGAATTATCTACTCCATTTTTTTTGAGCAATCATACTGAAAAATTAAAAATTTGTATTTATATTGAGAATAAGCAATTGAGGTAAAAAAAACACCCTCTGTTTGAAACCAGATACCTCTTTTGGTGACTTTTGCTTCTTCCTAGTTTTAAAGCCACATCATTCATTTTAAGTTCTCTGTTGTTTTTGTGCCATAGAGAGCATTGTATTTTGATACTTCTTCCAGTAATTCATTGACTGAATCAAATGATTGGGGGGTGGGGAAGTCTTCTGCAAGTTGGAATATCCCTAAATATACCTCAAATGGCTGTTGTTGCTTTTATAAGAGACTCAGACAATTTTGATTATGCAAAAGGAATACAGTTTATAATGGTATCAGCAATCAATGGCTGGCAAACTAGGGTTACATATGTTAGAAATTATTTTGTTTGCCTATACATTAAAAATAATACACAATCATATGTGAAGCTGTCTTTGATTTATTTTATGAGTATATAAAACTGAAGTTTCCTTTTTCATCAAATGTCTAAAGTGGTATTTGCCAGTACATCTATTATTTCTATTTAAGGCCTGAAATGCAATAATTATTATATCCAATGTTTACAGAATGAAAAATATATCCTATACTTTTCTCATTGTCTATTGTTTTGCTTTCCAAAGGCTTATTGGTCCTGTCAAGTGTTTGTGAGATTTTTATCTTGCTACAACAATTTAAGATACCAAGGAAATTCTCCCATCATCATTTCACCTGGCTTCCCCCTCACTCACACACTGAAATCTGGACAGTATAAGTGTATTTAGCTGAAAATAATACCAAAGCCCCAGTAGAATCCTCCTATCTGTAGATCATAAAGAGATATGATTTAAAAAAGGAACTTATAAATGTTCAAGTGCAATGTTGCTTAAATGTTTTTTTTCCTCTAGGGACAGCTTCCTACTTTTAAAAATTATGGAAGACTCCAAAAGAGCTTTTGTTCAAGTTATACTTATTCACATTTATCATATTAAAAATAGATGAATTTGCTGCCATTACCACTTCTTCTAACTGTTTGTTGGGATTTTAATATTGTAATTACCATAGGCTGGCAAATAATTTTGATTTTGTAGACCTTTGTGAGATTATTGGGGGAACCCCAGGGTCAGACCACATGTAAGAAAACACTATTTCTAAACTCTGCATTTTTAATTGGATGTCCTGCAATCATCTGATAAAGAAAATAGACATTTCTTCCGTGTCTTTTCTTTTAGTTACTTATACTCATTTTTTACTTTCAAATAGTACTACAATTTTTTCTACCTGGATAAAAAGAAAACTATTGAAAAACTCTTAAGCTTTTTTTTTTTTTTTAAAAAAAACACTCTTGAATAGTTTTAATAGAAGACTTATGATGTATGTAAAATGTAGGCAAATTTGGAGGCCTGGAGACACATTTACAAAGTTGAGACATAACAGGAACACTCTCACAAAAGGGCCACATGCAGGATTTTACATATACACCAAATGGCTGTCATAGTGATATGGTCAGCCATAAAGCACCAATTTAGTTAATAGCCAATTGGAAAGGTTGCTCGGTTTCTACTACTTCCTCTCATTTCAAGAATTCTCTCTACCACCTCTCCTTTGTTTGCCCTTTTTGTAACTAAGTAGGTATTTTCCTAAAGTAGCAGGCAGCATCTCCTCATCTTTTTTCTTGTCTAGGAATACCCCAGTAGTCTACAGGAAGCCCAGATTTTTTTTTAGAAATAATGATAATGCAGAAGGGCTTTTGCAGCTTCCTACATTCCCAGGTTTAGCTTGTTTGTTTTGAATCAAAAGAATTTAAAATCATTTTTAAAAATTATAAGAATCTAAAACGTAAAGTCAGACACAGAATATGTGGTGAGCAGCAAGAGAAATGACCTTATGAACTAAGTTGCTGACTTGTGAAATAAGTGCCAATATATCACACTAAACTTAGATTTAAAAAAATAAATTCTGCAGCTTGTCCATCTTCAGGGGATTTTGTTTCATTATGACCTCAGGTCCTTCCTCTTCTTTGAATCAAGAACTTCATTATACTACAGATGGTGGTAATTGAGATATATAAAGCTAAAGTTGTGGCTTCCTCTTAAATACGCAACTGTTTTCCTTTGTAGCCTAATTGCTGAAGAAGATATAGCATGAAACCAACATTTTTGAATGGCTGGACTGAAATGAATTAGCTATAGTAAGGATATATTTTGGAATGCAACAAAAATTTTATAATCTGTATTTTGTGGACTTCTAGGTCAGTGATGCAACCATCAAAGATACTATCTGGAAAATAGAGGTATGTGAAGTAGTCATCATTAGGTAAGTGAAAGGCAAGCTTCTACATGGAAAGGAAATATCAAACAAATATTTTTTTTCTGAATAACATCATGTTGAAATTACTGCAAAGAGGCATATGGTAAATTATATTTAAAATGTACATTGTATTTTATAAAAATGAGTTTTTCCTGAAACTAGTAGCATGTTGGCAGCATGGCATAATGAATACAATGAATCTTACTTCTGTGGTCACTTGAGCAGGATTGCAACATAAGCATGTCTTAGACTTCTTGATCACAAGGACATTTATTTTAAGTAAACATGCATGAGATCACATTGACTAACAAAACTCTTAACTAACTATTATGCTGATGTTACTAAGTATTACTTTATTAAAAGTATAAAAGTGAATCTTACATAGCAGCTTTTGGAGGTGGAATCTTAACTACAACAATAGTGTTAGTTATGAACAAGCAAGTTTTGATGGGCAAAGAGCAAAATTGTTTCTTGGAGACAAAGTGAATGAGGTTATTCCAGACATAAAGAATGAAGCTTGTTTTAGAGATGGGAGTTTGTAATAATCCTGTTTGAGGATTTATATTGCCAGTCTCATTTTTTTCAACAAGGCGCAACAATGCTGTCAATTTTCAGCAGTCATGGTCAGAGATAATTCCCATGACCACTAAAAGGGGACTTGGGGCCTCCAATGGGATTGCAGGGTGCCCATGTTTGGCATAGGAAACAAGCTAATTCTTCTCCTGTTTCAATTCAAATTGATCAATTTAATAAAAACAAAAACTTGATTAGATTAGAATTAGGATTAGGATTAGGAGTTCCAGAGTCCATTGCAATAGTCACTTCAGCCCTGTCTCAGTTTGGGTTACCTTGATTATAAGGTGACTTCAAGTAAATAGGTGCAGCATTATGTGTTCAAACCAAAGACCCAATTTTATCAAGGCTATTTTTCAATGTTATCAAAGTATTTATATAACATTCTGCAGTTTCCATTTAAAAATGGGAGACTGACTGTGCATAATTTTTGGAAGACATAATTTTTGGAAGATGACTAAATAAAATAAATTTGCCCTGCATACTTGCTGCATTAGGATGTGACCCACAGAGTCTTAGTGTGTGCTGTAAATTACATGACTCATTTCTGCATTATCAAAAAAGGAGAAAAAATAGAATGCAGATTTGCATTAGATTGACATAATACATACAGACATAGATTGAGAAATAATGATGACATTTTCATGAATACAATTTATCTTATAATAGCAGCAAAGGTTGTATCAAGATGATTCATGTATGTATTCTGTAAATTCTCAGTAGACTGCCATGGCTCTTGCTTCCTCCTTTTAAATGGCCATGCTATAGAAGACAGGGCTATGCTAGACAGATTTCTGGCCTGACAGACTGCTTGCATAAAAAAACTGGAACTAAACACGTCCCAAAGGTGCTTTTTCAACTGGACTTTCTGGTTTTACTTTGAAGATGCGTCACTTCTCATCCAAGACACTTCTTTAGCTCTGATTGGATAGTGGGGAATGGAAAGAATGAAGCTGAACATGAATTACTCTACTTGGCAAGAGATGGAACTTTGTAATAATCCTGTTTGAGGGGTTTGAGGGGTTTCCATCACTGCTTACAACCTTCCCCTAAATAATGTTTCTTTTCCTTAGAGAAGAAGAATAATGGGAGTAATGCTAAATGGTTGGCCTTTGCATATGAGACAAGGGTATATAGAAACATTAAAGATCTCTTAATTCCTTTTTACAGGAAGATTAGGCCTTAAGGCAAATGGGGAGAGATTAATTTATGTGGCAGAGAGCTTCAGGCCTAATTGAACTATATAGGCTGGGCGTTAATATGTGCTAACCTGATCAAATTTGAACTTTTGGTATGAATTATTATTTACATTTAGAGAAAAGAGTTTGGAGATGGAGCATAGTAAAAGTTAGTGAGATTAGGATTTGACACATAGGATTTGATTTTGACCTGACTTGACTGTGGCTGAAATGTAAAGTATAACTGCACCCAATTTAATCACCAAAAGAGAAGCTACCAAAGGACTCAGACATGAGTAAGCTCATTTGTTTAAATAGCTCTGAATTCAGTGGATAAAAACTGACGGTATGGTTAAATGCTCTAGATAATGTGCAGCCAAGCATTGATTAGAATAATCAGTGCTTGACTGCACATTCCAGGTAGGATTCCAGGTAGGATTCCAGGTAGGATTCAATATACTGTTAGATCAGGGGTACCAAACTGGCCAGATCATGCGCAGCTCTGTGAAGGGGAAAAATTAGTAATTATGATGGCAATGTGATGCCGCAAGTTTGACACCTGTGTTTTAGATGTTCTTCAATAGAAATTAAAATGTTTAATTCAGATGGAGTCCTGAGGATAACATGTTGAACATAAATATTGTTTTCATTCCTCTGCTGGCAATGTTATTTAGAAGTTCTAGCAACAGAAAAAATAGGGAAAAGAAGTTGATCTTACAAATGAATTTGGAGAAGTTTTGGAAGGAAATAAACCCTTTGGGAAAGCTGCTTATTTCTGCAGAAAGCATTTAATTAAATGTCCCATTGCTGCTCGTGAATGTTAAATACTGAATTTCACTGGAACTCAGTTTCTCTGAATCTCTCCCCCCCCCTCCCTCCATCCTCCCTCTCCCTGTCTCCCCTCTCTCTCCTGGAGTTAATGATGTCAATGGGAGTAAAAGGCACAGTGGGTAATCTAATGATGCAAAATGATGGGTGACAATGCCATACAGACCAATTTTCTCTTTTTTTTCTAATTTGGGTGGAATTCTTTGTTTTTGAAAGTAGTATTATTTTGGTATACTGTCGTTTTCATATGGTTACTAATTAAAAGTGGAAGCAAAATTCAGGGGTTTCTAGGGATGGAGAAAATTGGACTACAGATCTTCAGAATGAGATACCACGTCTTTTCTTTTTGATCTCTAATATGTTAAATGGTTTTTATATCTCTATCAGGCATTTCAAGACAGCTTGGAATCTATTCTGTTTCTGCCATCCAATTCAGATATTTTTCCTCTTGAATATTTCTGAACTCAAGCAGGATGCTGATTATCTTTATTTTGTTCACTGTGATACATGGTGAGTAGCCAGAACTTTTATCTTGTTAGCATCCTTAAAACAGCAATTGTGTGTGTGTGTGTGAAGCAACTCCCAGACTAATTTTGGGGGTTCATTTTTTGTAGTTTACCTATGTATATCAACCACTCAATCTTTTATTTATTTATGTATTTATTTATTATTTATGTCTCACCTTTATTATTTTTGTAAATAACTCAAGACAGCAACTCCTATTTTCCCCACAACAAGAACCATATGAGGTAGGTTGGGCTGAGAGAGAGGGTCTGGCCCAAGGTTGCCTAGCTGGTTTTTATGACTAAGGTGGGACTAGAATTCACAGTCTCCTACTTTCTAGCCTGGTGCCTTAATCACTAGGCTGGCTAATTTATGGACTAAATGGTTTCTTAATCAATATAGCTAATACATTGCTACTATTTCTAGCCTCTACTTCAGCTTTTATTCTTCTTAAACAGTTCCTATAAGTTTGACTATTTATTTTAATATTGAATAAAATGGCTCTTAGATTTTTCCAGAAGTGTAAAGAATCTGTAAATAAAGCAAGATTTAGCAAACTATATATTTTTTCTCTTGGATATTTTCAAATAATTAAATATTTGTCAGTTGATTATCTTTTAATTTATTAATTATTAATATTTAAATAAATATGCATATTACTATAATTTCTTGTCCTGCTAATAGAATGAAAGAAGTGTTGCAATAATATAAAATAATCCCACTGACTCCAGTAATACTCCCGTACTTACTGTCAAATGAGATTATATGGCAATAACTGTAATAAACAAAATATGTTCTAGCAATTCATGATTATTAAGGTTTTAATCTGGTTTAACTGGATCTGGGTTAAGATTATTAATTTTCTTTCAAATACTTGTATTTGAAAGAAAATCTTTATTTTTCTCTCCTTTTTGGGGGGAATAATATGCTGACTCCATTCCTTCTTTTTCTTCAAAATAGTTTCAAGCACATTATATGGACCAAGGCTACTGATAAGTCATGTTGGTGGATCAGTGACAATCAAATGCTATTATGCACCCACATCAGTGAATAGGCATGACAGAAAATTTTTGTGCAAGGAATTGCCACATAAAAGCTGTCAAACTATCATTTCTAGCAGTACTTTCATTGATCAAAATTACAAAGAAAGAGTGTCAATGTACAACAACCCTCAACAAGGGATTTTGCAAGTGACAGTAAGAGAGCTGAAAAAGACAGATTCCAGTTATTACAGATGTGGTATTGGCAAAATATATAATGGTTTGTATGCTAGGGTGAATTTAACAATTTTAGAAGGTAAGTAAATATTATAGATGCATTCTTCTCCAAGTATGATGACTTATACTAAAATATTACAAAATCAAGTAGTAATAATAGAGTTAGTACTACCAATACTAATCCTATTATTTTGTATGTAATCAACTTGATTTTGGATACATATGGTTATCACTTGATTCAAAGAAGGGAAAGGAACAAACAATTTTATATAAAATAAGCAATACTAGTAATACTAATTGCATTTTAGGAAATTATTTTATACAAATTCCTTTAATCTCTTTGCACCTAGTGACATCCATATTTAACCATGCTTATTTTATTATATTATATTATATTATTATAACCATACTGATTACGATGGTAAAGTTACACATTTGGCCTGCATGTATGTGTATCATTATACTATTGTAAGTACAGTCCACAATGCTTCAAGGGACATTTTTCTTTTAGAAAAAGCATAAAAATAAGCAATTCAGGCAGAGAAACGTAGTAACTAAAACACACAGAACACATTTCTTGTTGTGTTACAAATGAAACACATTCTATGTGACAGGCAAGTGTTATAACCACTGTAATGGTGAGAAAAGACTGCTGTAATATTGTAGGTGTGGAGGAAAATGAGGAAAAACAGGGAAAATACAAGAAAAAAATTTATTTTAAAGATCTTGTTTTGCGTGCATATATGTACATTTTGATGTTTTATGTTTATACATATGAGTTTAACTTTGTAAGCAAGTTTTATATTTGACACACATATACATGTAATGTTATTTATCTCCAGTATGACCAACCAATAGAAAGCAATTCCCACTTCCTTTTTAATAGGGCCCAGAAGTAGAGGAATTTTGAAGATGTGGTAACTGGCAGTTTGGTCTGGATACTTTGTACATTGTTTCTTAGGATTAAACTCAGCCTAGTGTGGACACAGGGCAAGCCCAATTTAAGGGCACAGCATAGCTATGGCCACAGTGGTTGCTGCCTGGAGGGGAGAATTCTCTTTGGTGGCACCTCAGATCTGAAAGTTATTTCCCAGAGGGTTGTGTCTGGTGCACAATATACGTATTATTTATTAGATGTGTATGCCTATCCCAAATACATGACTCTGGGCATCCAACAATGATACATATACAAAAACAGTAAAAATACAGAGCAGCCAGGAACTTGACACAACTACCAAAAGGAGTCCATCTCCAGGGTCAAGCACAGAGCCAAGATTCCAAGTCTTTATAGAAAGCCAATGGAAGGGGCAATCTAATCTCCAGAGGAATGATATTCTGCAAAGCGACACCATGGCAGAAAAGGCTTCCCGCTTGGCCCCCACACCCAATACCACCAGGTTGGGTAGGATGGGCAGAAATGACTGGGATGAGACAGTCCTTAAAACTGTAAAATTAAATGTGACAGTATGTTACTAATAAAATTATTAAAAAGATATATTGTGGTTATCACAGTCTAGTAATACTGGGCATAAAACCAAATCACAAAGGAAATGTGTTAATTTTATTTATTTCTTTGAATTTATTAGCTCAATGTTTAAATGTATTAAGTCATTATTAATGAGTTACCTGATTGATTAGAATCACTGATAACAAATAAATTATAACTGCAAGATTGGGAAGTTGCCATGTGATTTATTAAAGAACAGATAGATTTGTCTTTAGGGCTGTGTTTTGAACAAACTAGGACTGAATGGGATCAAATATTTTAGTCTGGGGAAAACCCCCTCAAACAGTATTGAGATAATTTTCTGTAATGTTTGATTTAGTTCCCAACAATATTCTGGCAGAAACAATAATCAATGTACTTTGTGAACTATTGACCACATAAATAAACAAATAGGAAAAAATCAACCAACCAACCAACCAACCAACAAACAAATAAGAGCTGTTGCTTTGGTGGTTATCTTATTTGACTGATTTTAAATGAACATTGTCCATCCATTTCCAAGCTTATGCCTTTTGGATATTCCAATTTGAGTCATCTGGGAATGATTGAAACAATAATCCAAACTATCTGGAATGATTGTGGCTGGAGCAGTTTAGCTCTGGTTCCCAAAGTGCAACAACTTTTTAGAATAATTTAAATTAATGGTATCTGTTGAAAGCCCAGTCTGAAAAATATGTAAAAAGTATTTCAGTGAATGATTACAATTGCTAGCCATACTAATTTATTTGTTCCTCTTGCTGTGCATTTGGAATGTATAACTAGAATTGAATAATGTTTCATTGCTATCAGATGATCAATTTATCAAGCCTTTGACTATTTTTTTTTTAGTTGAAAAAGATCGGTATTTACCCAAATCCCCTCAAATTGTTTGGGGTAAGCTGACTGGGTCAGTGGAGATCCAATGTCCATCAGAAACTCCCAGGCTGGAAATGGACAAAATATTGTGCAAGATGATCCATACTGATTGTTCTCCCATAGTGAAAAAAAGCAACAATAGAAAGTACAGTCACCGAATTATTATGACCAATGGAAATAGCTCAGGAACTTTCAGTGTTACTATAAATGATTTGAAAAGACAAGACTCTGGAGTCTATGTGTGTGGGACAAGAATATTGGACAAGAATGCAAGTGTGAAAACTATACAACTGCAAGTTGTGGAAGGTAAGCATTTACAGAAAAATGATAGAAGGTAACTGTAGTCCCACAAAAGAAAACTGTACAGGGGCAGAGGAAAAACCGAGATGGAACAGATTCCTCATTGTACAATCCCTTAAACGTATTCAGTTTTCTGACTCTGTGCTATTGACTCAAGGCAAATATGCTACTGTAGTAATCACCTATTGACTTAAATTGAAGGTGCACCTGGGGCATAAAGTCTGCAACATCATGTCTATGGAGATTCTCAGTCATGCAGGTCATGGTTGTCCCAAAGATGCTTTTTCAAGAGGCAACTGGACTTTTCTGGTTTTCTTTGAAGGCGTTTCACTTCTCATCCAAGAAGTTTCTTCAGCTCTGAAGAAGCTTCTTGGATGAGAAGCAAAACATTTTCAAAGAAAAACCAGGAAGTCCAGTTGCCTCTTGAAACAGCACCTTTGGTTCAGTCTGCAAGATCAGCTCTACAACTCCTATGATGGCTTTTGGAGCCAAAATGTGCTTCTTCTTGCTCTTCCTTTGAAGTAGACCCTCAGCTGGCATGTTTCCCATGATGATTTTTCTTAAACAGTAGTTCATCTCATTCTTTGGAAGGGAGTTAAAGCAGGGATGGGATTATACTGCTTCTATCCGGTTCTATAGAACCCCTTGTTAACTTTCTAAGCAGTTCGGAGAACCGGTAGTTAGAAGCAATCTTCTTTTGTTTTTTTTCCACCCTTATTACATTTTTGGCAGACAGCCTAGACTTACTGTCTCCGGAGCTTTTAGGGCTTGGCTTTCTTAAAGGGGAAGGGTTGTTTTAAGTTTTTTACACTGCTGTTGTGAGGAAATACTTCCCTGGACAATCAGCACTCTGAAGAAATAATTGAATAATGAAGCAAAGCTTTTAGTGACAGGGAACCAAGATGAGTGACATTCAGCAAGGCTTCTTGGCTAGCTAGAAGGATTGACATTCAAATGTGAGTTTACATACCCTTTCTGAGTTTTGGACTGAAACTGTTTTTTTGTGAAGGTTAATTCTGTGCTTGGTGATGTTTAATCCTGTGTTTATTGATGGGATAATTTTCCCTATTCAGCTTCAACAAGCAACAGCTACTGTTGTGATTTAATTATTTGTATTGTGTTTGAATTTTTTCTTGCCCCATTGTTAGGGATATACACCCTAGCAGAACGTGCAACGGCAGTCTAGCAGACAGGCAGATATGTGTGAGATAAAAACGTTGTTGTAGCTTACACTCAGTAAGACAGATACACTGTGCAAGTTAAATAGTTTTTATTCCAGCAAGAGTTATAGCATAGTCAAAACAGTCCATATATCATACACTAAGTTCAGTCCATCCGGGGGTTATTCAGTTTGCAAAGTCCAGTGTCGAAAAAGAGGTCAGTAAACTTACAATCAATCAGTCCTGTGATATATCTCTTTTGCAGTCAGAGATATGAAGAAAATCAAACCTCCTTTCTTCTTCTCAGCAAACACGCAGTTTATCACCATCAATCCTTCATTGTCAGCATTCCAGTAAAAGCCGAGCAAACAGTGAGCTCTCTTGCTCCCTCTTATGGTGATTTTACAACCGCACCCAAAAACTTGGTTTAAAGTTTAAAGTGATACATACACTTAAACTCACTAACATAGTTTATATATTATTCTACCCAAACTAAGTTAGGTAACCAATGTTATCCCTAACACCCATGGTTTCTTTTTCTATCTGGGGAGGGGGGGTCTTCCTTCACTGCTTTAGTACTATTTAGCACTGTCCTTTTGCGGTATACTTCCAAGAGGCAGGATGCAAGCTTGGCACTGATTTTTTTTACTGCCTTTCTGGGGGGCATGTGACCTTTCCTTAAATCTGGATGATTTCCTTAGGATATCTTGTGAGGTGAGTGAGTTTTAAGTGGTGCAAATGGATCTAAGGATTGCTTTTTCTAGGTGTGCTTTTTCTGGAGAGCTTAAATGACCTCTCTGCTAAAGGGTTTCACTTTATGAGCAAGAGTTGGTTGCTTGATAGTTATCACTGCATTTTAACTATTTTCATTCCTCAAGGTGCTCTGGCACCCTGTCTGATTTGTAACTCTGGCTTGCAGGTATTTTTAATCTAATGATTGGTATTTAGAGCAGCTTTTTGCAAGCAAAGAGCTTTTTGTACTTTTGTACAGGTAATCCTTGACTTACAACAGTTCATTTAGTGACCATTCAAAGTTACAATGGCACTGAAAAAAGTGACTTATGACCATTTTTCACACTTATGACCATTGCAGCATCCCCACTGTCATGAGAGGCCAGGCGAGGAGAAGCGCCCCTTGACATGAGTGATGTTGAGTTAGCCATGCCCACCCTGTCACATGACCACCAAGCCACAGCCACCAACTAAGCCATGCTCACAGAACCAGTTGTTAAAAAAACTGAATCCCACCCCTGAGTTAAAGGGGTTGACTCTTCTCACTGGATAAATCTTCCTACCAATATCTTTGCTCTTCTTGACTTTTTCTGTCTCACCTTCCCCCCACAGTTCTCACTATCCACCATCTGTCATCTCAACTGTTTTGCATTCTATATTTCTTTCATCTTTCATTTGGTAGATTTCAGCTCCTGAGAGGCAATTGTTAAATTTCCTGCAGTTTTGTGAGCTGGTTGAAAGAAGAGCTGAGCCACAACTCCTAAAAAGGCCAATCAGCTGTTTGGTAGCTTATGGCATGGCAATGGTAACAGAGGAGCTGTCAGAGCTGGTAGTAATACATATATATCAGCACAGAACTGTCTATACTTGATTTAAATTAACATTGAGAATCCTAAGTATTCTGTAGTTCTATTTGTCTCTACGTAATATATCAAAATGGTATCAAGTCATTTTCTTTTGTTCAAACTGTCTGTTAGCTCAAGACAGTCAAGGGTTTGTACTTGCAATAATGTTTTTTTTCTTATTCATAATTTACACAAATTCCACTAAGCTGCTTCCCAAAATATATGCAGATGGAATCATATGCAGATTTGAAAAAAGTCTGTTCACAAAAAGACTGTAATTCCTTGAAAATGTGTAGACTTAATACTAATTTACCAAAATCCCTTCTGACTATCATCTGCCTGAGGGGATTATCAAATTCAGCATAGTATAACTTGTCAAGACATTTAGTTTTCCTTATATTAAAGGCCCATGTAAAATTCAGAAATGACAAAACTGTTGAATTTGACCTTTTTTTCTCAGGTAATTTTGCATTTTTTTAAAAATAGGAAAAAAGAAAACTTTCAAAAGAAAATTTCCAAAAGAAAAAATCTCTCTATATACAGTATAAATATAGTTATTAGAATTATTTTTCTACAAATATCCTTTGTCTGTAAATATGGCAAAACATCCAATTATGTGAGATTCTACTTGCAGTCTTGCTAATGCTGTTTAACTAACATTAATTTTTGAACAGCTGGTCAGCAGTCCAGAATGTTTATAAAAGGAAGAGCTGAAAATCACTGGTAAAGCACATGCTTTGTAGGCAAGAAGTTAGAGGCTAACCAGATCATGGCTATTTTAATCTCCAGGGAGTACATGCTACCACAGAGAAGTCATGACTCTGGGATCCAACAAGATCATGTTTTTTAATGGAAGGGACCTGGATCACACTTTCCCTGCTGGATCTGGTGGAACAAGCAAAGACAATGGGAGATATGACAGACCTGCAAATGGCCTTTGCATAGTGTTTGTCATATTCTTCCACTGCTTTTTCTAGAACAAAATATAAGAATTGGAAGGCCTCTTAGATTTCAGTTTCCAACATTTAAGCCTGTCGGCTACAATTCTGATATGTTTCTGACAATTCCAAATAATGCTACTCAGATGGAAGGCTGATTTTTAACATATAAAAACAGGAAGTTTTATCTTGATTTAGAAACACTTTGAATTTCAAGCTATAACATTATTTTATTCTATTTTTAAAACAGAATCAGTTTTCTCTACTATCTTAAATGATACCCAAACTACATATGAATCACAGACTATACCTTCGTACTGGAATGTGACATCTACAAATGAAGTCTACCAAGAAAGGTATAGTTAATGAACACAGATGGTTTCTAATTAAAACATTTTTCCATTCATTAGTGATAAGATTTTTTTCTGAAATGTAAGCTTCAAACATTTTATTACAACTTGTCTCTAAAGTAGCCATCCCTAACTTGAATCCTTTGAAAATTAAGACACAGGAAAGAATAAGAAACTGGATTGAAAATAAAAGAAATTGGATTGAATAGCCTATAAACAGAGATTATTTAAGTGCTGCACGTACTGCATGAATAGCATATAAACAGAGATCATTTAAGTGCTGCATGTACTGGACTAACCAAATAGTTGAATTCAGACTGAATGTATTTCTATTTTTTCAAATAGGTCTGTTTAGAACATGGCTAAGTCTGAATACTGTCCAAAATGCTAAGGTTTAGTTTGTGGTATTTTTAGAGTTCAGCTTCATAATCAACAACGGTAAACTGTCTAGTATATTTCAGTTTTCTCCTGAAATGTATACCAGGTATACTCATGAATAAGCTAAGAATTTTAGGTGCCAAAATTTACCTCAAAAAAGAGTCAACTTATCCCATGGATGGTCTTGTCCTCAACTATATACTGTAATACTTGTTTTAAAGTACCCATATTTCCCATATATACCTGCAAATAAGTTCATCTTCATTTTTTTAAATCAAAAATATCATTAAAATGTGGGTGGTGTGTGTATATATATATATATATATATATGGTGTTCGGCTTGTTGTGTGTAGTTCTTTAAAGTGTAGCAACGTTTCAGCAGTGTGTGTGTGTATATATATATATATATATATTCTGTATATATATATATGTGTGTGTGTGTGTGTGTGTGTGTGTGTGTGTGTGTGTTCTGTCTCACCTGTGGCCACAAGGTGAGAGTCCAAATGTCCAAAGGAAAAAACAACAGACAATATCAGGAACAACAGAGTTAACTTTCCTTTGGCTGAAGTCGTCGTTGGCAGCTTTCCCAGAAGCTGTCTGCAAATCCAGATAATGAGCAGCACTATAAATCAGAGCCGAACGGCAAACAGAAAACTTTTTCCAAACTGCGAACGTAAATAACAAAGTTTGACCCGAACGGGGATTCCAAGCTAACATGCCTCCTTATATTCCTTGAAGGGGCGTGTCAGTCTCTCTACTCAGTCCCTGATTTGACGTTTCCTTTCAATTTGTGCTTGATGTCTCAGCCTACATCTAGTCCTTACATCAACCCAACATTCATCAGCTTGATCATCACCCAAGGACTCCGGCACGTTCTGTCGATCATCTGCTGACACCTGAGGCATAATTGATGAGGACGGTTCTGGAGAGGATGATGATTCCGATACTTCCTCACCCTCCTGGCTCACGTCTGCATCTTCCATTAAAGCAGGCTCAAATCCCAATGCCAAACCTTCCTCATCACTCGAACTTGTGTCATCTGACACATCAGACTCAAAGCGCACAGCAGGCTCAAACCTCCCAGTCACAACACACACACACACACACACACACACACACACACACACACACACACACACACATATAATACATATATATATATATACATATATATATATATATATATATATTTGTTTTCTTATATATATATTTGTTTTCTTATATATATATATATTTGTTTTCTTATATATATATATTTGTTTTCTTATATATATATATTTGTTTTCTTATATATATATATTTGTTTTCTTAAGTTTTCGCGGGTATTTATATGTATGGTGTTCAGCTTTGTTTGGGTATTTTCCCATGTCATTACTGCCATCATCAGGCTTCTGTATTGTGTTCGTCTGTGAGTCAGACTTTCACAGCCGTTTCTGTTTTAAATTTGGCGCTAGCCTACTGCTGTGCCAGAATGGTTTTTTCTTCATCCTGATTGGCCTTGGAGTCTTGGTCTGTGTTTATTGGTCTTGGAGTTTGCTGTGTTCTGCTTGATTGGTGTTTCTAGTATCTTCTGTCTGTTTTGTAGCTTTTTTTGTCTTGATTGGCTGGCAGCATTGTGTTACTTTATTGGAGGTCTTTAGTGCAGCTTGGCTTCGGGTAAACGGACGGCTATCATTTATTAGGAAGCTAGGTTTCATCTGGGTGCCTGGTTGGGGTGTGTTTGAGCTGGAGGTATCAGGGGGAGTCTGTTTGTGCCCAGATGTTTGCCTGGCTTGTGGTGTGGAGATTTTTTTGCTTGAGAGTACAGGCTTCCAGATAATTGACAGTCTGGTGGAATCATCTCTTCTATTCATGCTTTCAGGTCTTTTTTCAATCTCTATGGCTTCTCTGATAATTCTGTAGCTGGGGTTTTCTATAGTGGCTAGGGTTTTGGTGCCATTGAAGTCGATGCTACAACCTGTGGCTTTCATGTGTTGGACTAGTGAGGAAGTGTGTTCCAGCTTTTTTACTGCATTTTTGTGTTCATCTAGGCGGGTACTTATTCTTCTATTCATCTGTCCAATGTATAGGCTTCATGCCCTGCCATATACAGTGGACAGACCAACTATAATGACGTGGGAAACAACAAAGCTGAATACACAACACACACCACACATACAGTGGACACACCAACTATAATTGCCACGATGGCCCCAAGAAACAGCTTTCTGATTTTCTGAATCTAAAAGGATAAATATACTAGCATTACAATGCATTACTATTGTTAACAACTTTCAAAAACTCTGCCTTCTTGTGAAATAGACTGTTTCTTTTGTTGCAAAATTAATTATAATTAATCATAGCCAGTAGATCAATTTTTATTTGATTCAATGTACATTCAGTTAGAAAACAAGTGGTTTCTGCTACAATAAAAGCAGAAATTTAGCTACCTATCGCTCTACTTATACAATACTTCTAATCAAAACTTTTTGATTGAATGGTTGCACCATAAAAAGGTCCAACTTCAGAACAGGCAAGAACAAGATCCAATACCCCCCCTTTTATCCAAATAGACTTTCTGAAAAGAGTGGTTGTTCAAAATTGCAGCTTCCCTACTGAGAATTTTAAGATTGAATACAAAAAGGACGATCCATACTCATGAAAATCCATTATTTAATTTTTATATCAGTGGTATTCATTGTTTAGGCTCTTAGTAAAGCAGAATTCCATCCCCATTTCTTGGCTAGAAAAACCACCTCCAATCTGCTTTATGGTAATAATGAATAATCTTGTCTATATCTCAAATAGAGTTGCAACGCGGGCTTCACACAATACCTTCCCTTTGCAACCTAAAATACTAGAAATTAATCATGCACAAACAAAGGTATATTCACATTGCAGCACCCTAATCACCCCCACAGTTGGAAGATCAACAGCAACTGAACTGAGCAGGTAAATGCTTTTAAATATCTTGGCATTTATTTCCAGTCATCTTCTTCCTTGAAGCTTCACTCCTCAGATCTTTCTCTGCATGCCTAAGCAATCTCAATGCAATAATTACATATTCAACATGTAGGGCAACAAACACATCCCTGCAGTAATTAAATATTCTAAAACTAAAGTGCTATACCTTCCTATGACCAAACAAATTTGCAGTTCCCATATGATTTAAAGGTAATTTTTGACTAATTAAGTAATCTTGTTTTGCGTGTTAAACATGAGTTTAAAAAAAAGGAAAAAGTTTTCCATCAAGCCCAAAAGACAGATGCCAGTGGAGCAACTCTTAATGATCTCTGCTGATTCCTAATTTTATTCTTACAAATTTCTGGTTGTTTGATTTTATGCCACCTGACTCCAGATGGCTCACAAAACATCATACAATGTGAAAATAGTTTAATACGAGGCAACAAGTAACAAAACCAAACTAGAACAGAACAGAACAGAGGGAGAGAGAGGGAGAGAGAGAGAAGATAAACCTCGCAGACACCCAATAACTTTCCACATCCAACAAAAGGGGCTTCAGTCACCCTGACTCAAAGCATAGGAGAACAGTCAGATCTTTACAGTGATTCAACCTGTCCTTTCACCTGAACTCTCTACTTCTGTCTTATGTTTGTTTCAGATTGACGGCATCAACTTGTTTTAATTTTACCTTTCCCAATTTAGTACAAAAATCTAGTGGTTGGACATTGGCACCAACTTCCTCAGTATAGTATTAAGCTGGGGAGACTTTCTATAATATGATGTAAATGTGATTCTCCTAATTCTTAGACCATGATATTGTTTATTGTACAATACTGAGGAGAGCACTCACTAATTAAAACCATGCAAGGTGTTTGAAACTGAGACCCAGTCGTTATGTGACCCAAATCCAATCAATTCTGGCAGATGTATAGCAATGGCCATAATATGCAACGTTTTTCTTGTAGGTTTTTGGTGTTTTTTGTTGGCTTCCAGCAAAAAACAGCCATTCAAATGAATAGGTTTGCCTGACAACTGCAGCATTTACTTAATGAGTGCTCTAAAAAGATCATAAAATTACTTCTGATCACATCGGTCCCTCAACTTGCAACCATAAATCCAACTCAATTATAGTTGTAAATTGAGGATTAGCCCAAAGCTGAAACTGGGTCAGGCATTTAAAGTCCTCCAGAATGCCATCAGGTGCATCAACTGAGATAAAAGTAACTAGTCTTGAATAAACTGGGGAGGGTTTACCATATTTCAGATGGCTGGCATCTTGCCAGAAAAGGCACACTTCCAAGGTCCCTATAGAAGGCACTGATTAATCAAAGGTGTGCCAATCCTGTTGGATCAAGACCAACACTACAAGAAAGGTCCATCAAGAAAACCAGGTGAAATAAAGCCTCACAAATCATGATAAGCACCTCGAATCACACTCAAAAGCAAAGTAACAACCAATGTAGTTCATTTAACAGGGGTGTCACTTGCCTATCACTGTTCACACTGCTGCATTCTGGAGCAGTTGAAGTTTCCAGAGGTTTCCAGATGGTCTTAACCCACCAGTTATAATTCCTACTCACTTGCTCGAAGAGGTAACCAAATCTACACCTCTCCCCCCCCACAAAATAGAATGAAGAGTTAGTTTCTTAAAAGCCAGAACATTCAATGTTATCATCTACAATTTTCCTCAGTATTAGGTGGAATCATTATGACTGATAATGTCCTCTTCATCATGGGAACAATTATATTTCCTGATGGTTGGTATTACACTAAATGTACAATAGGTATTTTAACAGCATATGTGATAAATTTCTAATCAGTATTTAAGTGTTTTTATGATCCAGATGATGATTCTTCTCTTTTATTTAGCCAATTTCCAGATACAGGTAGTCCTCAACTTACAACAGTTCATTTAGTCACTGTTCACTATGACCATTTTTTACACTTATGACTGTTGGAGCATCCCTATGGTCATGTGATTTACACTTGGATGCTTGACAACTGGTTCATATTTATGATGGTTGCAATATCCCAGAGTGATGTGATCCCCTTTTGTGACCTTCTGACAAGCAAAGTCAACGGGGAAGCTGGATTCACTTAACGGCCGTGCTACTATTTTAACAACTACAGGGATTCATTTAAACAAATGTGGCAAGAAAAGTCATAAAATGGGGCAAAACTCAACAAATTTCTCACTTAGCAACATAATTTGTGGGCTCATTTATGGTTGTAAGTCAAGGACTACCTGTACTTCAAAAAGGTTGCAAAATACTTATCAATAGATATGGCTTATAGAAATGATTTAGTTCCTTCCTTGCATTATTAACTATTCAAATTTTTCTTCTAACTTTTGATTACTTTTATAGGTATTAAACTGGACTATTTATTTATTTATTAAATTTATTTGCTGCCCATATCACCTCAGGGCAACTGTGGCAGCTTACAAAGTTAAAAGCAATAAACAATACAAATCTATATTTCAATAAAATTATAAGTTAAGGTAAAAAGATGGGAAGGGAAGGAAAAGGTATGCAGGGTGTAAGGTGGGATCTGCCATTAGTCCATCAACCACCTCTAGCATGAAACCCACTACTGGGGCCCCAAGCCAATTGTCAGATTGAGGTTTTCAGGCCCTTATGGAAGGTCAGGAAGATGGGGGCAGATCTCATGTAAGGGGTGGGGTAAGATGTTCCAAAGGGCAGGAACCACAGTAGAGAAGGTTCTTCTCCTGGACCCCATCAGCGAAAAATTTTTATGGATAGACTATGAATAAATAAACTCCAAACTCTAGTAAAGGATCTTGTGGACATTTATGCTATATCTATTTTCAGATCTTCATACACTGAGCAAAATCTATTGGCAATTGTAATACCAGTTCCTGTTCTACTTCTACTTTTTGCTGTCATGGTTATTTTGGTTCTTGTTAAAATAAGGCAAAGGAAGACTGGTAAGTAAAATCATAAAATCCCCAAACAGCAGGCCTCTTAATCAAAGGAAAAGAAAAGAGGAGAGGTGAGGAAAGAGGAGAGAAGAGATGAGGGGAAGGGAGAAGATAGATTATTCCTAGTAACTGCATCCATTCAATATTCTAGGCAAATCAGGTTCTTAGTTGAATAGCCAGAGCACTTACATCCGTGTTTGTCAAGTCTACTGTATAACACAAGACCAGAGTAAATATTGTCTTTTACTTAGAAGAGTTCTAAATAATTTTTAAGCTCTCTACAAGACAGAGGTAAATATTTTGAATTAATTTTCACTGTTAAATACTCAGTCGAGGATATGTGAAGTATTTCTTCTCTTTTATATGAAGTAAGTATTTAAGAATTGGTTTCACTACATTTTTAATAAGTGCTGAGAGCTTTTGAATTGGCAGCGTCCAAAATATTGTTTTTGGTATGATATATTTATTTCATTTCTTCCAAGTAATAATGAAATATTAACCTTACAATGTTACCTTTCTACATGGGGATATATAACATGAGATGTCTTGAACAAACCATAACTCAGCTAGGCTCATAATAAATAACTGAGCCCAATTTTTCTGCTACTGAGAATAACAGAAAGGACTCTTCAAACTTCTAATTACATTTATGGAATTTTGTATTTTGGGCACAGTTGTAACTAAGATTATTGATAATCCTACAGATGCCACTCCTTAAATCATTTTGTTTTCTTGCAGAATTTGAAAATAATGGGGTGCCAATATTGTTAAAACAGTCAGGAAAGAAATTTGAAAGCTGCTTATAAGTCTGTAGGTTTAGTTAATGAAATTGGTGGTATAAAGATTTGATGGACCAATCATATCTGGAGCTCTGAAATCAGACCTTGCTTTTTTATTTCCACCATAAATCTTAGAATCTTCCCACTGACCAAAGGATTACAGTCTGAATTATGTAAAGATGACCAAGGCATGAGTGACCATAAGCAAGGCCTCCTGGTTCAGAAAAGGGCACAATTGACACACTAGATGAATCTATATAAAAGCTTCCCTAGCAACCATTGCCACCTGCTCCTTGAATAGGAGCCATGAGTTCAGAAGCATCCCCGAGTTGTGCACCAGCTCAGTTTGGGGAAGTGCCACCCTGTGCAGAGTCAAAGATAGAATATTATCTAGACCTGGGTGGCCAAAAACATGGAACTACTTTATCTCGCCAGATTATTCAGATTACTCTGTCTGTAATGCACATTGCATATATACAGGCCTAGATGCAGGGGTGCAATTCAACTGGTGTAAGAATTGGTTCAGTGAACACACACTTTGCACGCACGCAGAGCATTTGCTACTGACCTTCTCCAGCGATCTCTATGTTAAACAGCTGATGCATGGCAATCCACTGTGCTGTGCAAATCAGTTGAGCTTGAAAACCAGGATATAAAGCACAGACTAGAGTCCGGGCAGGCGGATGGGCTCAACAGCTGATCATTGGAGAGAATGGTTGACTCACAGCTGATTCTTGGAGCTAACAGTTCACCCAAACCAGGCCAAATTGGTAGAATCCCACCCCTTCCTAGATGGTCCTGTTTAATTGCAGACACCTGATAAAATGAATGGCAGTTTAGAACAAAAGCTACATTTGCAAGCATATATATATTTAGTTACTGCCTTTATTTGATATATTTTTGCAGCCAAGTTTGGCAAAAATGGATATTTTCAAAGAGTATTCATGTATGTATGTCTGTGCACAGACATATGGGTCTTGGTAAATGTGTGAATGTGTATATATGTATATGTATGGTTTGTTCCAGAGGTGGTAATCAGCAGGTTTTGACCAATTCTGGAGAACCGGTAATGGAAATTTTGAGTAGTTCAGAGAACTGGCAAATACCACCTCTGACTGGGGATTTTACAGTATCCTTTCCCTGCCACGCCCACCAAGCCACGCCCAAAGAACCGGTAGTAAAAAAATTTGAATCCCACCACTGGTTTGTTCCCACATTTCAAGAAAAATCAGGGTACAGTAATTCTATTATGTTATATCAATGGTTAATGGATAAAAATGTAAGGATCTGTTTTCTTTTTTAAAGCATTGCTTAACATTACTTCAAAAAGTCCTGAAGGAGAAATGCTATCAACTAGTCAAAAGCATTCGGAGGAACATACCCAAAATGATAGTAGAAATTCAGCAGAAGAAGATGAGGGTGTTCTAAATTCTGATGAAGGTACAATATTTTCACCTCTGTGACTCAAATTCCCTTCAACTTTTCATTCCTTACTAATAGACCTACTTTAGTTGGGTTGCAAAATCTGGCCTATTTGGAAACATATATTAAAATATTTAATAATAATTAAAAACTATTTGAAAACATTTTTTTTTCTCATCTGGAGTTTGCGAGATATGGTATGCTTGTCTTTGGATACAAGTGAATTTAGTCTGCAGCAACTTGTCAAAATCAAGCACTCTGATGCCTACCAGCTATTCTGGACAAAAATTACACATTATTTTGCTATGTTGTGGGAACTAATAAAAGTTAAGGCATCTGAAGGGTACCAAATTGTCATCATTTATTATTTAAAAGAGACATTTGGAAAGTTATCTAGGTTCTTGAGAAGAACTTGATGCATATGAAAGTAAACACCAGCTAAAGAACCAACAGCTGTGAATTTACATTGTTATGAATAGATGATAATATTTTTCTTCTCAATAATTATTGTGTTTTTGTATTTACCCTCCCTTGAATAATATTTTGCAATAATATCACTCTCTTATAGTCAATCCAAAATTTTTATGATGAATGGATCCTATAGCAGAGCCCTGGCCTTATCTTCTGTTCATATAAAGTTCCAATAAAAGAGAATATTTATAGCTCAGAACTGAAAGCAGTCTTTGGTGTTCTCTGAGCTTGATCGTTTTCTTGCAGACATTTCATTACTAGGTAACATCATCAGTACTAGTGCAAGAAAACAAGCAAGCTCAAAGAGCACCAAGGACTCCTCATATTAAGTTCAAAGTGAAAAAAACCACAATTTATGTGGGACTTTAAGATGCTATAGTTTACATTTTTTAAAAAGCTAGTAAGCGCATATTTATCAGCTAAGACAGCAAATTATATAATTGAAATGTAAAGCTTCAGAAAATAATAAATTATTATAAATAAAAAATATCTAAAATATTACATTGGATAGGAATTTCCACTATCAAGCTTCCTTTCTGTCAATTTTGTATAAACACAATTATTCTAAAATACTTATGTGCTTAAATCCATAGGATATCAAATTAATTCCTCTCTTTTTTATTCTCTTTTAGCAAATGCCACAGTTACTATCTATTGTTTAGCCAATCCTGAAGACTCAAGTAAAAATGACTGATCGCCTTCAAAATAACTTTGCTCATATTATACAGAGAACCTATGGAGATACCTGTTAGATTATACAGATACGATTACCATTTTGTATTAGCTTCTTTCCCCACCTTATTTTGTAATGTAATCTCATCCCATGCCTATTTTACTGGAATGAAATTTGCTAAGATTTAGCAGTAAGCTTTGGAATCTGGGGGTAATGGCAGAATACGTAGCCATCATGTATTACAGTAATGTGACTCTCTTAATCGCAACAGTCTTCAAAATGAGAATGATGCAAATTACATAATCAGATCATTTGTGTGACAATGTCATGATGCATTAGACCAGGGGTCTCCAACCTTAGCAACTTTAAGACTTGTGGACTTCAACTCCCAGAGTTCCTCAGCCAGCAAAGGATTTCTGAGTTGAAGTCCACAAGTCTTAAAGTTGCCAAGGTTGGAGACCCCTGCATTAGACAACCAGTTTGCATCACTAAAAATTCAAATGGTCACCAGGTGATACAAATTCAGTCCCACAAATTACAGATATTGCAGATCAGCATTTACTGAACGCCATCTTACTTTTATTAAGGAGCACTTGGATATCTGATATAGGCTGTTCCAGTGCAGCAGCTGACAGTAGAGGAACTGATGGTTATAACTACCCCAGCGTTCCCAGGGCTAAACTTACTCATTTTCTTTTCTTATTATCTTGCCTCATGAGTAAGATATCCATATATCTTGCTCATTTCAAAATGAAGGGCTAATACTTTGAAAAGTGTTTGTTGAATAAAAATCCTTGTTCTATATATGATACAACTTTCTCCCACTTTTGATGCTTCACACCAGATTTAATCCTAAATATGTGGCCTCTCAAGTTGGTTCAGTGAACGATGGCTGTGACGATTGGATTTTACCATTTAAGAGATGTTTTACCCCTTGAGCTGCAGTTCTACAGATATTTAATAATAATAATTAAATAAGTTTTCACAGTGAGAACTTGCTGTCCTAAAAGCTCATTTGGATATAACACCCTGTAGCTATTTTATACAACATGTGTTCTTTATGTTCTTGACCAGTTTGAGGCTTTTAGAAGATTTTAGATTCATAATTAAAATTACCTTTTGCCTAATTTCCATCTTTTAGTATCTTTTAGAAATAGTACAATTGTAGACAGTAGATTAAACTATCAAGCTCTACTGTAATACATTTGCCTATGTGCAAATGTATATTTAAAATAAAATGATTAAGTACACATATATAATGGTAAAGTATTAATGCAAGACATAAAACCTCAAGTCACCAATGTAACGTGCACTTCTGTAGAAATATATAAAACCCACCGTAGTTAAACTGACATGGAATTTTGTAATGATGGAAACCATATTAAATAGTAATAATAATAAAAACAATAATTGATTTTTAAAAATGATTTTTGAGGCTTCTAAGAGATGTCTAACATTGCATGCATGTGCGTGGCTCCCTCTCCCTCCCTCCCTCCCTCCCTCCTTCTCCCTCTCTCTGTCTTTGTTCTCCCTCCCTACTTCCCTCCCTCTCCCTCTCCATCCCTCTCTCTCTATCTTTGTCTCTCCCTCCCTACTTCCCTCCCTCCCTCTCCATCCCTTCCTCTCTTTGTCTTTGTCTCTCCCTCCCTACTTCCCTCTCTCTCTGTCTTTGTCTGTCCCTCCCTACTTCCCTCCCTCTCCCTCCCTCCCTCCCTCCCTCTCTGTCTTTGTCTGTCCCTCCCTACTTCCCTCCCTCTCCCCCCTCTCTCTGTCTTTGTCTGTCCGTCCCTACTTCCCTCCCCCTCCCTCTCCCTCCCTCCCCTCTCTCTCTGTCTTTGTCTCTCCCTCCCTACTTTTTACTTCCCTCTCTCCCTCCCTCCTTCCCGCTCTCTGTGTAAATTAAACACATCAGTAGTGTGTTTAATTCAGTGGTAATGTAAGCCAAAAAAAATTTAAAAGAAAGATAGACAGTTCTTCATTGCTACTAGTTTCAGTCTCAAAATTTCTCAAATTGCCGGTACAATAATATTTCATTTCCTAGCAATTCAGTTTCAAAGAGTAATAGCAGTTATTGAAATCTGAATTGAAGTCCTAGCCCTCATTTAAAATGATAAGAACTCATAATTAGTATACAACTCACCATAAATCAGCTGCCAAGCAATAAATCAACGTTTTTTCTCTTCAAGTTGCCACATAGTGTCCAATCTAAAGAACTAAACTAAATAATTCAGGAAGATTACAGTGGCACTTTAGTCAAGTGCAGCCTTGGGCAGAATTCTTCTGATAATATTTAATGGCAAAAAGTCAAATAATTCTGCAATTGTGGTTATGCAATCCAGGGGACTTTGGCCTTTTTTGTGTGGTAAATAGTAGAGGTTATATATGTCATAACCCTAAATCTGGAAGGAGTTTAAACAGGCAATTCATTGTACGGTGTACATATAATGAGAAAAATCAGAAATGTAACCAGATAGTTCCACCCACTTGAACTTTTGTCTCCTAGAATTTTTGATATAAATTACTACATTACTAACCTTATTATGGTTGGTTGCAGAATCAGCCAAATGTTTAAACTGGATTGGCATTTTTATCCACTTATTAAGTCCTTCTTGAAGATCTGGAATAGGCAGGTGTTAATAATTATTTAATAATATTAAAGATATTGTCACAGGAAGTAACCTAAGTCAAACTGCCTTTGCAGACTGATGGTGATTTTGTCAAGGCCAATAGCATTCATACAATGCTCCAGATGCTCCAAGATACCTATCACTATGGATTCTATGTTCGCTTTCTTTTGCCATGGCTGTTCTAGTTCTATTTGCATGTCTTTGTATTTTGTGATTTTCCCCAGTTCTTTCCCGTTTTTTGTTTTTTTTTTGCTATCTCCAGGTATTGCAATATACATGATCCAGACTTTTTTTTCCTTATCAACAGTGATTATGTCTGGGTGTTGTATAGCAGATGCTTGTTTGTTTTAAAGTCCCAGAGCAGATTAGCTTCTTCATTTTCTATTATTTTGTTTGTTTATGGTCCCACCAGTTCTTACTTGCCAATCTAAACTCCAGTCCAAATATTGGCTATATATTTGGACAATGTTAAGTGGTGATTCCATTTCAGATGGTCTTTTCCATACACATTCAGGTCATCCATATAAAGGGGCTGGCCGATGTTTTTGATGTTTGGTACTCATGTCTGATTTGTTTTGTAGTATTGACAGAGGAATCAGTGCTATGAGAAACAGTAGTGGTGATAGTGAATTTCTTTGAAAGATTCCTCTGTTGATATTAATCTCTCCCAATCAGAGGTGGTATTCAGCAGGTTCTGACCAGTTCTGGAGAACTGGTAGTGGAAATTTTGAATAGTTCAGAGAACCAGAAAATATCACTTCTGATTGGAGATTTTACAGTATCCTTCCCTTGTCATGCCCATCAAGCCACACCCACAGAACCGGTAGTAAAAAAAATTGAATCCCACCACTGCTCCCAATATATATCACCATTGACCAGCATCTTCCATTATACCATTGATCTTTTCACAAAGCTTCAGATTTTTTTACTGACTCCTATTATTTTTAGGCACTTGATTATCTAGTTATGTGACAGGGAGTCAGATGCCTTCTTGTAATCAATCCAAGCTACGGTCAAGTTGGTCTTCCTTCTTTTACAGTTTTCCAAAATCGTCTTGTCAATTAGGAACTGATCTTTTTTTCCTCTGCTGTTTTTTTCTGCTTTGGTGGAAAATAACGTGTTTTCAAGTGGATGCTGTTGAACTGCATCTGCTACCATACCAGTTAGCAACTTTAATGTTGTTGGTAATTAGGTAATTGGCCAGTAACTGCCAATTTAGTTGAATCTTTCATTAACTTTTGTTGAATCTTTCATTAACAGGTAGGTTTGGCCAGATATTAATCAATGTTTGCAAAGGTGGTGAATATCTGTAGCTCGAGTGGAGGATGAAGGTTGGAGCTTCATTCTCTGAGCTTATGGGTTGGTTTCTGAATGTTTTATTACCAGGCTAAGTAACATCTTCAGCGGAACTAATCCAGAGGGGAATTAATCTAGAGGTGGTATTCAGCAGGTTCTGACCAGTTCTGGAGAACTGTTAGTGAACACTTTGCGTAGTTCAGAGAACCAGCAAATATCACCTCTGACTGGAGATTTTACAGTATCCTTCCCCTACCATGCCCACCAAGCCACGCTCACAGAACCAGTAGTAAAAAAAAAATTGAAACCCACCACTGATCTAATCCACTGAAGATGTTACCTAGTCTGGTAACAAAACATTTGGAAACCAACCAACAAGCTCAGAGAATGAACCTCCATTATTCAATATTCAATTTCAGCTCCTTGCTGTATATTGTTAAACTGTTTGGAAATCTGTGGGTGCAGAGTGGTCAGATGATTCAACCAAATATTATGCAGTTCATCTTCAACTTGTCTTCCTTGCTCTTTTCTAAACCATTTTTGCTGTTATTACAAGTTCTTCCATTTCAACCTTTCCCCCTTCTCCACTTCCTTTATCCAAGCTGCATTCTGGTTTTGTTGTTCCATAGTTGCGCCCAGAACTGCAGTTTTTTCTTGTAAGATGTTGGCTGGTTTATTGCACTCTCTCTATTGATTAATTGGTAGAAACCTTTCTGATTAGGCTGAAATTGGAGACTCTGGCTGTAAGGTACAGTTCAAACTTTGTACCTGCTGATTTTCTTGGCTACTGTTGTTATTTCCTGCTTTAAATTTTCCAGGGCTTGTCTTTAGGTGTTATTTCTGGATCAGATATTCTTTGGTCTTCTTTTTCAGCTTTTTTTACATTGGCTGTAGCTTGATTGCATCTGATTTTAACATACTGGCCTTATTGTCTTACCCTATCTTCCATTTTGGTGGTGCGCAGTTTAGCTTATCTCTTGCTCATTGATTGCTTTTGTATCCAAAATCTTCAGTTATAAATGCAGCTATGCTGTACATCAGTTGGTTTGTTTCATGCAGTTAGCTAGTGCTTATATTTGATATTACAATATTGGCATCTTTTAATACTTTGGCCAGCTGGTTTTTTATTTGGTTGGTTGGTTTTGTTCAAAGCAGACTATGTCATTCTATTATTTTTGTGCTGTTCTAGATGCTCAGTTATTTTTCATTTCAGTTCCTCTTGTTTTTCAATTGTAGGAATTTGTTCTTTCTGAGGAGAAGGTAGAGCAAAAGGTGCTTGGTTTGGGAATGAGAATTCCCAAATTCATTAGTAATGCTGGCTTTCTCTATTACCAATTCCTTCTGGTTTTTCTCTTCTGTCTGAATTACTTCTGGCAAGACTTTGGTGTTTTTTTTTTACCTTGAGTAGATCTTTGCAGTTCTTCTAATTCTATCTCTTTAAATACTTTATTTCATATTACAAACTGACATTGATCTGCTAGTCTCCTCCCTGTTATTACTGGATATTGTTCTTTCTAGAACTGGTGCATTCTTTTTGAATATCCTCTTCTCACTGGTATTGATTTGTAATAGCAAATCAATATTTCTTTGTTTTCAGTCTTCGTATATTGCAATAGGTAAGCAACTCTTCTTCCATTCATCCTGCTGCTGTTGATCCTGATTGCTCAGCTAATAGTCCTGAGTCCTATAGCTCTCTTGTCACCAGATGTCCAAGAACTCCAACACTGACCAAAGTCCTTGTTGACCCAAGCAAGGACTGATCCAGTATAAGTTTCTGTAAGTTGTATCCATATTGTTTATAGGAAAGACACATTTCATCTGGATCCTCTGTTGAGACCTGTCCAGTATAGTTGAACCTCTGGCATAGCTCTCATCTTCCTCAGAGCACACAAGGCCCACAACTATGTGCTTCACTGGAGGATTATTATTTTTTAACCCCATCCTTTTTTTACCCCACACTTGTATATCTATTACTCAAGGCAGAAAACATACCTATTCCTGCCTATTCCTGCCTATTATTTTCCAACATCAACTCTGGGAAGTGGGTTGGGCTGAGGGAGAGTGAAAACCCCGTCACTCAACTGGCTTTCATATTTAAGGGAGGCCTAGAATGCAATCTCCTGTTTTCTAGGCCAACACCTTAATCATTATATCTATACTATTTAGTAAGATGTTTTTAAAAGTGGGGGGGAAGATGGCTTCATCTGTTTGAAATGTTCATCAAATACTAATTTTGTTAAAAGGCAAATGATGAGAACTGGCTGAAGAACAATGTGCTCCAAGTTGAAAAATATCAACACTCAAAAAATAAAATCAATATTGTAAAATTGACCTGTGATAACAAAAAAATGGGGGGGGGATGCAAATAGCAATAAAGCAATCTGTCCCCCCCCCCACATTCAGTTTTTTAAAACTATAATCATTTAATTCTTTTTCTGAAAGATGTATTTTCAAAATCAATTGAACAAAATATGTGAATCTATTTCTCCCCTTACATTGGAAAAATACCCTTACTGCAAATAGTTTTGATAACTCCTGCACAGTTTTTTAATTTGCTTAACATCTGTTCCAGCCCTTTTATGATAAATTATGTAGTACAGGTAGTTCTCGACTTACAATCACTCACTTAGCAATCACTTGAATTTACAATGATACTTAAAAATGATTTATGACCAGTTTTGCATTTTACATCAATTGCAGCGTTTTCTCGGTTACATGATCAAAATTTGGGCACTTGGCAACTGGCATATACCGTATTTAAGACAGTTGAAGGGTCCTGGAGTCATGTGATCATCATTTGTGACCTCCCCAGTTAGCTTCCAACAAGCAGAGTCAATGCAGGGAGCCAGATTCGTCTAATTACTGCATGATTCACTTAACTGCAGTGATTTACTTAACAAGTATAAGAATAAAGTTTGTAAAATAAGGTGTAATACACTTGACAACAGCCTTGCAATGGAAATTCTGGTCCCACATGTGATCATAAATCAAGGATTATCTACACTTATAAATAATAGCAGGGCAAATGCAAATAATGTGCACTATTGTCTTATTGTCAGCCACTTGAACGAATGCCCAGACTAAAAGCCAGAATGCTATTAATAAGTAATACATATTGGTTTGGAATTAAAACTTACTTTCTTTTAACTGCAGTAGTCATTTTCATAAAAGAAATAATTTGTACACAAAAGCTATTAATAGAATAGGAATCATAAGTTTGGATTTCACTTGCCTTTCCTTATTTTATAGTTTTGAGAGTTAGAAAAAGTAAATGAATGCCTGCATAAGGTCAGCTGAATTAAAGGATATTTAAAACTAAGATATTTTCTATTGCAGTGAGAATGTATGATCACAATCTTAAACCCAAACATAAAACCTGATATATTATTATTATAGTTCTTTTTAAACTTAAGGTACAGGACATGTGATTTATGGTAAAGCGAAACTATCTTTCTTTGGTTCATTCTTGTGATGAGAAACAGGTAATAAGTTTCTGTTTCAGAAAAATCCTTGTCCGTCCGGTTCTTTTTCTTTCTTGTAAAGCCAAATGACAGAAGAGTCTGAAGTCCATGTCTCAGCCACTTTAGACAAAGCACCTTATGAATCTTTTTTGTTGCAATATGTTATGTTAGACCAGGGATGTCAAACTCAGGACTGGGGGCTGGATCCGCCCCATGGGGTGCTTAGATATTGCCCATGGGGCTGCCCTGGAAACAACAAAGGACTGGCCCACAGTGCCTCTGCCAGCAAAAATGGAGCTTGTGAGGGCTGCAAATGGTCCTCCCGAGTTCTGTTTTAGCTAGCAGAGGGTTGCAGGAAGCCATTGCAGTTAAAAATGGAGCTTGGGAACCCATTTTCACTGGCGGAGTGCTCTAGCCTCCACAGGTGCCCCCGGCATGAGTGATGTCATGCTGGCCATGCCCCCCCAGGGCTCCCAAGGTCAAACACAACCCTGATGCAGCCCTCAATGATATCAAGCTTGAGACCCCTGTGTTAGACCATTATTTGTCCAACATTTCATTTCCCAACCTGAAAAATAGCTTTAGAGACAAAAGAAGGAGGTTAAAAAAAAGTTAAAGATGGCGGCCAATCACACAATTGAAGCCCCACCCCTGTTTTGTACAAATCATAACACATATAAAAAAGGACAGGCTTCAACCTCATGGTTTTAGCAGCCATATTGATTTTTTTAAAGCCACCCCTCTGCAGTCACCTCTGGTTAAAAACCACTGGACATTTCTTTAGCTTTGTTTTTGTGGTAGCATTCCCGGTATGACTAATGGTTGTACTTACTTTCATAGGATATTAACATTTCAGCAATTTTTATAATGTGATGTGGCTTTGTGGTTCAGAATTCTCTGAAAATTCAAAATAGTCGTCCATCAATGATCTTAAGTTGTGTGTGTGTGTGTGTGTGTGTGTGTGTGAGAGAGAGAGAGAGAGAGAGAGAGAGAGAGAATAACTATAACCCTCCTTCGCATAATAAGATTCATAGAATCACAGATTTAATGTAAAAAGCTTTAGAAAAGAAAATTAACATAATTTGAAAATTTTGAAAAGTGTTTTTTTAATCTAATACTTTCTTTATTTGCAATAACAAAACCATTATTTTCATATATTTCTCAATTTATTGATGTGATATTTGTTTGGGCACTGAAGTCTCAAGCTAAGGCTGCCTTTACAGAATGGATATGTTCTTTGAGATTGTACTTTCCCATTTCTATAATGCTATATATCCATGCATCCATTCAAGCTTTTTTAGCATCTTGGCCCTGCCTTGGTTTGAAAGACAAAGTAGTTCAGTGAAATGTGATCAAAAGGCAATCCAGAAGTCAAGCACAATAGTTCGCACTGTATAAAAAGTAAGTCAACCAGGTCAGAACCTAAGACATAGTTGGGGGGACAGGAATTACAATGCAGAATTATAGTAATCCTGGGAGCCGGAACTAACTGGCAGGGAGCCAAATTAGAAGCAACAAATCATACTTTAGTACTGGGCTGCTGCAGTCTTACTAGGCCTCGGCAATGAGATTTGTAATTACATTACAAACGAGGAGCCCTTCTCTAAAACCTAGAATTATGTGTCTATTCTGCTTTGAGGACTCTAAGGCATTTGCATTCCTTAGCTCCGTGTCAGAGGTGGTATTCAGCAGGTTCTGACCAGTTCTGGAGAACCAGTAGTGGAAATTTTGAGTAGTTCGGAGAACCGGCAAATATCACTTCTGATTGGCCCTGCCCCCCTCTATTCTCTGCCAAGTCCCAGCTGATCGGCTGGGTCTTCTTTTGTTGCCCTGTGCAGGAGAACAAAGCTGGAAATCAGGTTAATGGGATTTTGCAGTAACCTTCCCCGAGGAGTATGGAGGGAATGGAGATTTTACAATATCATTCACCTCCCATGCTCACCAAGCCACGCCCACAGAACCAGTAGTAAAAAAAATTGAATCCCACCACTGCTCTGTATCATAATTTCTCTGGATATCAATTTGACTGGAATTTAACATGTATTCTTACTTTTTCCTTGTGATTTTTTTACATTTTTAATAATGACTCTTTTTATATGTTTATTGTTTTATTAATTGCTGTACACTGCCCAGTGTCACTTTTCATGACATGGACAGCCATATACATTTGATATATAATTAAAATAAAGATATCAAAAATTGTGGAGTTCATGTGGGTTGACTCTATTCCCGTGTCCACATTTCTGCTACCGAATTGACAAATATTATCCAGAAAACTTGTATTTTCTTTCTTCCAAAGTTTGCTAATATTCCCTATTGCCATTATGAAACCATTGGAAACATTGTGCAGGCTACAAATCATATTTTCTTCATGCATGTGCCTGCAAAATTATATGCTGTGTGCATTTGGGAGGCTGATATTCCTTTAAGAACCTCAACAGGTAGATAGATGTGCAGGGCTGGAGTTAAGAGGAGGTCTTTAAATACTTTCAGTTCTTAAGTATTGCACCAGTAGTACTTACTTAGTCTAGGGACAAAGAGCTACAAAGAGAGAAGTGTTTAAAAAAAAAACATAGTAGGAGAATTGAAAAAGGAGGATTTGGATCAGTAACTTAATCTGCTCAGCTAAACCTGGACAGTGAGTAATGCTTTTTTTTACTATTCCATACCTGAAATTATATAGATGACTGTAATAATGGTTCTAAAAAAGCAACAACAAAATCCCAAATTAGAAAACAAAACAGATTTTTAAGAAGTGCTAAAGGCTTATTGCTCATATTCAATAAATTTCTATCAGCCTGTATGTACTGTATATTAAAATATTTAACATTCAGTTATCAATCTAATTATTATTAGTTGTATATACTCTGTAGAAGAAAAAATTATGAGGGAGTAGCAACTCAACAATTGTAGAGGAATTTTCATGCAAGTATTTGCATACATTTCAACTATACTTTCTTGAGGTAAGCCTACAAGGAGCTCACTTCTAGTAGCTCCACTTAGGATTTCAGCCTAAGTGAATAAATAAACTTGTGTTTAAACAATATTTGCTTTATAGATCCGATAGAGATTTTTTATAGAATCTTAATGTGTTTAGTATTTATTACTCTGTAACAATCTGAAACCTTGTGTCTGAAGAGGCCTAAAATATCACTCATTCTCATATCACTGTTCTTTTGACTTGCAGTGATGAGGTTGAAGTGGTCCCTGCTATAGCCATAACAATGGAGTCAGCAAGTAATTTTCCAAATGTTATTGGACTGCACTTCCTGTAATATTTTATTTCTGATGCTATTCACTAGATCTGCTGAGAACTGGGGATCAATGTATCTGGAGGGTCATAAGTCAACTCCTAAGTGCACAGTTTGCAGTTCATGTCGGCATGTGGCTATAAAGGGTTTGGATATTTGCTCAAATTCTGGATGTGCATGACATATTTTACTGTTTTACTCATGTTTTACTCATGTGTTTTTAATGTGGATTAAAGGCATGTTTCAATTGTACTGCATTGGGATCTAGATCACTACCAGTGGGTTAAAATCAATTCAGCATTTTAGTTTTTGTCCTATCCCTCTTACAGTGAGGTCCCCACTATGCCATTCAAATGTTGCCAAGACCTTCGGAAGCAGGCACTGTGAATCTTTCATTAACTACTTTCTGTAGTAATTTATCACTCGGAAAGAAGAAATTTTAGGCTGCTTAGACTGAAAAACCATGCCTAAAGATTTATTGGAAACTCTTGGAAATTTCTTTGAAAGAATTTTGTTCAAGCTGGAAATTCCAAATGCCATTCAATTTACGATATAAGCAGAATGCAATAGAAGTGTAGAGTTGCAGGAAATTTAACAAGTTCTACATATTTTTATTTTGTTAAACTTCCTAGTGCCAAAACTAAAATCTAAAACTAGATCCAAAAGTAATCCTAGTTCTGCATAATTGTTCATACTATATTAAAAAAAATCAATGTAACCAGGTCAGAACTTGTGCCATAATTAGGGGACATGAAGCACAATGCAGAACTATTGTAGTTCTAAAACCCAGAACTAAACAGGCAGTGAGACAAATTATAAACAATAAATCACGTTTTTGTGCTAGACCGCTGCAGTCCCACTGTGCCTCAGCACTTGGAAGTGACATTTGATGAGCTTTTCTCTAAAATCTAGCCTTTCTCTGTGTATTACTCTTTGATGGTGACTTGATCATCCCTTCTGGATATAGAATCCTAAAATCATAATGCTGGAAAAGACCTTGGAGGTCTTCTACATCACATTAAGTGGTTGTCCAATCTTTGTTTTGAAAATATCCAGCGATGGAGCACCCACAACCCCAGGAAGCAAGCTGTTCCATTGATTAATCATTCTCACCCTCAGGAAATTCCTTGTCATTTCCTGGTTGAATCTCCTTCTGATGAAGTTTCACCCATTGCTTGTTGTTCTGCTTTGGAGAATACATCGATTCCCTGTGTGACATCCCTTCAAATACAGGAAAACTGTTAACATATCACCCTCTTCATTAGGCTAAACATACCTAGTTTCTTATTAGCCTAGCTGGAACTACCATCTGTTCTCTTATGCATTTTGCAATTGCAATTATGTATCTTGCAATCTTGCAATAACTATTAAAATTATATTTAATAGTAACTGTATTTTTAGGATTAGTGTTTATTATATATTGCTTACAGTCACTTTTTCTGACATAGGCAGCCATATAAATTTGCTGTATGAAATAAATAAATAAATACATGCATGCATTACATACTTGTATGTACATTACATACTTGTAAGCAGACCCAATGCTGTGGTCTTCCTGAAACTTTTGTTTCTGGAGAGCAACTAGAGTAAATGGCCATAATTGACACTAAATCAATCAGCTTGATATTATTCAAGCTCCTGATTTGTCATTTTTTGGTTTATAATACATTCTCATGTATTAGCCAAACAAGAGCATCAAGAAGTTTTGGTTTAAATAGAGTTGAAATTGCAGTTCAAATTTCATCTGATGAAACATCAATCCAGTTCACAAATAAGGTGCCTCCTAATAATTCTGCTGAATAAGAAGACCCTGGAGTCTTGTCCTGCCTTGATTCTGGTATCCACATTTGTTTTATGGAATTGGCAAATATTATTCAGAGAAGTTGTGCTTTCTTACTCTCTTTGTTCATTAATATACCTCATTGGCATTATGAAGCCATTGGTAGTGCATTAACAAATACGTTATAGATCACAGCATAATAGCATTGTGCAGACCACAAAAATAGTATAATAACATTGTGTAGACTACAAATAATATCTCCTACATATAGGTATCTGCACAATTATATGAAAAATAGCTCTATTGCTGTGTGCATTTTGGAGGTTAATAATTCTTTAAGAATCTTAACAGGTGGATGGATGTGCAAAGCTGGAGTTAAGAAGATATTTTTAGACATTCAGCTCTTAAGAAATTCAGTATTGCACCAGCTGTTAGTGAGTAGAGGAAACACAAAAAGGGAAGTGTTTCAAGATTTTTTAAAACAGAAGGATTGAAAAGAAGAGGATTTGGATCACTAATTTATTCTGCTCAGCTAAGCATTTTTTAAAAATAATTTTATTAATTTTCTTTTAAAAAACAAACAAATTTTATTAATTTTACAATTAAAAACAAATCAACAACATATACACAAATAGAAAATCCAGAAAAGAGCAAGGAAGAAAGGAAGAAACGCGAAAAGAAAAGAGAAAGAAAGAAAGAGAAAGAAAGAAAGAAAGAAAAAGGTGAACACTTAAAAACATTCTCATTTTCGACAGTTTGTAAGATCTTTTCTTTTCTTAATTTATATCATATACGCACCTCTTATCCATATCTATATTTAGATTACACTCATATAAGTTTATCCCATTCTTTTTTACCTTATGATATTAAGTCTATCTTTGGTCTAACCATTTATACAAGCAATTCCAATTGTTATAATATATTGAGGAATCTTTGTTTTTTAGGGCTAAAGTTAGTTTGTCCATTTCTGCACAGTCTGAGATTTATCCCATTCTTTTTTACCTTATGATATTAAGTCTATCTTTGGTCTAACCATTTATACAAGCAATTCCAATTGTTACAATATATTGAGGAATCTTTGTTTTTTAGGGCTAAAGTTAGTTTGTCCATTTCTGCACAGTCTGAGATTTTCTGGATAATCATCTGTTCTGTAGGTATGTGAGGTAGTTTCCAACACTGAGCAAACGTTAGCCTGGCTGCTGTTAAGATATATATTGTTATATACTTCACTTTTTTAGGTAGCTGTTTGTCAGCTACCTAAAACAGCTATTAATTTTCTATTAATTACATTTCTTAGTGCTTGATAAACATTGTGTTGTCTGGGTATTAAATTTGCTTAACAATACAGATTCCATTCTTACTCTCCACCCAGAGGTGGGATTCAGCAGGTTTTGACCAGTTCTGCAGAACCGGTAGTGGACATTTTGAGTAGTTTGGAAAACTGGCCAATCCCACCTCTGACTAGAGATTTTACAGCCTCCTTCCCCTGCCAGGCCCACCAAGCCAGGCCCACAGAACCAGTACTAAAAAAGATTGAATCCCACCACTGTCTCCACCCCTTTTTTCCAACCACTGGTAAAATAAGTTCCATGTCTGATAATATATTTTGTCTTCTTTCTGTTTGATTTTCAATGTAAGTCTATCCATTTCTACACAGTCTAGTATCTTCTTAATTATTTCTTCATCTTGTGGTGTTTCTTCATCTTTCCAATATTGTGAGTAGAGGAAACACAAAAAGAGAAGTGTTTCAAGATTTATTGATTTTTTAAATAGAAGGACTGAAAAAAGAGGATTTGGATCACTAATTTATTCTGCTCAGCTAAGCCTTGATAGTGAGTAATGCTTCTTTACTATTTCATAGCTGAAATTACACTGATGCTCATATTCTATAATTATTTTCAGCATTTTGTATATAACCGTTTGCATCAGACAACATTTATGAAGGAGTAGCAAAGTTATCAGTTGTAGAGGAATTTTGATGCAAGTACTATATTTGCATACATTTCAAGTATAACCAGAATTTGGAAAAATGGGTGTATAGCCAAACTCTGTAATGCTGCCCTGGGCTACAAAATGTGCACTGAGGTGTTGATTTATGACCCTCCAGATACATGGATCTCACCAGATTTAGTAAATAGCATCAGAAGTAATATATAACAAGAACTACAGTCCAATATTATTGTTGATCTCCACGTTATGGCTATAGGAAGGATCCCTTCAACCTCCCCATTGCAAGTCATCAGAGCAAATGAGTGACTGATGTTTAATGCCTCTCCAGAGATCGGCTTTCAATTTTGTGACAAAGTAATAAATATTAAATGCATTAATATCTTTATTAGCATTTTAAGGCAATTTAGTTTTCACATAGTTTTGTATTCAGCTGAATTTGTAGTGGAGTGACTAGAAATGACTTACATCCAAGATTGTACATTTATTTCCAGGCCCCAACTGAGACTGAAACCTTTGTTACCAAGCACTGAGGTTGTTAAGTGAGTCATCCTGTGACTACACCCAATTTTACAACCTTTTTTGCCATGGTTGTTAAGCAAATCCAGCTTCCCCCATTTGCTTATCTGAGGTGGCCAAGAAGATTGAAAATCGATCATATAGTCCATGGAACATGGCAACCATCATAAATACATGCTGATTGCCAAGCACCCAGTTCTTGATCATGTGATCATAGGAATGCTGCAATGGTCATAAATACAAACATCAGTCATAAACAAAACTTTTTTTAGTGCCATGGTAACTCTGAATAGTGATTAAACAAATGGTCATAAGTCAAGGACAACTTGTAATTCTGAGAAAATAAACATTCTAATTCCAGTTCCATGTACAAGACTTTAGAACTTAAAAAAAATAGGATGAATATTTAATTCTGTTCAGAATGATATTGTTATGGACATATGAGAATCTCAGCTATCCAAGAAAGAAAGAATCCTTCTCCCTGAATCTCTCAAATACATAAATATGTTCTTTAATTTTCAAAAACATGATGTTTTGAGTCTAGCATTCACTCCTGTTGTTTAGTTAATTCTTTCATTATTTGGATGTATTTCTTTCTTTGGGCTTTGGAGATCTTAAAATAAAATAATGTTTAACTCACATGAATCATTTAAATATATTTCATAGTGCCATGCTAGAAAAGAAATACTTTTTCAGTGGAAAACACAGCTTCAGGCCCATTTATTTCATGCTCAGGAGCGCTTTTTCTTTAAATTTAATCTTAGAAGCCATGAAATAAAACTAAATGCAACAAAGTTAAATAAAGTGTTGTTTTTTAAAAAAATTAATGGTGCCGCTTAAAATTCATTTATTGTTTGGGTTAATTATTTTACAAGTCTTATTTTTTTTATCCCAAGTGTATTATTTTTTACAAGTAACTCAAAGTGATGAGCATACCTAATATTTCTTCCTTCCTTCTATTTTCCCCACAACTACAATCCTGCAAGATGGGTTGGGCTGAGAGAAAGTGATTGGCCGAAAATTACCCAGCCAGCTTTCATGGTTAAGATGGAACCAGAACTAACCGTCTTTTGGTGCGGGGGGGAGCGGGATCCATTCTTTGCAAAACACAGAAATAAAGTCAAGTGTCTATGTTTCCAAACTGTCTGAAAAGAATGAGAAGCTAACTGCCTGTTAGATAAAGCTGTTGAAAGAACCTTATAGCAAGGAAGCTGCTATTGATTTATAACGAGTAAATAAGCTACTCACATTGTCAGAGTAACATCTATGTTGACTTAGCCGTGCTTTCTTAACCTATGACAGGGACTTTTGATTTTATTACAAATTGTATAGAGAAGTGACAGAGGAAGGATTAAAAATGTCAAGATAGTAGCTGCATATAGGCAGTTGAAGCCCTACTCCTTTTAATGTGTACCTTGTTTCCAGCATCTTAACTTTTTTTGTCCAAACCCCAATGTGAATGGCTTATTGATCTTGAAACACTCCTCTGGCTTCTGGTCTAATTAATTTTGGTGTGAGCCCTGCTGATTTAATTGACAGTCACACAGCATAAATAAAAAAATGCACACTACAGTGTGTGTGCGACATATTACACAAACTAGATGCCCTGTTTTCCAACAATAATAAACTTATGAGAAAAAGTGCACTGAAATTAATGAGCCTCAGACATTTGTCAGAGATGAAGCACCAAAACATTTTTACCATCCCTTTCAAGGTAAATCACTAAATATTGGTAATATAATTCCCTGCTATTTTCCAGTGGAAAAAAATGAAGAAGTAAGGTCTACTAAAAGCCATTTGAAAGGCTTAGTACCTGATAAATATCTCTCCAAACACCTCATTAAAAATAGCATTTTTTTAAAAAGGACTTATCATCTTGTACAATATCAAGTAGATTTTTTTGGTTAAGTTCTTGTACAGTCACTGGCCACCAAAAATTTGATCATTCTGTCTGGAAATCTAATTACAGTAATTGCAAATAAATGTCATGGGAGTGGAAGAAGTGCTTCTGGATAATACTTACAATGGTAAAAATCCTACTGAACAACCATACTTGATTCTCAGCTCTATAGCTGGATTTAAATAATCACCTATATGTTGAAGTTCTATTTGGTCAGTTGTTTTGCTTAAGACTTGCAATAAAATAATTAATAAAATAGGCTGACTGATTTTAAAAAAAAGTTTCAGGTCTGTTAACTTTTCCTTCTCTAATCACTCCAGGAAATGTTTCCTGAATACAGTTGAATGCAGGAACAAGGAGTACTTATACAGACTCATAATTTCCTAATTCAAAAAACTTTTTTTTTTACCAAAATCAATATAGCCTTTTCAATTTTCTCTTTTTGCATACGTTGCATTACAGATTCCCATATAGCATGGCCATTGGGAATGTACCCCTAATTGTAATGTAACATATTTGTAGGTCACCCAGGTTGCAGAAAACTGATATAAGACAACTAAAATATTTTTCATCCATCAAACTACAATCAGAATATCAGTATTTAAACTTACTTACTTTTGAGGTAGATTGTATTTTTGGGGAAACACAGTACTAGATCAAACCTTGGCCCTCTGGTTCCAAGGCTGCAATATTCTAATTCAAATTGTAGGTACGATGTTATCACAAATAAAAGATATAATAGCAGTCTCAAATGGAATGAAAAAAGTGGCTCCCTATCTATTTATTATAAATTATATAATGCTTAACCACATGTAAGATGATAAAAATAAGTTTGACTCCTAATAAATACTTGGACATGTCCAGATTGTTTTTATGGTATGTTTAAGCAAGTGGTTTACTAGTGTCTTCTTCTGACATGTTTTTTTTTTTTCAAACTTCCAATCTAATCTAAAGTTTTAGAATTTTCACATTGTCTACCATCATGATCATTGTGTAATATTATAAGCCATCCTGTCAGACATGAAAGACTAGGTCCACACATGAAGTTTCAATTAAATTGAGATATTGCTAAAACCCCATGCATGGAAAAGCCTTCTCAACTAACAGCACCTGATTATAGTTAGAAAAGGGTAAATGGCACTCATGGAAGATTGGACTTACTTCATTTGTGGTTACGCAGGGATTCTAGGCTGATCCCCTTTTCACTCCACCCCCAGATTTGGCTATTTCTTCTTCTACATGTCCAGTGAGACTAAGAAGGAAACCCTGAGGTCTTACTCCGCTAGTCGTTGCCAACTATAGGGGGTGATGTTCTTTTTAATTTCAAGGCCATTGAGGCAGTTCTGTCCAAAGACATTTCTGCAGTCATGTGTCCAGCATGACATCATGGAACACTGTTACTTTCCCACCAAAGTGGTTTATTTATTATTTATCTATTCCCATTTGCATGATTTTGAACTGCTAGGTTGGCAGGAGCTGGAGTGAGGATGGGAGCCCAATGAGACTGGTAGCATAAAAATGTAATAAATGAATATAATTGCATATCCTGAGGTAAACCAAGGTCATCTAAGAGAGGTTCCTGATGTAGAGTAATAATTTACAGGTAAGCTTCAACTTACGAAGAGTGGCAGTACACTGATATTCAGCTGCAACACATAGGAATTCAAAATTTTAATTTAAAAAAAAATCACAGAGAATATGGATATGCTTAAATATTATGCTTAAATATCTATCTTGATTATTTTTAAGAGTTTTCAAAAACCAATATGTATTTGAATATTGTGGATTCACTTTCTGGCAATAAGACATACAATAACATAATCTAGGATTAAAATATAATTTAGAATGAAAAAGTGAATTATACAGCATAAGTAAAGAATTTTGCATCCAATAAATCCTCCTTTCCTTGGCAGTCTATGTATGTATGTATGTATGTATGTATGTATGTATTGTATATATAATTGTTAGAGTTATTGTATATATAATTGTTAGAATCTGCCTTAGTTTCCAAGGGGATACTTGGAGCAGGCACCCTGGAAACATGAATTAACACAAACACTTCAGAATGAGCTTCCATTAACCAGAATACAAATAATTATGCAATTGGGTTCAAGGGCCAAGAGAGCTTTACATTGTAAAACGTATGGGTCATTAAAAAAATTATAATAGGCAAAGGTTGCGATGCCTAGAAAAAAATTGTCAAAATTCCTCTAGGTTTGATTAAACCTCTGATTTCATTACTTTCTGATAGCAACAATAGAAAGTGTTGCACTTTTTTTTAATATCATAGAAGTTGGAAAAAATCTTCAACCTGCAATGCAATTTGGCAATTTTCAGTATTAGAATAAATAGTTACATGAATAAAATCTTTTTAGAAAGCTGCCAGCCTTCTTCCAAAGTTCTGCTAAGAAATTACGGTGAAGTTTAAATTTATATGTTTTCAGTGTGTTTATAATGACATTTCTTAAAGGGATAGGGCTATGCAACTTTAAATATTTGATTTTTTAAGAAAGTTACACTCACATCCGCACACACCTCAGAATTACTTTTTAGATGTAAATACAGAGTTTTGCATAATAGTAGTGTCTGTACGGCAAATGAGATACTGCTGAAAAGATCTCCTTTTGCAGAAATTAAGATCAGCTAGGAAGAAATTGGTTACATTATCAGTTTCAAATAGGTCTAATACTCTATCAACTCTGTTAAATATTTAGTAATAGCAGAAGTAAGGCTGGGAACAGCATTACATATTTTTCTCATAAATCATTACATGAATAATAAGAGTTTTAAAAATACTCTAAACCACTGCATAGCCAGGTGGTAAAAGAGCAAACATGCAAATTTACTTGTTCAGATTAAGTCTGACTATACCACAAGTTCCTATAGTTTGATACACATCCGTGATTTATATTAGTTAGTCAAATTTCTCTTTGTACTGGATGATTCACTTTTTCCCTGTTGTGATAAGCAATGAACAGCAATGTTGAGATGCTGCCTTTAGTTTTCTTTCATGGTGCCTGTTGAATATTTCAGACCACGCAATCTCATGTCCTAGCTTTATTTTAATAATGGCTAAATTCTAAGGTAGATTTACATATTGTATACATACAAAGACACACAGACACACAGAGATGATTGATAGATAGATAGACAGACAGACTCACAGATAATAGACAGACAGGTTGATAGATGTGTACCAAACAAAAAAGCTACATATTGTGGAGATTTGGAAGCACTAACTCTGACTTTTCTAGGAATATGGTAGTTGTAGAGAAGGTTTTAGCAAAAGCTAAAGGGACAAAAGTGCATTGAAAAAGAAATGTTCTAAATGCAAGTATAGTTGAAGCCAAGCTTACATCTGGGGCCAGAATATTCTGTAATATGGGGGTTACCATAGATAAGGCCTATCTCTTGTATATTCTCCTGTTGACTTTTATGAAGAGGTAATCTAAGTTGAGCTTTCCCAGATGGTTGGGCTGGGAAAGAGATGGTTGGAGAGAATAATCATGTATGGTGAGGCTATCCTGGCCCTCCATGTAACCATCACATTTAATGAGCCCAGAAGTCTACTGGGAATCAATGTGGTAACCTCAAGATGGGCAGAGCTCTGCAATAATAGATTTCCTAGCTAGCAATTTGGTTACCACAGTCCAAACCAATTGCATCCTCCACATTATTTTTTAATCAGGTAGAGTGCTTTGAAATAATCCAACATAAGGTAATATGATGGATTGTGTCTACGAAGGGGGAGGTGATGCAATAGATAGTAGTGAAGCAGAATTTCCCAGGAAGAAGGGACCATATTCCAAGGGAAGCGAGACAAGGGACAGCATAATCTGGAGCCTGACTGGAGAAAGAAGAAGATATTTTGGATAGCTATTTCCTAGAATCTTTCAAAATATATCTATTAGGATTAGAGTAATACAGGTTTAGTATGGCAAGATTCTGTCTATAGATACTATATACTATAATATGAGCAAATAAAGAACTGAACTTTGGCTGAAATGTCCTATGTTCTTCTTGGGCTGGGCCTAACAAGTAGGGCCATAACTGGCACACCAACCAAAGTCTAGCAAAGCTATAGTATGAACACTCCAATCATCAAGGCTACAGTTTCCACCTTCTGTTCAATCAGCAACATTGAATGAAAGTCATGGGTCAGCTCTTTAGGAGGAGCATGACCATATCAGGAGCAATTACCAGGTTGAAGTTATCACAAAGCTATTTTGTTTATAGGTGCATAGAATTCTGTCTTGTTTGGCTTTATTCTGGGCTTGGTTCTCCCCATCCAATCTCATATAACCTCCAGGAATTAGTTCAAATTTTTCTTAGCATCTCCAGACCATCCTGGGGTAACAGTATATAATTGAGTGTCATCAGCATATTGAATGAGACCTCACTCCAGAGTGAGTTGTACAACAGATTTATGTAGAAGTTAACTAATATGGGATAATCCAGAAGTATATAATATTGGATGGTATTAAGTGTTGCCAAGATACGTGATTAGATTATAAGAGAAATGGTCCTCCCATCCTAAAGCTGATGAAGAACTCTGAAATGAATTCATGTGACACAATCTTCTTCCAAATCTGTTCTGGGAGATTTCTCCAAACTTCTAGAAGAGTTTTTTAACCCCTTGTAAGGCTTCTAATAGAAGAAAAAAGTCAAGTCAACAGAAAGAGAACATTAAATTCCACCTCAGATAAGTGCCCTCAGGTTCACATTTGTTTATTTTAATGAAGCCAGTAGCTAGGATGTGTATTGAAAGTTACTTTGGGCTCTAAATTTTAAACAACTTTTTTTCACTGCTTAGCAGTTAATCAACAGCCTGAAGCATTTAGTCATTGAGCAATATCTTAGCAAGAGGAAGAAACTCAATAAAAGATTATTTAACCAAAGGAGGAAATAAAAGATTTTTGTTGCTGGGAAATACCCTTTACAACAAAGTCCATACTTGAAGGCCAGAAAATAAATCCTTTGGGTAATTTAAAACAGTCTCTGAAAATATAACAGATGAAAACATCACTCCCTGGGCATTTACATGAATATCCATTTGTTCTTGTTAACAAATAAGGAAGTTGGATCAAAATTTCACTTTCCTAATAATCATACCCACAGTTCTATTCTACTTTTCAGGCACAAGTGTCCACTATGGAGGGAAGTGACATTGCATGCATCTTCATGTTCTGCAAATGCCACAGATTTTGTAATGCAGTATCATTGTGACATTATCGTAGCTTCTGCCAAATTCCTGTATCTTCATACCATTTACTTGGAATGATTTCCAATAATTTTCTTAAGTTCAGTACACAAAAATGCCGCACAAAAGTAAAATCACAGCAAAACAAGTATGAAGTACAAAAATAATTGCATGTGTATTTTTTTAAATGCAACTTTCCTAAAGCAACATGGGCCCTGATGCATGGCATATCTAACACAGTAAGTCTCTAAATTAGTCATATGTTCATCAATGAATGACCATTTGTACTGCATGTCTCTCTATAACCCCTTGAGTAGTACATGGAGTGTGGACCTGGTAATAGGCCTTCCCAGGTGCATCACCCATTCTATGAACTCCATCCCTTCACCAAAGTACAGATGACCCCTACCCTATCGCCATTTTGCAAAGTAACCCTATTTTAGCAGGTGGCTTAGAATAATTTAAGTTATTAAGCCCCTGTGAGGTTTTGGATTTGGTTTGCTCAGAGTAAACTATGACTGAAAACACAAACATTTATCTTGTAAACTTCATTTTTCTCCTTCAAAGTAGACAAGGAACAAAGATCAAATCTGATGTAAACTTAGAATTTTAAGGAGTGGTTTTGGCAACTCTTCAGGAGCCTAGGACTCTCTTTTTCTTCTTTGATGACCACTTGTGTAAAAGACTGCAAGGAGAATGCCAGGAAAAAAATAGGGGAAGAAAAAAGGTAGGTAGCAAAACACAGTAATGGGGTAAAGTTGTAGAGAGTTTTGTTTTGTAGCACCTTATCAAAATTGCCTATACCAGACAGTGGGCAGAGGCATCAAATTTCACTTTGGTATAATCCCTGAAAGAGGAAAGGTAGAGAAAGCACCTGGGTTAGTTTCTAAATTGGAGTCTAATGATTAAAGTTCTTTGATGTGGATCTGGATTCCAAATAACCTTTAAAAATCTACCATTTTGAAAATAAAAACTGACTTTTATTCTGTCCATTATAAAATTAGTTGATCTCTGTCTTGGTTCGGACACTGATTCCATGAAATAGCTAAGTCTATTTTTAAAAAAATTCTGTCTGAATATTAGTACAACATTTAGGGGGATGATAAAGGTAAATATGAAGAGTTAGAGACCAGAGAGAAAAAGTCTTGTCTACAGGTTTCAGAGGATGGTTGATTTCTATTAAGGAGAAATACTTAAAAACACTGAAGAAATGGACTGGTTAGGAAAGTTTCTGTAAGACCACAAACGAGGTTTGATGAAATAAGATCTTCTCATAAACATACAAGGGAAACTGTAAATATGCCTGTCACAGTCAGTTAGGAACAAGCAACTGCTAGGAAGAAAAAAAAATCTGCAGAAAGATAGGTCTCCAATATTCAGAGCCAGCAAGTATGCTAGAAGTATCTATTCCAAATGTAATATCTCAGAATCGGTCAAATTTTTGAAAACTTTCATTTCTTTTTAAGAAAACTTAATAGAAGTTGCATAATAAATGATACTGATCCAATGATGGTAAATACCAGAAGGGAAACCATGAGAAACAGAGGGATGAGGATATAATGCATATGAAAAAAAATTAAAATTCTAAGTGTAATCCTCCAATTAAAGAGTCACATTATTTTTGATATTAGGATAAATTTTCATATTTGAAATGCATATCATTGGAATGATATTGCTAGACAACTTTCAGTTTGGCAAAGAACAGGAGTGTCTCTGAGATTAACCAATGAGGCATAGGCTAGCCACTTTTAATGCTACAAAATTGCAAAGTTTCTATTCTTTCTTTCTTTCTTTCTTTCTTTCTTTCTTTCTTTCTTTCTTTCTTTCTTTCTTTCTTTCTTTCTTTCTTTCTTTCTCTTTATTTATTTCTTCATTCATTCACTCTTTTCAGACTATAAGAACCTAAGTTACACATGTCACTAAAATCAGAAAAAAAACCGCCCCTACATTGAAGTTAAAGTTGTAGTTTGAAGGTTGTTAGGCTGAGAAAGTTAATAACATACTCCCTTAGCCAATCAAATGAGAATAGTTCAAAGCGTAAACAATGGAAGAAGTCTTTATTTACATTTATATTTTCTTCTCTGTATTGCAATAAAGTGATTGATTAGCCCAGGAAGGAAGGAAGAAAAAAGTTATGTGGAGACTGTAGGTGAAGACAACTATGCCCTCTTGTGGCTATTGAAGAAATAAAACTATTAAAGGTCATTTACTTTTTTTAATCAATTAACTGATTAGCCAGCAAAGTATGAATATAGTATTAAATGCTAAATTGTTTTGTGAATGTTTAGTACTGAAAATTATTTATTTTGCATAATACTAGTTTTGAAGAAACAATCTCAAATTAAATAATTAACTACAATTTCAAATTAAATTAAATTTCAAATATGAGGAGGAAGATATGTTGGGTATGTTTGCTGCCTTGAGTTATTTGTGAAAAATAAATAAAAGTGTATTGTCCAGTTAGGAAAAGTATATGAGTCAAATTATGACAAGGGCATAAAATATGATTTAGGGCTATATGCTTGGAACATGCCTTCTACAGTATGATAATGAAAATGGGCTACTACAACATGTAATGACATGCTTATGTTACGTGAACCCTGATATTCATCGTTGACAAATGCAATACGAGTTTTGATATTTTATCATTGTTTGTTGGATGCAGCTATTTAAACAAAGTCAATTTGTTGGCTGCGTGATTGAAGGTCTAACTATGTTTTATATGTGTAGCACATACACATATGTCATCATAGCTGCCCTCTTAACTTTTCTAACTCCCCAGATATCCCTGGCCAGGACAAGAGAATACATGTGATTACATTTACTGTTGAATTTATAGTTAGTTTCATTCATTCTCATAATAATCTTCCCCTTCTATATCACAATTTGGGAGTGGGTTGTGTTTGTGGGTTGAAGATTAGTGCAACTTGGAACTCCAGATTCTGCATTTTAGTCATGGCAAGTTGTGCAAACCAATCACTGTGACCGTGTGTAGTAGTTATAATACATTTCTTCCACATAATGTTTATCTGGTTTCTTACATGTAGTGATTTATCTGGTTTATCTGACTGTTCTAGGTACAAATATTCACCCATCAATTTACTTTTTCCTAAGAACTGTGCAATTTATTTGTTTATTTAAAACAATTATTATAGTCCCTCATCATAAATCAAACTCTGGGTGGCTGCCAATCAATTAAATTGACTTCCATTTCATCCAGAAACATATACCTTGGATATTTATTTGCTTCTGCTGACTAAAGGTGTCTTTTGTTTGCATGGTGACAAAGTTCAAAAGTCATAAATGCTCTTTGATTAATGCAAAGTTAAGTTGTATAGTTGCTTTCCTTTTTAATGCCTACGACAATGTTATTAGCACATAATACAGATTAGTTTGGAAGCAAGGGTGTGTGCTTTTATTGCACATAGCTACCAGGTTTGACTATATGTTTATGTAGATAGTGATTGATAGCAGCACAGTATTTGAATATTCTGAGACATATCTCATTATTTTCACAGGGCTTCTCTTTCAAGTAAGAGAGTGCAGGACTGAAGTCCTAAGATACAAAATTAGTGATCTGGGAAATACCGATAATCTTGAAATGCAACCATGTAGATGCTGAAAGCTCGGTAGTAATGGAAGATAAAATGCCCTTTCCCTTTAAGTCCACCGGTATTACTTGTACCTTGAAGAAAGTTCCAGTCCATACAATCTTCATATTAGTGATGTAGATTCTCATGATGTTATATACTCATGGTTCTTCTGAATTATTTACTTGATTGAATCTATGCATACATCTAAGATACATTATATTTACAAGGCTATTTAATTTATTAAAAAAAAAATTTTTTTTTTCAAGGAACCTTGGGTTTCAGGACTATCTTTTGAAATGGCTCTCCTGTTCTTTGTCTTGGTCTTAACTTTTATCCAGGCTGAATTTGAAAGCGGTGAGTATTTAAATAAGCATTAAAAAAATCAACTACATTAAACAAAATGTAGGTGTAGTTTGTCCCTTTAGCACACATTGTTGGCTTTCAACCCACAGACACCTATGACAGAGCAAATACACAAGTAACAATCAAGGCAGACTTACTACATATATATTTCATATATCATAATGAATTAAAACAAATCTAATTAAATCAAATAAATATTTTACTCATAGTACAGAAGAATTTAAAACATTTGAGTTTAAATAGTTCAGCTTTGATTCTTTCCATGTATATATATTTATTAAAAATACTATAATAGTAAAATCTAATACAAACAAAACTTAAAGGAAAAAAGAATAGAAAGGAGTAAAATGTACCCCAAAAAAAGTATGCGGTGGTTGAACAAATCTGGCTTCCCTAGACTTTGCTTGTTGGAAGTTGGCTGGCAAGTTTTCAAGTCACAATCATGTGATCACAAGACACAGCAACTGTTGTAAATGTGAGCCAGTTGCCCAAATAGCAAACATCTGACTGCAGAGGTGGTGTGACACTCCTAACTTCAAACAGTGGGTTGGACTAGAAAACCTCTGAGGTCCTTTCCTTCCCTATGATTCTCTGTTCTGCATTCTAAGGATAGGTCATAAGTCACTTTTTCTAATGCCTTTGAACTTTTGAACTGTCATTAAATGAACAATAATCATCAGTCAGTCAGTCAGTCAGTCAGTCAGACAGACAGACATGATCCCATAATGCTGACAGCTTCAGTTGCCCTAGGAAATTGAGACAATGAATCCCTCAAATTAATCAGTTCAGCTCCTACTCCAGAAGGGGGGGTGGGAAAGGCTCCAATATTCCTATTATGCTGAATTTCTTGACAATAAAAAGTTAGAAAATTTGGGTTTAGTTGCTTTATTCAGAAAACTGAAATAACTCTTTATGTGCATGACTGCATTTCCACTAACGCTAGTAATACTATTGCTAAATTTGCAGATGATACAACAGTGGTGGACTGGTTGTTTGTGTGGTGTGGTGTGGAGACAATAACTTGGTCCTCAACACAAATAAGACCAAGGAGCTTATAGTGGACTATAGAACGAACAGATCAGACATCCAGCCCTTGCTTATCAATGGAGACCGAGTGGAGCAAGTGGCCAGTTTTAAGTTTCTTAAAAGAGGACCTGACCTGGGGTGCTCATACTGCAGCACTGGTCAAAAGGGCCCACCAGAGACTTCTCAGAAAACAACAACTGAATGAAAAACTGCTGGTGACCTTCTACTGCTGCACCATAGAGTGTATCTTAACTTACAGTACCTCTGTATGATTTGCCAATTGCGCAGTGGCAGATAGGAAAGCACTCCAGAGTCCGGAGGGTTAACATCATTACCCAGAAGATCATTGGTTGCCCTCTCCCCTCTTTGGAAGAGCTTTATAGCTCCCGCTGCCTTAAGACAGTTCAAAAGATTCTCAAAGATCTATCTCATCCTGGGCACCCTTTTATTACCATCTGGTAGATGGTACAGAATCTTAAAAACAAGCACAAATAGGTTGAAAAACAACTTCTATCCCAGGGCAGTAGCTCTTTTGAATTCTGCTGTATAGTGCAGTGTTGGTGCAGTGTTGCGGGTTTTCGGTTCAATGTGTGGAGTGTGAAGGATGTTTGTTTGTGTTTATTTTCATGGTCATGATGTGCACTGAAGATGGTGTTTGATTTCATTGTATGAGGTGCAATGACAACAAACTAAACTAAACTAATAATGAGAAATTGCTTGAAGTTCCACTTGAATGTCAGTGATGAAAATAAGGGTTATTTTTCTTTTTGTCAGGAAAAACACATTTGTCAGATATATTGAGTATTATATAAGTATACATATACTTACATGTTCCCATATTATTTTATTTTCTCAGTTTCAGCCTCAAATGTCCTCTTTGGGCCAAATCAGGTAACTGGATTGATGGACGGTTCTGTGAGTATCAAATGCTTCTATCCTCCCACAAGTGTGAATATTCATTCCAGGAAGTACTGGTGCAAGGAATCAACAAGACGCTGTTACACCTTTATTTCATCTAATGGTTTTGTGCTCAAAGATTACAAAGATAGAGCCTCCATAACTGACTTTCCAGAGAATGGCATGTTCATCATAGAAATATCAGACCTGAAATTGAAAGATGTGGGTCTATACAGATGTGGCATTGGTTTAAATGACTATGGATTGTCTTTTAAAATCAAGCTGGAAGTTACTCAAGGTACTGTTTTCTAATTGTCTAATACATTAAGATTGCTAAATGTGGATCTTCCCTAAGAAAAATGTATTAGGTTTATTTCACCCATCTCTAAGAGAAATATATGAGATATTATAAATGAAAGGACCTTTTCTGTGGTCTCATCCCTACATAATTTTCCAAAGCATTTAAATAATTGTATTTTTATCTGGTAATTCACTGTTATATTTTTATTGCATTGTTATTTAATATTTCATGAATTGTATTAGAGATTGAATATATATATATATATATATATATATATATATATATATATATATATATATATATATATATATATATATATATATATATATATATATGGTGTTCGGCTTGGTTCGGGTATTTTCCCACGTCATTGTAGTTGTTCTTTTAAAGTTGTAGCAACGTTTCAGATATGCGAAATACCACTCACACATCATTACAAAATCTCCAGAACCGTAAAGCTTACAAACTTGAAATTTGGCGCGTATGTTCCTCTTGGCTTCTAAGAAAGGATTTTTCTAAATGACCATCAGAGCATTAGTATTTCCTATGTTATTATTAACACGCTCTGATGCTAAGGAGTTCTATCCCCATCCCCACTTGAAAAGAAATCTGTTCCAAATGCAAAACACAAGCAGAGGAGAGGAGTTTTGGTTTCACAGCACCAATCAGCTTTAGTACAGAACAGTTGAGCTAAGCCATGGCCAAACTCCTTGCTGTCTCCTTCTTGCTCATACAGCAAATACTGTTCAGTTTCCAAACAGCCCTCAACTCTCCACTGACAGGACGCTAGCCAGATGAATACTGATGGATGCTGGTAGGCAGAGGCAGTATTGTTTCCCCTTATTTTCGTCCCCAAAAACTAAGCTCGACCACATAGTTTCGTGGCAAAGCACAGGTATCAAGCATACATACATAAATACATACATACATACACATACATACATACGTACATGCATACATACATACATACATACATACTTTTTAAAAATAAATGCACAGCTTAGAATTTCTTAAAATAAGTACACTTTGTGAAGACAATTTATCTGTCTTATGTTTCCCCCTTTAATAAAAATCTATGCATTTATAGTTTAATTCTAAGAAGACATTCTCTGAAAGAGCTACCTGACAAAATTGGTGTATGGGGAAAGGATTACAGCTCGGTATAAACTTTAGTGGGTAGGGAGTAAAAATGTCTTCAGGTTTCCAGTTGTTTGCTGCATTTTGTTATGCCAGAAAGTAGACATTGAAATTTGAAGTGTCTTTCAGTGATTTGTTTCCATACCACAATTGGGCATTAGGGGAAAAAAACACAAAATGTTAATATAGTCTGAAATACCATGTTAAAATATATTGACAAAAATAATTTGTTTTTTACTCCAAGAGTGTATTTTATTTATTTATTTATTATTGTGGTATAAGATAGTATAATGACATTATAGGACATAGGATCTGAAATCAGAACAGAGTGCCAAACCAGGGTTAAGAATTGCATGCATACATTTGTTCCTTCATATACTCATTTACATGCACAGCATACCATATCCATATACTCATTGTACTAATAAAAAAAGCATTCTTGATCTTTCTCCCCCACCCCTAACAATTAGTCATATTGTGCTTTCATCACTAGCAATGTAGGAAACTAGATTGTTTTGTTTTGTGTCATTAATTGCAATAGGAAAACAACAGTCCATGTTGATCAGCTGGCCAGAGAGAAAAGTAGACAAACACTTTGCTTTTGGAACAGCACTTTTCGTGACCAAAATCCACAAACAGCTCTCTCATGCTAAGAGAATGATTACAATTTGTAGGGTGCCAAACTAGGCACAGGTTACCAGGATCACCAGAGTTTTGATCAAGCTTATGGTTTATCAAGCTACTTTTGATCCTACTTATCTGTTGTAGTTGTAGCTAGAATGCTAACATAAAATAAATTACTACTAGTCAAAATGCTAATATAAACCATTGTGTGATATTGCAAGAAGACAGCATAAGGGAAGGGAGAATAAATGCATCTAAAGACTTGTCATTACCTTAATGCAGACCAAGTACTACCCGAGGAAGCACAACTTTATTATGCTGAGCATCAAAAAACAGTGAGCATGACTTGTGACTTTGGTATTCAGTATGCAAGTTACAGAAAATACCTGTGCAAGATGACAAAGACCAATTGTTACACTGTGATTGATACATTTGGAAATGTGGAACCACCCTACTTAGGAAGAACTCTGTTGACCAATCTTGGTACACCTGGATCTTTCAGTGTCATTATGAGCCAATTAAAAAAAGAAGATTCAGGTTTATATCTTTGTGGAGTTGGGAATTATGGAGCAGATGGAGAATCCAAAAAGCTAGATCTACATGTCTATGAAGGTAAGTGAAAGAGCTTTTGGATTCCAAATCTGTCTCTACAAATACATAACTAATCAAGAAAACAATTATAATAACATTTTTTTATAATTTTATGCTCTATGTTTCTATCCGTAGATGGATTGGCACCTGAACAACAGTCAGTGTTAAATGGAGTCCAAGGTGGTTCTGTCACTGTTGAATGTCATTATAAACCAAAAGAGAATGATACATTGAAATACTGGTGCAAGTGGAAACAACGTGGATGTACTGAATTAATAAACAGTAATGGCTTTGTGATGGATTCCTATGAGGGAAGACTTGTGATGCATGATGATCCAGAAAATGGCACATTCACTATCATACTGAACCAACTGGAAAAGGATGACATAGGCTATTATTGGTGTATGACTAATGGAAAAGGGGAAAGGAAGTCCTCAGTAGAGGTGAAGATTGTAGAAGGTACTGCTTGATGTAATGTATCTCAGAAACGTCTTTTGCCTATTTAATGAGTCCTGGAAAAATGAACCTAAGCCGTCCCAACCATTCTCTTGGTTTTAAATAAGATATATTTACAGAAAAATGCTATTCCACATGATTAATATTCAGCATATAGACCACCTGCTCAGGTAGCTAAATAATTTTTTTTTAAAACTCAGCAAATTAAAACTTATTGAACCAAAGACAGTTCACATATTCAGACAATTAAAATGGGCTTGCAGAAGAACATGTCCTTAAGTCCTTTTGAAAGGCAGGCTGGCTTGGCCCACCTGAATCTTTGGGGAGTGCTGTTCCAAGCCCAGATGGAAAGTCAGAATAAATAATATAGAATAGAATAATAGAAATAATATGGATATGTTAACTAGGAAGTTAAATAAGAAGGGGAAGTAACTCTTGTCTCCCTCGCTGATATCCAAGCAAAAAATTCTACTAGCTGCTCTTTGCTTTGAAAGTATCATTTCCCACTGTTCATGATTTTTATTAGTTTAAAACTGTTTTGAATTAATTTAAAGCATTTCAAGATTTTTGTAATAAATTAAAAATAAATATAAATTTATTTAATCAAACACACACACACATATATAAATAATTTATCTAGCTTGCTGTACTTTTAAATTCTGATTTATTTTGGTAGGAAAGGTATATAGAAACAGAAATTTAATTTGCTGTTGAAATAGTGGGTACTAACAGACAGCAGTCTTTATATCTATATCACAATTTGTCCACCAGGTACAGAATTTACAGAATTTTGAAATTATAGATGTCCATAAATAAATTTCTAAGCTATTACTTTAGTTAGAAGAAGGATAGACAATACATCTCAGTGTCAGCTGAATAATTTTCATCTTTAAATTTCTACATGTTTGATCAGGATGCAACCATAACTCAAATATTTTCCCCATTTTTATTTATTTTTAAATTTAAAAAAGTATAAATGGAGCCCCACTACTCCCCCCCCGAAAGTACCTCCCACCCTCATCATGGCAAGTATAAACAATTCCACAATCTTCACTTCCATTTAGCTAACACATGTAAAACTTTTCATCTCATAACCCATAACTTAACAATAAGCAAATCAAATATGTAGTTATTTTTCAATCCAATTATCAGCAAAAGATCCAAGCAAAGCTTTAATTAACTTATATAATACTCCACAATACACATCTCAACTCTTAGGCATGAATAAATCCTATTTTAAAGACATAAAGTGGTCCCAATATCTTAATATAAACAAACTAAAAAACTATTCCAATTTAATGTGATAAAGAAAGATCATTTCTCCAAAAAGCAACCTCCAATATACAACTTTCCAAATACCAACTTATTCTGTTCAAATATATATTTTATGTGTCTACTCTAACACATTAGCACATCCACATTTCAGAAATTTGCAGCTTTTTCTTTGACTTCATATTATCTTTTATTGTTCTTTCCAAAAGTCTTAATAAAATTACTTCAAAAAGAAGTACATAAAGGAAAAAGACTTCTACATCATGTCAAATGTAAGCACATTTTCTAATTACGATATCAGTAAATCCAAAAGGAACCATCCAAAATAACAACATATTCTATTTTATCTCTGACAAAATTAACTGACTTAATAGTCCTTCTTCCTTCTATAAACAACAGTCTTTCTAATCCATTCAGATGATTTTTGATTTTTATTACAAATTTCTTACTATTTTAAATAGTCTCATTTATAAATGCAGCAAACGGAAATTATTCCAGTTTTTTTCTAGGATGATCATTTTTATTTCCTTTTTAATTTTTAAAACCTCATTCTGTTTCCTCTCCATATCTGGTGACAAATTTTTATTCAAAATATCATTCCTGAATAATTTATTTTCATCATATAAATTGTTGCATATCTTCTTGTGTAACATCTTTGTTTGGAAAAAAAACTTTTTCAAGAAGATATTTAACTGGCTAACTGGAGATTTAAATCAAGATTTCACAACACTTTAACTACTATATCACAATGCAATGTGTGTATGTGGTTGTCCACATTAATAATGAATGTTTTCATATGAAAGATTCATGGGAACTATCTCTCTTAAATTAGTTAATTGCCTAATTCAAGTGTGATAGTTACCCATTTGATTATGTGCCAAGGAAAGGCTGGCTAGATTTCTGCTTGCATTATAGCTATGTAGATTTAGTGGGGAAATAAGCTGTATTATGTAGACCAGATAGGCGTTATTACACTTTTTTCCCTTTCTCCTGACACAGGGCAACCTTCATTACTAACAAAGAAACAAGTTCGCGCTGTTGCTGGCTCCTCTCTGACTATATCATGCTCTTATCCATGCAAATATTTTACAAAACAGAAATATTGGTGCAAATGGAAGAACACTGAATGTAAACCTCTCATCTCATCTGAACAAAACCAGACCGGCTTGGTAGTTAACTGTGACAAAGATAGTAGAACTTTATCTTTGAACTTTGACCAGGTGACACCCATAGACCAAGGATGGTATTGGTGTGGTGTCAAACATGGACAGCAATATGGAGAAACAGTTGCATTGCATCTGCAAGTACAAGGAGGTGGGTCTAATTAATAGGGAACCAAATTTCCCTATATTTCCAATTTTCAGCTGCACTTAATCCAAGACATGTCAAAGTATTGGAAGTTATTTCTTTCACCAGCATAGAACTGTTACTTCTTTGAGGATGATTTTCTCATCTTCCCAATCTAGCTGTAGCCCTGGTATTTCATGGTGGTGTCCATCTAAGTATTAACCAAGGCCAAGTCTACTTAATTGACCAAAGTTATCTGGTGCTGCCATCTAACCAGGCTGGTTTAAAATTGATCGTCTGCTAAACCTTAGTCATCTTATGACACTACAATACTTGATGATTCCCAAGACAATTATTGAATTAGCATAAAGTTTTACAAAAATGCTTACTACAACTTATGACTACGATTAGTGTCTGAATTTGACATTCTGTGTGGTTATAAGAAAAATACTGGATATTTCAAGTATAGTTATGTTTTTGCATCAAAAATTCCTTGTTTGTCTTATACTGAAATATAGGGAGTTATTATAGAAAATGATTTATCAAGAGCTAGATATGTTTGTATGTGTCAGCAAAAGCCATTAGATCAGTGAGGTGTGCCCCTAAAATAATGGAACAAGGGTTGGATCTATTTATTTTTATTTATTTATTTTGTCAAAATCTTATAATACAATAGAAATAAGAATAAACGTAAGTTTAAATGTAAGAAATAGGAACTAATAATTGGGGACAATAGGACAAGGATGGTAGGCACGATTGTGCGCTTATGCACACCCCTTACAGATCTCTTAGGAATGGGATGAGGTCAATAGAGTTTAGTTTGAGGGTAAAGGAATGAGGGTTTGAGCAGGTGATAACAGAATCAGGTAGTGAATTCATGACATTGACCACTCTGTTGCTGAAATTGTACTTCCTGCAATCAAGTTTGGAGTGGTTTACATTAACTTTAAATCTGTTGTTTGCTCTTGTGTTGTTATGGTTAAAGCTGAAATATTCACTAATTGGTAAGACGTTTGATTTGATTTTATGATTTTATGTACTATGCTTAAGTCCAATCTTAGCTGGTGTAGTACAAGATTGTCTAAGCCTAGAAGCTCAAGTCTGGTGGTGTAGGGTATTCTGTTATGAACAGATGAATGTAGTACTCTTCTGGTAAAATACTTCTGGACTCGCTCAATTGTATTTATGTCCGATATACAGTGCAGATTCCAGACAGCAGAGCTGAATTCAAGTATTGGTCTAGCAAAGGTTTTGAATGCCCTAGTTTGCAAATCAGTATTACCAGAGGAGAAGCTTTATAAAATTAAATTTACAACTCTTAAAGCCTTTTTGGCAATACTGTTGCAGTGAGCTTTGGCGCTTAGGTCATTCGATATGAGACCTCCAAGGTCCTTGACAGAGTGAGGGTCATCAACAAGGTCATATCCACCTAGCTTGTATTTGGTATATAGATTTTTTTTTTACCAATGTGTAGGACAGAGCATTTGTTGGTCGAGATTTGGAGTTGCCAACTGTTAGACCATTCAGACACATAATCAAGGTCTTTTTGAAGGACGGTAGCATTGACGGTGGTGTTGAATAGCTTTACATCATCAGCGAAGAGGACACAGTTGCTAATAAGGTGATCCCAAAGTCATTTATAAAGAGTGTAAAGAGTTTGGGTCCTAGAACACTCCCTTGGGGGACACCGCTGATAACTGTTGCAGGGTTTGATAGGGCATTTCCTACTTTTACTATTTATTGCCTGTTTGACAGGAATGCAGTAATCCACTTGTGAAGGGATCTGGAAATGCCGTAAGAATTTAATTTTAATAGTAGTTTGTCATGTACCACTGAGTCAAAGGCTTTGCAGAAGTCAATGTAAATTACATCTATTGCTTTACCCTGGTCAAGTAGTGTGGTCCATATGTTTTTGCAGTGTAGAAGTTGCAAATTGCAGGACAATTTTTTTCTAAAACCAAATTGTTTATTGGAGAGTAAGTTGTTTGACTCTAGATGGAAGGTAATGCATTGATTAATAATTGATTCCATAACTTTGCAAGTGACACAACACAATGAGATTGGTCTGTAGTTTTCAACCAGACAGGGGTCACCTTTTTTGAAAATAGGGATGACCGTTGCTAAAGACCATAAAAGTAAGGAGCTGATTCTGAATGATATCTCATATATTATGCTTAAGGGTTCTGCTATGGTAGTGGGGAGCTTTTTTTAAGAAGAATGCACATAAGCCATCAGGGCCAATAGATAAGGATGGTTTTAGGTGGCGTAGTGCATTTTCTACATTATCTTCAATAAAGTCAATTTGTAAATCGTTGCAGTTAGTTGTCGTATGATTAGGAAATGTGGGGTATGAGCCATTACTGTTTAGAAATACTGAACTGAAGAACGTGTTGAAGAAGTTTGCCTTCATGGCTTCATCGCTATAGTCTTTCCCATTAGGACCTTTTAGGGGTGGGATGGTTTTTGAATCTTTAAGTCTTTAAGTTTGGTGTTTACAAAGTTATAGAAGGCATGGGTGGATTTCATGCGTAGATTTTCCTCTTGCTTAATACATTCTGCCTTTATCTGTTGGCATAAGGTATTGTTTTTTAAAGTTAGCTACATATTTGGTTTTGTTTTTACGCCAGAAGGATTTTTTTTTTAGTTTGAAGTTTTCTTATTATTTGGGGTAAATTTTTGTTTCTGTTTTTGGGGGTTACTAATGGAACATATAGTTTAATGGCTCTTTCAAGTTCAAACAAGAAGGTTTTATAATGTTCTTCTGTAGTGTTACAGCCAGAGAACAGAATGTGCCAATCAAGAGATGATAAGTCGGCAGCTATGAGTTCATAACTGGTTTTTTTAAACCAGTTGGTGTGGTGGGATTCAATTTTTTTTTACTACCAGTTCTGTGGGTGTGGCTTGGCTTGGTGGGCATGACTTGGTGGGCGTGGCTTGGTGGACGTGGCAGGGGAAGGATACTGTAAAATCTCCACTTGCACCCCACTACAGGGGAAGGATACTGCAAAATCCCATTCCCTCCCCACCTAACTAACTTGCTTTCCAGCTCTGTTCTCCTGTGCAGGGCAACAAAAGAAGACCTAGCCAATCAGCTGGGACTTGGGAGGCAGAGAATAGATGGGGCGGGGCCAGTCAGATGTGGTATTCCAAACTACTCAAAATTTCTGCTACTGGTTCTCCAGAACTGGCCAGAACCTGCTGAATACCACCTCTGGTTATGATCCTATTTGAGAGGGTGTAAATTTAGACAAAAGTCAATCATGCTATGGTCACTGTTTGAAAATGGTTCCTGTATTTGTAGGCCATAAATTGAGTTTGAGCTGTTGCAGAAGATGAGGTCAAGGCAGTTGTTGAGTCTAGTGTTGTTATATACTAATTGATCCAGTCCCAGTGTGGTAACGGCATTGTACAGGGTTGTATGAATGGGTTATACAGATGTACATTCATTTAGTGTCCAATTTATAAGAGGTAAGTTGAGGTCACCAAGAAAAATAAGAGGGTGTGGGCAAGAGGCAGCCCATGTCAGTAGTGAAGTTAGCTTGTTTGCATGAACAAGCTAACATAGGCAGGGGCTCAATAGCAAAGTAAGAAGTGGATTGAGGTATTTAAGCACAGTTCATATACGATGGTCTCTTATGGTTGTTGTTGCTCTTTGTGAGTGAATTTATTGAGAAGAATGTATTTATCTAGTTCATGACTATCAGCCTCTTATTTCTGCCTGCATGTAAAATATTAACACATCATTTAATATAAGATTTCTCAGTTTGCCATTCATTCAGATGCATATAATGAAGTGGTCTCTCACCCATGAAAATATATACCATGTGTTTCCTTAGTCTTTAAGTAGACACAGTAATTTATTACTATTTTAGTCATATGAAATCAACTTAATGTGTAACATATATGTTTAGGCTCTCCTTACAAAAGGTTTGGGTTCCTGAACATTCACTAGAAATTACTTTCCATATTACAGGATAAGACAGTTTTCCTTATGGGTCCTTTAGTAAAGTTAGTAGGATGCATTAGGTTTTTGCAAGAAGTATATCCAAAGGGGAAAAAAAGCAAATAGGAAATTGTGATTAAAAAATTAACCAAGAATATTTCATCATTGATTGAATATGTATACTTGTCTATGGTATAATTGTCTTCATTAGCTGACTTATGTAGAAGAGTATAACTTAAGTATGATCTTTTTTGCTGATTTTTTTTCTTGCCTTCTATGTTCTCTTTGCTTCTGGGTTACCAACTCCCCAAATACTTCTAAATAGTACTTCTAAATTTGGAAGAAGCATCCAGAATCAATGAAGATCTCAGTAAGATTGCCATTCCTGGAATAAATCCTGTCAATAGGAATTCTCCCTTAGACAAAGCTAATCAGGCAGCTGAAAGTGAAACTTCAGCAGGCAGGTAAACAACTTTGAAAATAATTAATGATTTATGAATGCATGTATACAGAGAAGCAAAAGTATTTAAGGGGAACAGCATCCGCATATAATTATTGGTTTAAATAATATTAAACAATAGCAAAATTAATTTGCAATTCTGGAGAGCCAGAGATGATGCAAGGAGTGGCAGGTTGGTGTGTTTTAAGTTCTGTGCAATTGCACAGAAACACAGCTCAGGAATTCATCTTATTTCTATAAGAGAAATATAACAAGTTTCAGGCAATCTCAGTCTTAATCAGATTTTTAAAATCAATCGAAGTTTCAGGGGTGGGCTGCTGGGGGCTCGCAGGGGGTCAGGAGAGCCCCTAGCTAAGACTCTGCAGGACTTGGAGAGCCCCCAATAACCCCAGAAAGACTAGAATAATAAATCAACACCTTTTCAAGGTTTTTTTTTCCTTTCTTGGCCTTTAGCCAAGAGCATTTCACACCTCATAAAAGTGTCAAGTTAGATAAAGCGCTTGCCGGAGGGAGTGCCATTGAGAAAATCAGATAACATAACCTCTAGCCTCTGAGGGGATTAATTTCCAAATAATAAGAATCACGTAAACAGGGGTGGGATTGTACCAGTTCCTGGGAGCAAAAATGCCCCCCAGGAGGCTTCCCTGAGGCCCAGGAGGCCCCAAAATGGAGTGTAGAGGGTTGCTGTGAGCCCCTCCCCACCCCATGATCCATTTTTTTTCCTTCCTGAGTCCCAGGGAAGCCTTCTGGGAGCAAAAATCCCCCCCAGGAGGCTTCCCTGAGGCCCAGAAGGCCCCAAAAGATGGGGGGGGGGGGTTGCTGCAAAAAAAAGAAGCCATGCCCAACCAGACCCATGGCCATGCTTACCTAGCCACACCCACCTAGCCATGCCCGCAGAACCAGTTGTTACAAAATTGGAATCCTACCCCTGCATGTAATTCACCAGAAACTCCACTAGGACGCCAAGATCCCTCTCACAGTCACTGCTATTAAGCCTGGCTGGTTTCACCTAGTCTTTTATTTAAGTATTAAATGCACGAAATAATAAACAACTTTTTGGTATATTATCTTTTTTTTTTAGGTAATTAGGGCAAAGAAGTGACATCGTTGGCCACATCCAGCCAGTCACATGACCACCTAGCCATGTCCAACCAACCACAGGACCGCCCAGCAACGCCCAGCCAGCCAGTCATTAGGGCAAAGAGCCCCTTGCTAAAAAAATTGAAGCCCATCCCTACCAAGTTTGTATCATGATGGTTAAGCTTGCTCAACAGGATATTCTACAGGCAGATGGCCCATATACACCCAGAATTCCCTTGTATATTTGACTACTACTGAGATTAGTGCCTTCCCCAGGTCTATACAATATGTTCTTTTCTGTACATCACTGTGGCCATATGTGGATATTGTAGACTTTTTTCTGCAAACACAGAAAACTACAATCAATCAGAAATTAAAAGCTAATGTTTCCCATCTCTTCATTATAGCCAAGATGGAAATATTAAAATAAGAGAGCCTTGATGGAATCATGTTCTTTCCTACAGCATTAAGTTCTGGAACTTCTTCACTGTCTTTCTGAAAAATATTATTAAGACTGTACTAATACTGTATATTTGCTATGCCAATTCTTCTCCTTTTCCAGCCATGATGAAAATAAGAACTCTGTTGTTCTTCTTGCCACTTTGATACCTTTTGGAATTGTGTTTCTACTTCTCATCGCTGTCTTTACCATAAAGAAGTTCAGAATATTTGGAAATTCTGGTGAGCCTATACTACATATAACCTCCTTGGAAACCATTTTAATTTGTATACTGATAGCTTTAGCATTTTTTGTGCATCAAATAGAATAAAGAAAATTTTTACATATAGAAATAAAATTACAAGATAAAAATTAGGAACTTTACTGTCTGGATTATAAATGTACTGTGGCTGAATAATTTTAAAAAATCCAGAAGGAATGAATTAAAGTTATCTGTTTTAGGGCTGTCACCATTTATAGGTTTCTTTAGTGCAATATTAGGGGAATGAAGAGCTTAGATTTAGTCCTAAAACCTTATCTATCACACCTGTGGATTATGGCCCAATAATTAATAGAACAATGCAAGTACCATATTGTGAGATTTTCTGATCCAAGCTGGATCTGGGGTAGCCCCTTCAAACAATACTTCTGCTTTACACAATAAGATTTCAGCAATAAGTCTACAATCTACATCAGCTTTTCTCTCCTAGAATTAATACAATATGTACATAGAATCTAAGATGGAACGAACTGTAGTGAAATGTTCTTTTCCTTTTTATAGATCTTGTATCAGTTGGAAGCTACAGGACAAATATCAGCATGACAGAGTTTGAGAATGTGAGACAGTATGGGGCAAAGGACAATGCACACCTGGAAGAGTTTCATGAGACCCAAATGGGAAAGAAGGATGGTAATGCTATTCAAAATGTATTCTAATTATGGCTTGATGCTTATCAGCCAAATACAATTGTCACTTCTTCAGCAATGAAGCTACATTATTTTGCCAATTATAGAATTGATGGATACATGAAGTTATCTTTTTTCACATTAATCTTATCTTGTATTCTTTTCAGAATATTCATGCACTTCTGGCAGTCCCAAGGAGGATGGAAAATCAAAGAAACCAAAGAGGGTAAGGGCAAATTGTTTTTTTTTGAGAGGGCTATAATGGGCTAATATTATTTATATGTATATTTATTTACTTTTAGAGTTTAAGATGGTATGCAGGGACTTTTCTCTATCACTGTATTTCATATCTTAGTCTCTTTTAGCAATACTTTGTCAAGCACAAGCTTTCTCATGATTGTCCCTAACTGCAGAATTTTCTGTACTTTGGAGTAAAGTTGGCTATCTTTCCATTCCATTTTGAGGGAAATAAACGTTTTCTTGTTTCATAGTACTATTCTATCACATCATAGTAATGGTTTTGGAAGTTGGATTTAGTTATTTATTAATCAAATTTACATAACTACTCATCCAGAAGGGACTCTGAGCAGCGTAAAAAAGGCAATGGATGTAGGACCATTTAAAAAAGATTGTCATGTTATTTTCTTTTCATATGTAATTTGACATTAATAATTTTAAGTTAACAGCTTATTTATTTGATATTCTAAAATGTTCCCCCAAATCTTTTGTAAGCCATATTGTTTGAAATATTGTACCTGTATTGTAGACTGGAAGATACATAGCTTAGAATCCTGCAACAGTTCAGGGTTCGGTTCTGTTTCTTGCTGGTTGGGGGGGGGGGGGAATTGGATTTGAAACTTTGAAAGTTGTTTCTCATTAATGTCAATAATGGATTAAATAAACCAATGATCTCATGCAGTCTAGATTCCTAATATTGTAGGGATTAATTGCATACGGGATGAAGTATAATGAATACTAACATGAAATTGTAGTATTAAAGTTTATGTTGTAATACATTTATTAGTATTTAAGGCAAATTTGGACCAGAAATTTATAACTGGAAAATTTGGGGAGCTGAGATTACATACCTGTAGAATATCCAATTTGGGGATGACTGTTTTAAAATGCAGGTGGCAAATTTGGTTAAATACCTCATCATATTATCCTCAGGCTCCATTAAAATAATGCTGGGATTTCTATTTGTTTTAGGGCTCTAAAGAGGAAGCTGAAATGGCTTACACAACATTCCTGCTTCAGTCAGAAAACATTTCTTCTAAAGTATCCTCCTCAGACCAAGCAGCTGAATAATATCATTTGGGGCAGCTCTGAAGATCAGTGAAAACCAATTATGCCTTAATGATTGAAGACAGATCATGACTGGAATCAGCAAACATATACTCATTTTGATAATTTCTCAGATAATTTCAGTGTCATCACAACTTATCCAATTATACCCTTCTGCATCTGATATATTGGTTTAAAGAGTTAAACAGCTTTATTCAAATTGAACCATAAACTTCTTAATCTTATAAACATAACCAACTGTGTTTTGAAATGATATTCAGAAATTTTGCATGTGATTTGGTTGTCTTCCTATAAAAGGCAGAAATTCTATAGATCCTAATGGCAATGTGTTTTCATAAAATACTGGGTTATTTAATAAGGGGGCATGGAAGGATTTCCTCCCCATTAGTCTAACCCAAAATTAAGCATACTGTATTCTCTCTGGAGAGCTCAGGGAGGAAGCATTAGAATGATTATCCTTTTTTTTCTTGTTCTTTTGACAACCTTATTCTGATGTCTTTAGGCTGAGCAATAATGGCTAGTGGTCTAAATACATTTCAGGACTGGACAGGGATTTTCATCACCCCACCCTAAATCTTGTGCACCCTGGACCTTCATCTGGGAGAAGAGAAGACAATAAAAGCAATGGCTCTGGGCTTCACATAAGGAGAGGACCCCATCTAAACCATTGATCTTTTAATTCAAGGCAGTAAAATAGATAAATTAAAATTCAATCCCAAATTAGTTGCACTTTTAGGGTTTTACAATATATATTTCTTTTTTTTGAACCATTGATAGTGGCATTCACAGCAACGATTACACCTATAATACAATAACAATATGGTTGTATAGGGATCTCCAATGATTGCCCTCTCCTTGGAGCTTTTACAATTTTACAAAGTCTCAGGCTACAATACACTTAAAAACTCCACTGATACCAAATGTTAGAATGCTTTAAATGTCAATATATTGAAGAATGGGACAACCTCGAAAAAACTCTGAGCAGCAGGCAGAATTAAATCTTTTACTTTAAACCAAATCACAAGAATTGAGTGAATTAAACTCAGTTACATCTGAAAAACAGAAAAAGCCCAAGCATCAAAGTGCAATAAGAATAAATTTAAAAATATTTTTGTTTTGTGTGTTTTATTGTGCAAATTAACAGTCTGAGTATTTCCATGATAACTGCAGGATGTCAGTTGGGTAGTCTGCAGACCCTCCACTGTTTTGCAACCATCCCCATGTGGCTTAATAAATGTATTAACTGGGTATACTAAAATGTTCTGCATTCACTACAATGAATCTGATTTAAGCCATGTAGAATCATCATCCTCATACAGATATTTTAAAGTCAAAACTGAAGGCAAAAGCATTTGATGCTGATTACGATCCCTGAGTTCTGAATGAATTTAGCTATTGATGTGCTTTTGAAAAACTATTTTTTAAAAAACATTTAACCATCTTTTGAAATGCTAATGATTTTATCCGATCATTATGGAATCAACGATTTGAAGACACATATAATGTTTATTGTGTTATGTTTTCATAAATAAATATTTGATTAAGCATTTGAGTGTGATTGTTGGGTTTATCTTTATTACTGGCTTTGAAGCATAATTTCAAATGCCATAAGTCCCCTTCATGTTTCTCACATCAGGAAGAGAAAGAGGAAGAATATAGCAGGTTATAGGATTTTAAAGACATGGAGACCATTTGTTTTCTTTAGTTTGTAGAGTCATAGTAATTAATTGTCCTCAAATTTTGATATCATTACTAACCACAGTAAGCCAATATAGTTCAGATTTTGGAGATACATTATATATAATCATTGCTAGTTCAATTTCTTCCTCCTGAACAACATTGTGACAACCTTGAATGAAAAAATGTAATGCAGTTCTTGTACAGTTGTAAAAAGATACATTTTGTCATCATTAATTTTATAAGTTTTATTAAGTTATAAACATAATTAACTACAATAATAAAATCTAATACAAACTAAAGGAAAGAAAAATGCAAAAGAGTGAAAGATGCAAAAGAGAAGAAAAAAGAATGTACAAAATAGAAAGAAAAAAGAAAAGAATATGAGAAGAGAGAGAAAAGAAAGAAAAACCTTCAACACAAGTATAAACATGTTAATAAGTCTTTGCCTACCTTTATTTACATCAATAACTCCTCATCCATATCCCACCTCTTATCTAGAGCCAAATCCATAAAACATAATCTTTTTAGTCCCAGTGTCAGCAGAAAGTTCATTAAGGGTTACCAGAAATAACACCATATTTTAACTTTGATCAAATAAACTAATTATATACAGTATTTCTTCCTAACAGTTTTAATTGCTAGTTCATTCAAATAATGTTGCTGGAATTTGATATCATTTCTTCTTAGTTCCTTCTCACAAGATTCTTCAAAGCTTTATCAAGCATATTTTGTAAATTTAGCGTAAAAGAATTATGCAGGTCACTCTTTTGGTTTCTTATTTGCATTTGCATTTTGACTTTTAAAACATCAACTAGTTTCTTTTGTATATCTAGTGCAAACTCACATTGTCACAATGTTATCACGTGACGTATCACAACTTTCCCCTTCTCTAAAATGATGACCATTGCTAGCACAGGACACATCTGGGCTGTGGGCCGCGAGTTTGACATCCCTGATCTAGTGTGACACCTTTTCCATTGCCATTCTCATAAGCTGTAATGTTTAGATCTATTTTCCATGACATCTTTGCCATGTCAAATGGAATTTGTTCCTCATTTGCCACTTTTTTCCAAAACATAATTTGAACACATCCATAGACACAAATATCTTTATTGAAACTGTTGGTATTAACTTCTAATTTTATTTTTCCAAAGTGTCTTTCAATATTTTCAATGTTAAAATGTTTTATACATCCCAGTTAAGTAATGGTTAATCAGTCTTGTGTATGTTTTTCCTTTAACTAACTTCTTTGGTTCTGTCTAGTATCCAGTTTTCAAAACTGCTAAACTTTTTTTGTCTTGTAAAAGTCCAGCCAAATCTACCTCCTATCGGAAGGATTCTTTATAATTAATTCCAAAATCTTATTATAAATTCATCTGGAGACTTAATCCATTTATAACTTTCTATTATCATAGTTTTATTTAGCTTTTTGCTAGTTATTTCAAACTTTTTAAGTTCTTAAGCTTATGATTAATGTGTTTTTCAGGAAGGATTGAAGGAAAACTCACCCAGTGTCTTCAGACTAAAGGCTTCCAAATAGCTTAATAGAAGTTAACAAACAATTTACAAATACGTTTAGGAAAAGAAGTTTGCAAACTTAATGTCCTTTAAAAAGCATTGACTGTGGTTCTGAGCAAGATGACTCTCAGTGCCCAAAGCCACCAGGGACTCCTGACATGTGATGACCTCATAGGAGCAACTGTTTGGAGCACATGTTGATGACTTCCCATCTTTTCTTAAGAGAGATTCCAAAGAGCTGGTTAATTCATCAGCTATTTCTTCTTCACTGCAGTCATCAATTCTACTTTTCACAAAGCCATCTTTAGTCTGACATTTCTTCCTCTGGAAGTCCTTGATTTCATCATTCTAGATGATCATTTCAACTCTGCAATTTTCTGATTGAGTTATACAATTGGATTGATTTTTAGTCTTGTTACTGACTTTGTTAAGTGCTAAAGTGGCAATAAAGGAAAACAATGTTTGTGTCACGGGGATCTAAGAAGATACAATTTGGAATATAGAATGTACTATATTCTGTAAACCAGACAGCATATTTATGCTATTTTTTAAAAAACTGTGAGTCACCCTTCAAAAACCAATTTTCCTGTGGCAAGTTTCAACACAATTAACTATACTCTTTATAGTTTTAGTTGTTATATTAGGCTGTATACAGGGGTGGGGGTTCTCCCAGTTCAGACTGGTTCAGGCGAACCCCTTGTTCCAATGATCAGCTGGCTCCGAACTGGTTCGGTCCAATGAGCAAGTGGGCCTCCCTGCCCACCCCTGCTATTTCCTGTGCTTTATGTCTTTTTGTTAGAGCACAGCTGATTCAGGCGGCAGAGCGGTTTGCCATGCCTCAGCTGTTTTCTTCAGCTGCAGTTGAAGGTAAGTAATAGCTTTTTAAAATGCTGAGCACACAGGCAGAGTGCACATTGGCATGTGTGAGCGTGAAGTGCATGCTCATTGAACCAGTTGTTATACTGGTTGAATCGCAGCCCTGGCTGTACACAATTCAGAACCTGGAAAATCTGTCTAAATCTCTTTCCTTCTATAAGATTTGTTTGCAAAAGAGCCAGAATCAAATTATATAACTGGATCTACAAACTGCAAATAGAATTGGAAATAATAGGTCAACCAGATATACTGGTTTATAGATTTATAGGCTTGAAAGAGATTTTGAAGATCTTCTAGTTCAACCTCTTGTTCAAGACAGAAATTTGCATGCCATCCCAATTTTTTTTTTGTAAAACTATAATACAGACATGACTCCAGAAGGTATACTGTTCCTCTGCTTAGAAGCACATACAATTATTTAAAATTTGGATCTCCTTTTTGTAAAGTTTCCAATCATTCATTCTTATGCTACCTTTGGGTGATCTGGGGATAAATCCATACTCTCTTCAAATGTTAGAACATTAGAAAAAATAGAAAAAGAATATTTTAAGAAGTGACTCTTGGTCTTCCTTGCAATAAGTACAGGCAAATTAATACTTTCCCATCTCTTATGCAGTTAAACACAATTTACTTCTTCCCATAACACTGAATTTATCCAATCATAAACCCCAAAATTGTTGTTATTTCTGTCCATGTAGCCATAAAGCAGAGGTGGTATTCAGCAGGTTCTGACCAGTTCTGGAGACCCGGTAGTGGAAATTTTGAGTAGTTCAGAGAACCAGCAAATATCACCTCTGACTGGAGATTTTACAATATCCTTCCCCTGCCCACCCACAACCCCCCCCACCTAAAAAAGTTGAATACTCTGCAATAATGTCCCTTTAAAAGTTTTACCATATTCAACACACACACACACACACACACACACCTATCTTCCTCTAATAGTCTTTATCTTTCAGGAACCAGAACTTATTCTATGTTATGATTTGATTTCACAAATTAAAACAGTTTCCATATGTAAAAACAGTGAAATGAGTCAGTCCTTTATGGCCTGAAGAGACTCTGGAGCCCAAGGAGCCAAAAAGAAAAAAAAAACACTCCCACCACCTACAGTTTTAAATTACAGCTGAAGTCATTTCCTGAGATTCACTCCATGGGAGAAATTTTGAGTGGGTGAACAGTGTAGAAGGTTTATAAATAGAAGTGCTTTAAGGACTTTCTACCTTCCCTAACCTTTAGCCTTTTCTTTCACTTAAATACATCTGTCAAGGGTAATTAGTGTTATTCTCTAGTACCTGATCTGCCAGACGCCTGAGAGGAACACATCCATCTTCTTGGATGGAAAGTTTCCCAACAGGTGTGGTGATCTCTCTGTTTCTCTCCAGTATTGCTTCATTTAAAGTTTCAATAAAGACAGGCAGCAAAAACAAGCCACCATAATGAGTTATATTTGACTGGCTTACCATTTGTGTTATTGTGTTCAGTAATGACCAGCTTTGATCTTATGGACTTTGAATGCCTCCATCCAATAAGATGTGGGGCACATAACCAGATCTTCACAGTCTTACAAAAAAGTGGGGGGAGGTCATCTCAGTTTCTCTAGAGAAAATATTCCAGAGGCAAGGTTTAAGCAAGAGAAAGCATGACTCCTTGAATCTGCCAATTGACATTCTTTGGCTGATGGGACTCGTAACATGTCCAACCTGCCAGACCAAATTGGATGGGTAAGAAATGACTGAGAAAAGAGGATCCTTTAGGTAGCCTGGTCCCAAGCCATGGAAGGCTTTAAAGGTGACAACCAGTACCTGAAATGCATCCAGCTCACATAGCATTGATGTTACATGTATCAACTATATGACACAATTTACTAACCATACTACATTCTGCGCCAGTGGAAGGGCAGCCCCATATAGATTTGTGAGTAATATGCAGAAATCTATTGAATTCCAAACTGATTCACAAGGATTGAATTCAATGCAATGTACTGAATCTACTCAAAGTTTTATTTCAAATATTTGCAGTCTTACCCCTTTTCTCCTCTGAATTTTTGCCAGTTTTGTGATCACATGAAAGACCTGGCATATTTTAATTTCCACCTGACATGTTCCTTCTCTGGGTTTTTTTCAAGACTGGGATTTCCCAAACAAGTCTGAAAGACCAGGAAGTGTCAGATGTCCTTGGATTGTAGAGAGGAAACACTATTTCCTGTGGCTACTAAGAATTCTCTTGTATAGGTTATATATTTGCATTCTCAATATATAATTACATCATTGATATAAATCCATCATGATTAGAAAAAAATTAAGATGCCATGTACAGATATAACCTTAAAACAAGAAACATTTTGCTATTTACAAACAAAAATTCTTAGATGACTGAAGATGCACTGAGGAGGGAAATCATACAATAATGTTACAGTGTTGTATTTCCTACAACATCTCAGGTTTATGTATTACGGCAGGGGTGCCCTAGGCAGCAGAAATGGCTGCCACGAGGTTGTAAATCAGCACCCAGTCAGCCTGGGCTGGGCCAAGGCACCACAGGCCAGTCTTTTGCTGTTTCCAGGGCAGCCGCATGGGCCTGATTTAAGCACCCCAAGGGCCAGATCTGCCCCCCTGGGCCTTGAGGTTGACACCCCTGTATTAGGGCAACTAATGTATGAAACAACAAAGTAATAAAATGAAGGCAAAAACTGCACTAGTTAAGAAATATGTAATTGTTGCTATGATGAGTATAATATTAACTCATGAAAGTTGGAGAAGCAAATATGCAAAAATGAAAAAAGACCACCCTCTGCAACTCTACTTCAGTTGGTAGAAATGCCACAGGTGCAGCTGTAGCACAAAGTTCTATTGCTATTTGAAAGAATGAGGCTAGTGGTGATGATGACAGTCTTCAGTCTTTCTGGAGCAAAAGTCATCCACATGTGTTTTGAAAAGAAGACATCAATCTTTAGGCTTGAAATGTAGCAGCCTCAAGGCAAGAGCCAATTATGACGAAATGCAACTTGTTTGGGACCCTCCCAAAGTGAACAAAAGTTTAGGGTTGTGCAATCATATCTAACTGCTGCATGACAGGTGATTTCTAGACTTACAGTAAGTGAAGAACATCACTAAAGTTCTGCTGAATCAGATGTAAACTCCAGCTAATTTGTCATTCTTTTTCCGCAGCCTCCAGACAGATTGGGAACTCACAAATAGTTTTTTTTCCTCTGGTAATCACAGGGCTGGGCAATGACCAGCTTCTAAGCTAAAGACATTTCTAACACTAGCAAGGTCAGAAGTATACCCTTCTTCAGCAAAAATATCCCCCATATACCATGGGTGTGACACTGGTGGCCTATGGGCTCAATGCATCACATGCAGGCCATGCCCATCCTACCTCCACAAAGGCATAAAATGTTGTGATATGTCACGTGACATCACATGACCTGATTGAGTTTGACATCCGTGCCATATACTATTGACTAATTCTTATTTTTCAGGGCCTTTTGTGGTAAATCAACAATCACTTTGTTGTTGGCATTGGGACCAACTTCAGAAAAATTGCAAAAAAAAATCATATTTCACCTGTTGACCACTTACAATAAAATCTGTTTTCACAAAGTCCCAAATCTTAATTCAAATATTAATATCAGGGATTTGGCTGTAGTTAGGAAGCAACACATAAAAACACAAGCCAGAAGTAACACGAATCATTAACCCAATTGGGTGGAAAGTTATTTTTTGCTTATTCACTATTATTAGGTTTCAGGTGTTTCTTTAACATTAATTAACATTCTCTATCTCAAACTTTGAATAAGATCATGGCTCTTTTTGGATTATTAATAATGCATTTGTATGATTAGGTTCATTTTACATGCTAAAGCATAGTATGATTTCTTGATTTAACTTAATACATTCTGTGAAACCAACCTCTGTTTCCAAACCTTACATAACCTGGGTATTATGTGAATTTTGTTGTATGTATATATTATGTATATATATTCTTGTATCTACACACATACACACACACATACACACAATGACAATAAAGTTAATCTTATATTCTTGTGCTATTTGAATTCAAGCAACCATGGTTTGTGTAACAAACCATGGTTAAACAATGATTTGTGATAATATGTGAATCCAGTCCATGTGATATTTTTTGTTAAAGTTCACCTGTAGGCACATTCAATTTGGGGTGCAAAAACCTGAGAACCAGCGGATAGTAACAAAGACATTCAAAAAACATTTTGCTGCCACAATATGTTCTACCCTATAATTCTAAATTATTTTCAGGAATATAAATATACACATTAAATATATTGTTATACACTTCTATGTCTGTATATTGTGTGGATCTCTTTGCTTCTTATGTATGTGCAACATGCCATACAAGTGATTTTTTTTCTTTTTACACACCTTCACTTTTATGCAAGATAAAATAGCCACAAATAATTTTTATTTTAGTCTTAGTAAGTATATTTGTAGAATACATTATGTATAATAGAATCTCCTTTGGTGATATGGGAGGCGTACAGATTTGATAATTAATAGATAAATAAATCATATCATAAATAATTCTATAACCTATAATGTTATTGACAAGCGATATAGACCCTTTTGTTATTTGTGTGTGTGTATGTGTAGATACAAGAAAAAAACACCTAGAAAATAAAAGAAATAGATTGAAATGTGAATGACAACCATATTTTAAAGGTAGCTTTAAAAAATTCAATAAAAGAAAATAAACCTGCATGTTGGAATATTTTTTACCAGTTTAAAATCTGTTGTCACTGCAAAGATAAATTAGTATTTAAATTAGATTATTTTTGCAATAATGACTGTAATCATTATAAATAGTATCACTCAAATTTTAAACCAGGAACCAAGTTTTTAAAAATGGTTTAAGTTATGAAGTTTACCAATTTTATCAAATTATATTAAAATTACAAGCTTTAAAGAAACCCAAACCATGGATGTGGTACAAATATGAGATTATAATTCCAAAACATATTATTATCAAATGGTAAGGAACTCCTCACTCTATTTATTTTTATTTATTTATTTATTTATTTATTTATTTTGATTTGTCAATTGCTTACAAGATAATAGATATAAGAATAAACATGAATATGAATACAGGAAATAGGTATGAATAAATGGTGACAATAGGACAGGGTGGTAGGCACGATTGTGCACTTATGCATGCCCTTTACAGACCTCTTAGAAATGGGGGGAGGTCAATAGTGGATAGTTTAAGGGTAAAGGAGTGGGGGTTTGAGGATGTAACAACAGAGTCAGGTAGTGCATTCCAGGCATTGACCACTCTGTTGCTGAAGTTGTACTTTCTTGTTAATGACAATGCCAAACCACATATTATCCCTTATGCAATTTAGCAACTTACTTACTTATTTACTTTATTTATTTATTTATGACAATTCACCACAGCCAACTCATGACCAGTTTGTTGCGGGACAATTTGCTGTGAGACAAAAGTTACATAATATCAAAGAAATAGTAAAATAGAATCATTAAAGAAAGGATGCAAAAAGAGAGACAAAATAAAATGTGAATGTCATTTTAAAAAAATTAAATAGTTAAATAAAATTATTGAATTGTTCTGCAATGAGTTTTTCGCAGTGAATTGGCCACAATGAATTGGCCATGGCAAGCTGGCCATGGCAAGTTCACGAGGACAAATTGGCAGTAGTGAGTTGACTGCAACAAGTAGGCCATGGTAAGTTGTGCCATTCCATTCCATCTTGTCTATAGGCAACTTTCTTACCTAGTAGTATCTCTGCAATGTTTTCTGTTTCTACAGAATTCAATTAAGTCAAGCCAATCAAGCTAGTGTCAGTTTTTAATACCACTCACATAAATGGCTTATCAAATAAAAATAGATTACCATTTTTTGAAATCCTACATCCAGCAACAATACACAAATCCATCTGAAAATGTCCAGAAACAATAAATGTACTCTAGTGGAATACCTTTCCCCTTTGAATAAATGTTAAATATATTGGCAAGCCTTTCCAAATTTGAAAACTACATCCATTCAAAATCAGCTGCTTTGTGAAATGTTTAATTTCTGTTTAAAAAAAAAGAAAAATAAAAGAGAGCTGTGTCAGCTAGAGGACTACAGGAAATGACAGTAGAAATTTCCATGTCCCCTTCCATTCCTATAGTACCCAGATGAGTAGTGCAATAGTGGTAATCTGAGAGCCTCCAATTGCAACATTGGAGTAATGGGAGTAATGTATATCAAGATTCTTTTTCAATACCCACTGAAGTATTGTGGTTGTTACCCTTTACTGGATATGCCTTGCGGAGGGGAAGGCTAGCAGGAGGAGGCTAGCAAAAGCTATTTGGCAGAAACCAATTCAGATCTGGATCTGTTCTTCAGTCAAAGTGTCTCCTTTACTAGGAGCTCTAGGGGTCCCCACCCCCAGTAGGGTTGCCAGCTTAGTATTTTCCAGTAGTCTGTGCAAATTGGTATTGACAAGCCATAACGTATGCCTTGATTTCCTTTCCTGCTGTCATCCCCACCCACCACAACCTCATATCCAGGTAGTGATGTTTAGAAGGAGGAGCAGGAAATACGTCCTATGGGAAATACAAGCTTCCTTAGTGAGAAGCACTGATTTTTCCCGGTAAGAGTTTATACTACCAGATGATTCTTCCGTTTTGAATTAGACATCTTTCTAGCAGGGGCATGTCATTTCAAAAATAGTGATGCAAACCAAAGAAATATTTTGCCTGCTGGCATGTTAGGTAATCTTTTCTAGCAACCCAGGTTACTGACAGAGATGGAGAAGGAAAGAGATATAGGCTTTTTACATTTTCCTTCTTTCACATGCCTCTTTATACTAGGAATAGGTTTGTCCTTGTTTGAATCACCATTATGGAATCATTTTGTCTTAATCAAGAGTTTTTTGACAATGGCACTGGGAAAAACACAAGCAAGTTTGTCATGACATAACTGGAGCTCCTGTTCAATACATAATCATAATCTAAAGTGTTTTATAAAGATTTAAACTTGATATGAGCCACAAATGCTGTCTGGATAATATAAGTCTTCATATATTTCTTAAAAAACAAATCCATTGAATATAAGGTTTATTCCTAAATTAGTGCCTGAGAAATTTGAGCTTTTTTCTTTTTTTTTCCTAATCAAGCATCTGAGTAATCTAAACCATTTTTAAAGTAAATAAAAGCATGTCTATAGAGAAGATACATTTCAGGGTCCTGATAGATGACATTGTTCAACTGAAGTAATTCGGGGCATGCCAACTCTGCCAGGTCAAACTGGCAGATAAATACTATGCAAGGCAACCAGTATCTCAGCTAACTAGATCTTTGCCATATACGGTTTTATAGGTGCAGTAATGACCAACACATTGAATTGCACCCAGAATCAAACTGGCAACTTGTGCATCAGTGATGGTATTCAGCCAGTTTGCACCGTAGCAAGAATTTGGCATGGGTCGCCAAACTGGTAGTAAGTTCTGGCTGGCCACGCCCCCCACCCGGTTGCCCTCCTGCCCAATGCTCGCTCACCCCGCCCGCCTGCCTGACATTCACCTAAGGTATTTCTTTTTTTTTTCCTCCCGACAATCAGCTGTAGATAAGATCAGCTGTGTCGGGATTTCCCTTGCTGAGGCCCAGGAAGGCAAAATATGGAGGGAGGAGCTCAGGTCCCCCTCCATTTTTTGCCTTCCAGAGCCCCAGAGAAGCCTTAGGGGAGCAAGAACAACCCCCAGAGGCTTCTCTGAGGCTTGGAAGCTCCCAAAACAGAGCTTGGAGGGGTGCTGCGCGCCCCTCCCATGCTCTGTTCCTTTTCTTTCAGAGCCACAGAGGAGCCTTAGGGGAGCAAAAACGTCCCCCCCCCAGAGGCTCCTCTGTGGTTAGGAAGCTCCCAAAAATGGATGGGGGCTGCAAAAAAGCCACGTCCACCCAGTCACATGGCCACGCCCACCAAGCCATGCCCACAGAACCGGTAGTAAAAGTTTTTGAATCCCAGTACTGCTGTGCATCTTGTGAAGCAAAGCTATTACATGGGCATACCAAGGCAGGGCCATCATTGCTTACACTGCAGTGTACTAGAGCAGTTAAAGTTTCTGGATTGTCTTTAAGGGCATTTCACTGTACCATGTGTTGAGTAGTCAAGCTGCATATGACCAGGGTACAAATGATTGTCTGAACCCCCAATCTAGGAAAGGGCATAAGTGGCACCCTAGATGAAATAGTATAAAGGTCTTCCTAGTCATATTTGCCACCTTGTCTTCAAGCAGGAGCAATGAATCCAAGAAGTCACCCAGACTGAAAGGTGAAAGGAGGTTCTAAGATTCCTTTGAGAAGGCTTCTGGTCATTAAGTTTAGAATTAGGCTTCGAATCGCCTCTTGTCTCTTGATTCTGAAACTAGAGCCACAGCTGATTGCAGGGGTGAAATTGAGAATATCCAACCTCCCTGTGCAAGTTTCTCTTCCTTGTTTCTTCTCTGACATCATTAGTTTCTGCCTCCTCTCATTTTTAATCTCTGCCTCTATCATTCTGAATTAGCCCCTCTTATTTTGCTGTCTAATTTGACTGAATTTACAAATTAAGCAGATTAGATTTGGTTAATATGTGGATGAGAGACTAACAGAAAATACAAAAGCTGTTCAAAGTAAAGCAGATTTTTTAAAAAATCCCATATGAAGGTAAGGAAAGTCACTTCCATATTATTACAAAGGAAACTCTATAGGTGTGTCTATGAGGTCATTACCTACTCCTCTTGAGTTTAATTTCTTAACTAAACCTTACTATTCTCTTTCCCAGATTCACTACATTGTCATTTTCCAGTGCTATGCTTTCATACTTACACACCTTTTGCTAATACCTTTAGTTGGTTCACATTTATGCATATATACTGTAGTATGCCATTTACAATCACTTTAAACTTTAAAAATTACTTCCTGACTTTTATAACTTACATGTTTAATACCTTAAACTTCCTTGCAATAAAACTACTCTATAATACTTGGAGACCACTGAAACCTTAACTTCCCAATACTCACAGAACAGCTGTGTTTGGATAGCTTGACAAAAGGGTGGTAATCTAAGCTCTGAATAGAAGTTATTCTATAAGGATAGGACCATCACAAAGAAAACAACCTATGGGCTCCCACCAATTTCATATCTGAGAGACATCAGCATCTCCAAGTTTATACATTGAGCAGATACATTTGATGGATTGGTGCCACTTCCTCAAGAATTTAACAGCCATGCCATGTTCAGTTTTAACTACTAAAATACTAGAAACATACAAGGTAGCACCTATAATTTATTTATTTATTTAGTGCATGGCACATGTCAGCCAGGCATCACTGAGTTGGCTGGGTGCCTCTGTGAAAGGAACTTTTACAGGAAGTGTTATTTTTATCCGTGGGATGCCTGACTGGTAGGCAGTCAGAGGAGGCTCCTTTCTTGTTCCTCCGCAATTTGTTCACTCATGGGAATCAAGCTGACGAACTGCCAGCCTTGGTGGTGAGCAAGCCCAGAGTCTTACCACGGGAGCCACCGTGACCTCCAAGCACTTATAATATAAGTTATATAAGCTTCATACAGATATCTGTAATGAGTGTCACCTTAGATTGAATATCACACTTAAAAAAAAACTGTACGTGCACAAAGCATTCAGCCTTGATAAAATTTGCAAAGCAATAAAACTATTATTGGAAACTTGGAATGACTCTGCTCAACTTTTTAAGACCTGCATTCTGGTTATAAATTCCTTCTAGCATAGGTGTTACCTAATCTAAGATTATTTTGGTTTATAGTAGTGCTATTTTGAACCATCCTACATTAAGACACAGTCAAAGATATAGAGGTATGTTAAAATTGCTTCAGGCATTACAAGGAACATCATCTATGATGTGACTCATGTATTTAACTATCAGTACTTCTGAACCATATGCAGAAAGAAATACTTTTAAAAGACATGCCCAAAATCTCTCTGCACATTAAACTTGAGTCTCTGCCATGTGATTTCACTCCCCCGCCACCCTTTGGCTATTATAACAAAACATAATAGGCTAAAAGGATGAATTATGAAATTACAACAATCTAGTAATAAAACAGAAAATTGGTAGTTGCAGAAACAGAAAAGCAATGAAACACACTATTCCCAGCCCCCAGCACAATAAAATAATTAAAATAGTAAAATGTAAAATTATCTTAGTACTATCCATAGGGAAAATGAAAAAGTCACTTTGGTAGAAATCATAATAACTTTTGCAGGAGTAATTGTAAAGGTCATGTTGGTCAAAGCAGCATTATTGAAGACTTGCCATATCAACATTCATGGAAAAGGGACTATGAGAAATTGCAAGAAAAGTGGGGGAATCCTATGACATTGTAATTAACAATTTTTATGGCATATCCTGTGACATTTTAATTATCACCCACAGTCAGAGGATGCTCAAAAATGTTTTCTAATCAAATTGGAAACAGGTAGTAAAATGGATGTCCCAAAGTTGAGTCCTCTACTTGTCAATGTTTTATTGTTTAGTTGAACATGTGTATTGATTCCTTATCAAACATACAGATGACATAAATTGGGGCAAATGAGTAATACTCAGGAACATGATGGGTAATTAAAATGATTTTAATTTAACAAAAATAGATTCAAAGTACTTCTATTAGTACAATTACAAATGTAATTGTATAGGTATAGAATAGACAACTACATAATGTTCAGATCTTGTGGAAAAGATCTTGGAATAGTTATTAATTGTGCTCAATGTGAATCAGCAGTGCTGCTGCCTAAAAGACATGTAGTTTTAGACTGCATCTACTAAACATCTATCTATCCCATCTCTCTCTCTCCCTATCTCTCTCTCTATCATCTCTCTCTCTCTCTCTCTCCCTCCCTACCTCTACCTCTAACTCTACCTATCATCTCTACCTCTATCTCTATCATCTCAATATTAGTATGCTGTCCACTTTGCAAAACCATTCACAATTCATAATAGTAAAACATGAAATATTACAAATATCATTAATTAAACAATATTAAAAATAAAATAAAGTGTCAATCAACATTAAAATAACCGCCAAACATGGTCTAACATTCCTATAGCCCTATACTATGAAAACCCATCCAACAACGGGGGTGGGTGGGTTTCAAACTGAAGCAATGAGGGAGTTAGCATGACTTTAATGAAAACATATAAAACAAGATAAAATAAATTACCCATAACAATAAGGAAGCTTCAATCCAAAAAGAAATCACTTTGGGGGGAAAACAAATCTGGTCATGTTGCCAACTTCAAAAGCCGATACAAAAATTTATGCCACCAGATGGAGACTGAATGCACCAATTATCACATTAAACAAGAGGAAAACCTTCCATGCACCAATTCCACCCGCACTTTCTACAATTTTGTAAACAACAAACTAAAAGACTCAAGGTCCATTCCACCCCTGAAAGGACCTAATGGTAAAGACTGCAACGACAACACCTCTTTAACACATTCTTTGGCATAGTATTTGTAAACAGCAATGGATCATGCCCAGTATTTCCTAGTCAAACCACAAACAACTACAATGATCTAATACATATTGATTTTGCAGAAGACAATGTTGAAAAAGCACTACGCAATATAAAACCATCTCTATCTATTGGACCGGACAGAATATGTGCCTACTTCTTAAAAAAGATACCCACTGCCATAGCCGAACCTCTAAGCATAATCTTTGAAAAATCTTTCAGGACCATCCCCTTGCCAAAACTATGGTCACAAGCCGCGGTCATCCCCATCTTCAAAAAGGGAGACCCCAGCCTAGTTGAAAATTGCAGACCAATCTCTTTATGCTGAGTCACCTGTAAGGTCATGGAATCAATTATAACCAATCCATCATCCTCCACTTAGAGACAAACAACCTACTCTCTAATAAACAATTTGGTTTCAGAAAAAAACTATCCTGTAATCTGCAACTCTTACACTGCAAAAACATATGGACTACACAACTCGATCAGGGCAAAGCAATAGATGCAATCTACATATACTTCTGTAAAGCCTTTGATTCAGTGATACACAACAAACTACTCCTAAAACTAAAATCTTACGGTATCTCTGGACACCTGCATAACTGGATAGAAGCCTTCCTGTCAAACAGATAACAAATGATCAAAATTGGAAGCGTCCTATCAAATTCTGTATCTGTCAACAGTGGTGTCCCCCAAGGCAGTGTTCTAGGACCAACTATTTTCATACTCTACATAAATGACCTCTGTGATCATATTAAGAGCAACTGCGTTCTCTTCGCTGATGATGTAAAGCTATTCAACACCATAGACAATACTGCTACCCTTCAAAAAGACCTCGACTATGTATCAGAATTGTCAAATCTCAACAAATAAATGCTCTGTCTTACATATTGGCAAAAACAAATCAGAAAATAATATACAGGCTGAATAGTCAAGACCTTGTTGATGATCCAAACTCTGTCAAAGATCTTGGAGTACTCATCTCTAATGATCTAAGTGCTAGAGCCCACAGTAACTACATAGCCAAAAAGGTGTTAAGAGTTGTTAACCTAATCTTATGTCACTTTTTCTCTGGTAATATTACACTACTAACTAGAGCATACAAAACATTTGCTAGACCAATACTCAAATACAGCTCATCAATCTGGAAACCACATTACGTATCTGATATTAACACAGTTGAGAAAGTCCAGAAATATTTCACAAGAAGAGTTCTCCACTCCTCTACTCGTTGCAGAATACCTTATGCCACCAGACTTGAAATTCTAGACCTAGAAAACTAGAACTACGCTGCCTTCGATCTGATCTAAGTATAATATATAAAATCATACATTGCAATGTCCTACCTATCAATGAATACTTCAGCTTCAACCATAACAATACAAGAGCAAACAATAGATACAAACTCAAGGTTAATCGCACCAAACTTGATTGCAGGAAATACGACTTCAGCAACAGAGTGGTCAATGTCTGGAATACTCTACCTGACTCTGTGGTTTCTTCCCCAAACCCCAAAAACTTCAACCTTAGACTATCTACTATTGACCTCACCCCTTTCCTAAGAGGTCTGTAGGGGGCGTGCATAAGCACACCAATGTGCCTACTGTCCCTGTCCTATTGTTTCTTTTATTTTTTTTATTTTTCTTATATGTATCCATGTATTCATAACCATGTTTTTACTTATACCTATTATCTTATAAGCAACTGACAAACCAAATAAATAAATAAATATTCCAAAGTGCTGGGAAGAGCCATGAGAAAAAAGCCAACTTCCTTTTTCTCATTCCCCCAGAACACTCAGGCAGAGGGAATCACAGCATATTTTCCTAAATCAATCTTACATACTGAAATATGTTAATTGGAGGAACTTGTCCCATAGAAATAAAGGACCTGATAAAGGGATGTACAAATAATGAACATTATTGTTTGGTTAGATATATTCTGCTGAATTAGATCTGGCCTGCATACAGTTGCCTAATGTTTTTTGGACCAGATGCAATTTCTGAATAGTATTCAAAAACAATCTGAGCATCACAATAATTTATTGTTCCATTGATCAGTGCACACCATGGGTACAATGTTCACTTGTAGAATTCAGAAAAATTGGATCAGATACAAAAAATGACAATGAGGATTACCATAGGACTAGAACTAAGCCCTGCAAAAAAAAAAAAAAAAGATTGAAGGAGGTGGGTATATTTAGCCTTGAGAAAAGACTAAACGGGAATATGACACAATATCCCTCTTCAAATTTCTGAATAGATCTCATATGGCATGAAAGAGCTGAACTGTCTAACTCCAGAGTGCAAGATGCACAATTATGAATGTAGATTAGCCAAAAGTAGATTACAATTGAATGTTAGAAGAAACTTCCAGATAGTAAGAGTGGTACTACTAGACACAACTAGAGAGGTAGACTCCCTTTCGTTAGTTGTGCTCAAGATAGCTCTCTTTTAGGAATTCTGCATTTTTTTTCTTCCTCCTGCACTAAACAGTGGGTTGGGTTCAGCAACCTAAATGCCCTATTCATTTCTATGACCAACAACTCTAAAAACAAAAGTGAGATGAATTTAAATTAACTTTAAATGATGTCAGATCTCAGGAATTTTACTTTCTGGAGACTTCTGCTAAAGCACTTTGCTCCATTTCTGACACCACTATCTATGATTTTTGCTGTTATGTGTATCAGATAAGGATAAGAGAACCTTATTAAAAAGGACACAAGTTATAGCACAGCCATCTTAGGGAGGTACAGCTCAATGCTGATGTGAGATATTTTGCTACCTACTGCAAGTCAATGCTGCTTTGAGGTATTTTGTAATGGCAATATGCATATATAAAAGCAATCTCTTTTCTTGCTTTTCTGACACCCATCCCCCTTTTTTCTCTGTTATATCTGCTAATGAAGTAAAATCTTGAGATCAGAATCTTAACCCACTGAACTTTACATCAATTCCATTATCTAGCTTCTTAAATTGTCCTTATCAATTCTGCCATTCAACTTCTATCTCAAAGTGAATTTTACTGGATATATTTCCTCTGAGCTGATGATATTTTATCACTGACCATCAATAATTCCAAAATAACAGGTATTTTCTTTGTATGATAGCTGATTTCACAATTGGCATATAAGCAGTATCTGTATTAAACAAGTAACATATTTTAAATATATAGGTGTTTTCTTCTATCATCTACAGTACAGCTTGGAAGACATAGAACTATAATAGGCCAAGCATCAAATGTGTCATATGTTTTTTATATTTGGAATCTGGCCCTCCTTCTACAGAAAGTCCATTAAAGTACCATCTAAAATTAGCCCTATAGAAAGATTTTTGGCCCACTTAGTCCTAGCTGAAAAGTTTGTTCTTTCTTGGAAGAAAGATATAACCCCCTATTTAATTTATTGTGGTCGCTCATCCTAATTTTGATATTGCTTGAGTTTAACAAGTCTACTTTCATTCCATTTCCAATTTATTCCACCCATCAAAAATAAGGTTTAGGATTTTGTCATAAATTTACAGAGCTTTAGACTGCTGTATATTTATTGCAAATTATTATGTTTGACTGAGCAAAGTATTAGATCAAAACATTATTGTATTAATTACTGTTGAATTTCTCTCCTTATCTTTTACATGATAAAAAGCTAAGCAGAAAAAATGTATCTGTTAAATAAAATGTGTATGTTGTGTGTGAGACAGAGCAAGATCTCTAAAATGTTGTAAAAATATTCCATTTTTATTAAGGTAAAATAAAAATTTTGACATTATATAAAATAAGGCATTCAGAGTTTGTCATACATGAACTAAAATGTCTTTTAAATTAAAATAATTTTTAAAACATACAAAAGCTTATACTGGATCTTATTAACAATAAATACAATACAGTTTAAAAATATTTCAATGAATTAAATATATTTAAATAGATTAAATAACATGATAATATATAATTATTTATAAATAGCACTACTTTTTTCAAATATGATAATATATAATTATTTATAAATAGCACTACATTTTTCAAATATTTTATTTTATGGTCAATTAATAAATAGATCAAAATAGATCAAAATGCTCTCCTCATTTTGAAAGATTAACACTTTAAGAAATTTTAAAGTTACTGAATTCCAAGCAATAAAGCAAGTACAAAATTGTTGCTCAGAATTGCAGAAGCCTCTGAAATATCCAATTATTGCTTTCAGCAATCAGCTGAGCTCATGACTCATGCTCTCTGATTGGATATGTCAAAAACAAATGCATTTCCAAGAGTCCCTGAATAGGAAATACTATATAGCCAAGTATCAGGTTCTTGTTTGCCATAAATCTGACAAACTAACCTTGACCTTGTAGCCTTAGTGCTTCATCAGTGAAGGATTTGGACATCTTTATTATAAAATAATGCAAAATAAATAACTATAAATAAATATAAATATTTTAAATTATTGAAATGAAAATATTTTTCTCTAATGAAAGTTTGAAGACTCTTTCTTTCTCTGTCTGTGGTCAGGTTTAAAAGCGCTCCATCCAGGCAAAGAGAAGGTCCATTTCTCCCAGAGCTTTGCATGTTGCTTCATTCCTATCAAGCTGCAGGGAGGAAATGTTCAAATGATGATTAATGATACCGCAATAAACTTTTGCTTAGTGTACATATAAAAGGTGGACAAGGGTTGCCAGGACTTAATGGGTTTTTTTCTATAATTTTTTAACACTCTATATTCAATGGGACAACAAAAAATTAAGTACTAAAATTATGTACTAAATCATCTATGAGGTAATTTCTTTAAACCAGTCATTTCTACTCATTACAGCTACAGGTAGGTCTTGGCTAACAATCACAGTTTCTGAGTAAGCAGGATTGAATGCACATAAAACAGTGAGCTGAAATTCCTTAATCTTGCTATCCACATCCTTTTCTAAAATAGTAACAGGATCTTTAAGGAAAAGAAAAACCCACCCACTTTACCTTGCCATATTCCTCCAGTAATAACTTGTATCTCTTATGTGATTCTTGCCCACAGGAACATCTGTTTTGATCATGCTGATTTTAGAAAAATATAAAGAGAAAAGAAACAATGATTAGACAAAACTATGTATGTATGTATGTATGTATGTATGTATGTGTGTATATGTATTTGTATAACTATTAAATATGTATTTGCATAAATCATTTGCATGGCTCCCAATAGGACAGAAAACCAGAGTTTTATGTCATACTTACACATTGTTTCAGCTTTGTCTTAATGCTGAGGAAAGCATTAGCTAAAATGCTGCTTTTCCTTCTAAGTGTGTTACTTGTTGCATTGTAGTTCTTGAATATGTTTTCAACATAAAACCTCAGTAGATGGCGGACTAAGCAGCAACTTTCTGAAGACTAAAACAAGAATAAAAGCAATTAGAATTCCATTAGAGCCATTTACTTTTTCCCCCAACGGTAAGTTTACAACAAAGTTTAGGCCCTTCACTGATTCAAACTCCCATGGAAATGTACAGCACTAACCACTGGTGTCTTTCTGCTGATGTGGTCAGCTGTCTCCATTAACAAAGGTATAATTCTTTATAAACCTTCAATTTATTCAGTTGCGTGAAGTCCAGCAGTCTACATTATGACTTGCATAAGGGTACTGAGTTATGAATTGAGGCAGGCCACCAACTGCTTTCATTAATCTACCTGTATATCTATATCAGCTACTAACTATATTTGCTGTTTGGTAAGTCGACCACATATCCTTAGTATAGATTCTATAGCAGCTATTGAGCTGGCATAGATTCATATGCAACAGAATATAAAAGCTAATACCATTTTTTTCCTATCTTTTAATCTTTAATATGTCACATAAAACGGACAGTTTAGACTATAACATCGCAAGCATCGTGAGCTACGTATGGAAGAAGGTTATTGCTATTGTATATTCATGAAAGAAAGCTGGATGTTTTTATGTTTTGTTTGTTTGTTTGTCTTTAAAAACCAATAAAATTGTTTTCAAAAAAAAAAAAGAAGGTTATTGCTAAACAGGACTGCCTGTTCTTACTAATGATGCATGCGAAAACTGAAGAAATGAAAGACATATCTGGACAAATGCCTATTGTATGAAATTATCTAAAATAAATAAAATGAGAGAAATGCAATTAGCCAGTCACCTTCTACACTTGTACATTGCATTAGCTACACTGGCCTTGTCATGTATTCTTGACTTTCCATGCAAACAATCAAGAGCACTCTTGCATTCTAAAAAAGGTATTCTTACCAAGACATTCAGCAGGACACTTTCCTTCAGCAATTTAATATCTGTTCTCATATCTTGGGATTGCTACAATTGAAAGAAGATAAATTAGGTGAATAAATGAAAAAATCATTTAGAAAATAAATCAGTGTGAATGGAAACAGAAGTATGAAATGCAAGTCTTATTATTTTGGGCAGGAAATGAACCATAGAATCCTCACATACTTCTTCCTGGTTCTACTATGGTCAATTTTAGGATTGTTGCTGCTCAGCTGACCTAAAATATTTGATACTTATAATGCTTTGGATTGACCTGGCATTTTTTAAACCCAAGTCAGTAGGGTTCTCATTTGAGTCACCCTCAGTCCATGATTTATAGAGCCTTAGTCTGCAGCTCTTTGTATTATGATTGAGATAGCAATAAAGATGGAGAGGAAGGGGATAGCAAAAAAAAAAAAAAAAAAAATCAAGACAATTCATTAAAATTCATGACAACTCATTTTAATGTTATAATAGAAGCTGGTTGATTTATTACAGAAGTTTTACTACCATAAAAAGTACTACATTTCAGGAGGCGTTGAATAGTAGTAAAATGACAACAACAAAGAAAGCATTTAGCAGGTGATTGATTAGTAACATTGATTTAAGTGATGATACCCCATACATTGTAGAGGTATTTTCTGTTTATATTTTTGCAAGTATCCTTGCAAAGTGTTCCATGCCCTTGAATGATTATAAGTAGTTTTTATCAGAAGGCAATAAGGTAGCCTTTCCCAAAGTATGTCGTCAACATTGTAAATTCTGGATTATCTAAACAAACATGGTCAATGGATTTTCTGATATGATTTTATGAGAGGTAAACTCTAAAGTGAAGATTTTTATAGAGAAAGATCCAAAGTCCTATTCTCTATGATTTGGCCTCTTTAAGTATCCCACTCCTTTTCTGACCAATAATATTAGTCAATAAACTAGGTTGGTGGGGTGGATAAATCACTGAAGAAATAACTGAACTTGGAAATGTGGTTAATTGGATTATTGAAACAAACCACTTCATTAACTGTAGTAATAAATAAAGTTAAAGACACATAAGGCCAGGATAGCAATGTTCCTTAGCATTTATTGGATACTTTGATGTGATAAAGAACTGGTAGAAAGTACACTGCAACTGAAAAGAAAATGACTCTAAGATGATTGGCTGAAAATATAGTCAAAACACTACCTGCAAGTTCAAATTTATCAAAAAAAGAAGACTTTCCTCTATTAGAGATTATTTTTCCTGCTAATATCAGAGCCTGAATTTAGGAATTTAGTCAAGCAGGATCTTCTAAATGGTAGTGAGAAGCTGAGGGACACTGGAGGTATTAGAGAGGAGATATGGGAATATAGGGTTTATGTGTATATAAATGGATAGGTTTACATTTGTGATAGAGAAAAATCAAAGAAGAGAAAACCATTGGCTGTTTATGCTTACTATGGATACTATGCATGTGTAGTTGATGTATAAGAAAGGCAGAAAATGAATTAATGAGTGATGAATTTGGAAAAGTGAAGAAAAATGTTTTCATCCACCTCTTGGATTTACTTCTCCAGGAAACACTATATTCTAGTGTCAACTATATTCTATCTAAGCAATATGGCCTTCAACTTCAAAAAGGTTGAATATCCCTCACTTCAGTTAAACAATAGTGCTCCTGTAGTTTTTTTTCCCCATCATTTTTTCATTGATTACCATAACAAAAATTACATCAACAAAATACTAATTTAGAATGATACTTACAACATCATCTTTAATTGCACCAAAGTGGTCTCTTAATTCCCGGAAAGATACCCCATTTACTTCACATTGGCCAAAGCTGAGGCTTCTGCCTTCTGGGGTCATGGGCTCAACAAAAAGAAATGAAAGAACAAGACAGACAAATGGCCTGACATCCATCCTTGTTTGACAATTGCAAATGATGCTGTAAAAAAGACACAAGTTGTTCAATGGTCTAAGTATAAGTAGTGTACTTAGTGTAATTTTTAACAATTCTACACACACACACAAAAAAAACCTTAGAAGGAATTGTATAATTTATCCCCAATATCTGCTACCCAAATGCTACTCTGAAAAATTAGAAATATTCTCTAATGCGTTTACAATGCATTCATATAAATTGATCCATTAAACTTGATGGAATTTGAAGATAAATTTATATATAGAGAGAATTACAGCATATCCTAAACAAAATTTATTTTCTATTTTTTTTAACTTGTGGAATTTCATAAATTTCCCCATTCTGTTAATTCAAGAGCAGTATTTAATATCAGAATGCTTTGCTTGTACTTTAAGATACGTATACATTTATTTCTATACATCCTTGATCTCCCATCAGGTTAGGTTAGGGTATCATTTCCACCTTGATGCAGTGAGTTGCGCATTTTGTCCAGTTAATATGAATATACATTTCTTCCTTTCTTGATTTCTTCCTTTTACAAAAAATACATACAAATGACTATTTATTTGCCTCTCAAAACTCAGTTACTCAGTTTATGATTAATAATATCAATACTATGAAATAAAATTTCTGTATATTTTATAATAATTTAAGACCTTAATTGTAATGCTTACCTTAGGGACCTATTTGCTCTGACTTGAAGTGATGTATAATTCTATCTATCTGTCTTAGTCCTTTATATATATATGAAAGGCTTTACAGGAAATTTTCTTTACCTGACTGTGGGTGGAGTTTAAAGCTCTATGCTCAATTTCTCTGTGGTGTTTCATTTGCATATTTCCAAAAGTGTTTCCCTAAAGCAAAATCCAAAAAAATGCTAGAGTCATGAGTAAGTAGCAGATGACATCATAAGGTAAATTATGGTGATGAAAGTGGTACTGGTGTTTTTTTTTCTTTGTTTCTATTTTTTTTCTTTTACTCTTTTGCTTCTCAAAATTTGTATTAATGTGTATTAATGATTTTAAAAATATGTACCATAATCTAAACATTGTACATTAGGCATGCGGGGAACAACTCATTCTCCTTTAAATAATTTGTCTTCTTATATTTAAAAAAATATTAAGAACGTTATTAAGAATAAAAAGAAGGAATACCTTCCATTTTAAAATATTTGTATCTGCAAATAAACAGTGGGAGCCATTATACATATTTGTCATCACATAAAACTACATATATCTACCCCATCTGATAACTAAGTTTTTATTTAAAGATTATTGAAATTAATTAACATCTCATGTAATCACTATAAAAATTATCTGGTACAGTCAAAGAAAAACTTTTTAATTGCATCTTTGTTTCAAAAAGATGCTAAAATATGGACCTGATGGACTATCAGAATATAGCAAAAATGTGGAGATAAAAAAATAATGGGAACATTTTAATATAAAGCCAATTATAAAAGTAAAAATTAATTAAACCAATTTGAACCGTGTCTTTGGTGTATTTCTCACATGATTAATGGTATAAAGTATATATCAAAGTGGAAACAAAAAATGAGAGGCTTTTTATTGAAAGATATAAGATTAAAATATATCAGAAACCAGGGAATTTTACTAATAGTACGGTATAATTGTCCCCCCCCCCCAAGTAAATATTAAAACATACAACTAATTACAAGGGAATGGTTGAGAACTCTGTTAGAAAATATATTAGAAACTTTAATGATATAAACACGTCTGATAGGTCTGTCACATTATTAGATCCTTATAGTTAATTTGAAAATAGATAATAAAGATATCTGTAAAAATTTATGTAAAGAAAAGAAGAGCAATTCATAATAAAGAAAAATATATATCTTAGTATATCTCTAAACAGCTGCTGTATCCCAGAGCTTCCTTATGGAAAAACATATATGACATCATACAAATGAAAGGATGCACATCCTTTCTGATATGATTGACAGCCTAGTTGCAAAACCCACAGAATCCTATTTGGTTTGCTTCCTGACAACTATTCTATCTATTAACAGAATAACTAAACTTTTAAAAATAACATTACATATATTATATGCCAAGATTTCTTACTAAATGTGATCCTTATCAGTGGAATGCGGTTCTGCTTAGTTGATTTATGTTCATGGATAGCTGGCATTGAGAGCGGTTCAGTTAGTGGGATTTATCCCTATATCTTTATTGGGTTTTATCTTAGTACTTATTTCATACTTATGGAAGTTATATTTGTGTTTGTTTTTCCAGAATCAAAACTTGTTCCCTGTTCTAAGGAGAACTAAGGAGAAATTTCCAGAGAGTTAGAACAATTAATCAGTGGAACAACTTGCCTCCAGAAATTGTGAATGCTCCAACACTGGAAGTTTTTAAAAAGAAGTTGGATAACCATTTGTCTGAAGTGGTGTAGGGTTTCCTGCCTAGGCAGGGGGTTGGACTAGAAGACCTCCAAGGTCCCTTCCAACTATTCTATTCTGTTCTTTTGAATATTTTATTTGCAGAATTCCTGTTATTTCCATGTTAAAATTTAACCACATGAAATGAAGAAAAAATAATTTTTGACTATGGCAGTTTAAAGCAGCTTTCTGGTAAATATCCATTTCCTAGACTTCCTTCACATGTGAAATTAATAAATCTGGCCTGAACATATTTTAGATCCCAGACCCACCCCTATTGTTTCATTTCATTTAATAATTTGGATTCTAGGAACTTCCTCCTTCCTTTAATATATGTAAAGTTCCTATTACATATATTAAAATTATTACAATACCTCCCTTTCTAAAGGTAGGTTGTAAGATTGTGACATCAATTTACATCATGAAAATCAAGTAGTGCGCTGTCATCTTACAATCTACTGAGTTTCTACCACTACTCTACTATGGGAACCCCATTAAAGGTAGAGACAACATTGATTTAAACAGAAACTAATTAATCTTATGTAGTCTGGAATCTGAATTAGTTTAGCATGTAATCTTGCAGGCTCAAATGTACAACTCATGAGGTGGCTAACATTCCTGGTCCTGTTCTTTATCTGAGAGCCTACATCTCTTTCCCCCTTGTAGCTGCAATTCTGTTGTGCTAAACCACAAACTCCAGGGAAGCTCTGCATCAATTGGAAAATAAGTAACTATTTCTGTAGTTGAATGAAGACTCTGATCAAGTTAATCTTCATGTATGCAGAATTGGATCTTCTTCATATTTTCACTTCTCTAGTTCATTTCTGGAAGAATTGTGGGGGGATTTTAGGGTTTGATCTAAGAAGAATTATTAAACCATGATACAAACTCTTATATATCCAGACAATAAGATCAAGATTTTTAGCAAAAGGAACAATCTGATACTTATGTGTGCCCCCTTGTATCACATGATGTCATAACCAGCTTGTACTTGTAATTAATTTTAAATGTATTACAAAGTCAGTGATGTTGAATTGCAGAATTGGCAAACCATCAGGAACTATCAGAATATAGCCTAAAGGTATCCGGACATTTTATGGTTGGTAGTATCAAGCATGGACAAGTTAAAATATGATTAGTAAAGAATACACTCCAAAAGTGAAGACATTAAATTAAAGATACAGTAGGAACACCATCAAAGCTATCAATTCCTGGACCATACCTGTGACATTGTTGGAATTATCAACTGGATACAAGACTGAAAATCAAAAAAACTGATTGCTATTCAATATGCATTATAACTAAATTAAAGGATTACAGGGTCATAAAAAGGGAGTGATATTAATATATTACACCTGCTTCACAGAAATAGAGGCAAAGGTTTACTTCAAGTCAAACTAATTGTTGTGTGCATTGGCTGATTATGTAAAAGACAGCAAGGAACAAGCCTTGGTGTAATTGGAACTTACTAAATGTATAGGAAATAAAAAGTGAATATCAAAATAATGTAATAAAAACCCTAACAGAATGTTGGCAAGGAAAAGCATTGCCTAATCAATTTCTACAAAAGATCAAGGGGATCTTTGACCTGTTGCTTTCATGTGTTGGACTAGTGAGGAAGTGTGTTCCAGCTTTTTTACTGCATTTTTGTGTTCATCCAGGCGGGTACTTATAAACGTTGCTACAACTTTAAAAGCACAACTATAATGACATGGGAAAATACCCGAACAAAGCTGAATACCATACATGTAAGTACCCGCGAAAACTTAAGAAAACAAATATATATATGTATGTATGTGTATGTGTGTGTATATATATATATATATATATATATATATATATATATATATAGATATATATATATCTATATATATCTATATATCATATATCTATATATATATATATATATATATATATATATATCTATATATATATATATATTATATCTATATCTATATCTATATCTATATCTATATTATCTTATCTATCTATCTATCTATCTATATCTATCTATCTATATATATATATATATATATATATATATATATATATATATATATATATATATATATTTGTTTTCTGAGGTTCTCTGCCTGAAGATGATGAATGAGACTTCATCGAAACGTTGCCTAGATACTTCCAATCTTACGCGGGAGAAAACCCGAATAACCAAAGATCCATCTATATCTATCTATCTATATCTATCTATTTATATCTATATCTATATCTATATCTATATCTATATCTATATCTATATCTATATCTATATCTATATCTATATCTATATCTATATCTATATCTATCTATCTATCTATCTATCTATCTATCTATTTTCTTAAGTTTTCGCGGGTACTTACATGTATGGTATTCAGCTTTGTTCGGGTATTTTCCCATGTCATTATAGTTGTGCTTTTAAAGTTGTAGCAACGTTTCGGCAGAATCTCATCTGCCATCATCAGGCTTCTGTATTGAAGATGAACACAATACAATTCTATTCTGAAGATGAACACAATACAGAAGCCTGATGATGGCAGATGAGATTCTGCCGAAACGTTGCTACAACTTTAAAAGCACAACTATAATGACGTGGGAAAATACCCGAACAAAGCTGACTACCATACATATACATATACATATACATATACATATACATATACATATACATATACATATACATATACATATACATATACATATACATATACATATATAAATCTCTGACCATTGGTGATATGATTAACTGAAACTGTTTCATCACTTTTCTTTCCTAGCTTCTAATTTGTCAAAACAACTCCTCTTATCTTTCTCATCACTAAAAGTGAAGAAACTTAGCTATTTTAAACCCCCAGTATCTAAAGGTTTGCTAATTGTGTACTCAGGAGATTTGGTTTACATTTTAAAATAACCCTTATATATTTGAAGCACTCTCCTATTAAATATTTGCCTCAGTACATATTTCAGAATAGTGTATTATGAAAGCCTCATCATTATTATATCATTTTATGAAATCTATTATGGTCACCTGCTCCAAAAGACCCTAGAGCACTTCCAAACATCCAGGCTTTCAATTTCATAATCCTTCTGAATCAGGTTTAACATATATAGGACTGATCCAGCAGACAAATGCGATGGTTATTTTTAGATCCCTTCAGACATCAGAATACTATTAGAATGATTATGATTGGTTGCCTAGTTATCCAGATGTTTAAACTGGATATGGATTTTTGTCCACCTCTTAAGTTCTTCCCAAGGGTCTGGGATAGGCAGATATTGTTGTTTGATGGTGTTAAAGGTATCATCATACAATTTAAGCTATTTCAAAGAAAGCTGTCTTTTGCAATTGATTGATGATGATTTTTTGTCAATGCCAAAAAATGTGGCACCTATTAGTATTGGCACTATCTTCGCTTTCTTTTACCACAGTGATTCTACTTCTATTTGCAGATCTTTATATTTTGTATTTTTGTTAAACTCTTTTTCTTCTATACTACTATCTCTATTTATTGCAGCATCCACTATCCAGACTTTTTTGTTTTTCTTATTAACAATTGTTAAGTCTGGAATGTTATGTGGCTGGTGCTTCTCGATATGAATTCTAAAGTCCCAAAGCCCTTTAGCTCCTTCATTTTCTAATGCTTAATCTATTTTGTGGTCCCACCATTTTTTGCTTGGCAAGTAAGTGGCATTTCTTGCAATATTCCAATGCACCTTAGTTGCTACTGTGTCGTGCCATTGCATGTAATCAGTCTTGTCATCTCATCAGCTAGCTAGATGGTCCAATGTTTCTTCGGCTTCTTTTCAGAGATTGCTATTTTTTTTTAGGTGCAGGCCATGTAATACTTTGCCCTGCCAGGTCTCTTTTATATTCTTCAGTTGGTATTGTAAGCTAGCTTGGTTTATTTGGTGTACCAACTTTAGTGCATCTTCTTCACTGCATTTCAGATATTTTTCCAATGTCCTTTTGCTTTTTCAACTGTCTGGTGTACTTACAGGATTTCATACCCATCTAATTTCCTTGGTAAATGGAATCTGTCAGTATTGCTGTGTAGATGAAGGGCATGATTCATTGCTATTATTTTTCTGATCTTCCTACATAGCTTTCTACACGTTTTCAAACACACCTGATCTTCATACGCACTGAGATTTTCCCAGGGTGTCAAAATATATTATTAATAATTCTATCTCTAACAATGTGAACTCACAGCTGCTAGTTCTTTAGCTGGTAGTGGCCTTCATATGCCTCAAACTTTCCCCAAGAATTTAGGAACTTGTAATGTATTGGTACAATATATGTGTGAATCCTAGTAGTGTCACCTTTTGGAATTGACAACTGGTAATTTTGTCACTATGCAGATTTTATAAGTGCTACTTTGGTATGGCACCCAGTGTGCTGATAACCACTGGAACCACCATGGCATGTTTGACTCTAACCCTCACCCAAATCCTTCAGTTTAGATTTTCAAATCCTGATACTTTGTGATCTTCTTCAATTTATTGTCCAGAAAAATTATCCACATTTTACTCTTTAATGATAGTTGTGGAAGGTGTGTTATCAGTCTGTTTTCAAAAATTCGACAATATTTTAACTTGCTCATTTTAAAATGTTTTTTTTTTCTGATTCTATGTTCCCACCACTTTTCCATTAGTGGCATGTAGTAATTTTTATAGATATTCCAATGAATCATTTTAGTGACTTATGTCATTGTTTATAATCAGTTTGTGCTATATTTTTGCATGAGCTAATGCTCTATTATTATTTCTTCTGTTTCTTTACACAATCAGCAGTTTGAATAATCGATTTTTCAATTTTGATCTTGTGAATTAGTTCAAATAGCTTATTGTTCCACAAACAAAATTAAGTTTTCAATTTCTTTTTTTTAGTGTTACAGTTGTAAGGCACTGCCATTTTATCTTTATCCGTTTTCCCCTTGATAGTTGTGCTTTTAAAGTTGTAGCAACATTTCGGCAGAATCTCATCTGCCATCATCAGGCTTCTGTATTGTGTTCGTCTGTGAGTCAGACTTTCACAGCTGTTTCAGTTTTAAATTTGGGGTTAGCCTACTACTGTGCCAGAATGGTTTTTTCTTCATCCTGATTGGTTGGGAGTCTTGGTCTGTGTTTATTGGTCTTGGAATTTGCTGTGTTCTGCTTGATTGGTGTTTCTAACATCTTCTGTCTGTTTTGTGGCTTTTTTTGTCTTGATTGGCTGGCAACATTGTGTTCCTGTATTGGAGGCTTTTAGTGCAGCTTGGCTCCGAGTAAATGGACGGCTATCATTTGTTAGGAAGCTAAGTTTCATCTGGGTGCCTGGTTGGGGTGTGTTTGAGCTGGAGGTATCAGGGGGGATCTGTTTGTGCCCAGGTGTTTGCCTGGCTTGTGGTGTGGGGATTTGTTTGTTTGTGAGTGCAAGCTTCCAAATAATTGACAGTCTGGTGGAATCATCTCTTCTATTCATGCTTTCAGGTCTTTTTTCAATCTCTATGGCTTCTCTGATAATTCTGTAGCTGGGGTTTTCTATAGTGGCTAGGGTTTTGGTGCCATTGAAGTCGATGCTATGACCTGTTGCTTTCATGTGTTGGACTAGTGAGGAAGTGTCTTCCAGCTTTTTTACTGCATTTTTGTGTTCATCCAGGTGGGTACTTATTGTTCTATTGGTCTGTCCAATGTATGTTGCAGGACATGATGCACAGGGGACTTCATGTATGCCTTGGTTTTTCAGGTCAATTTTATCTTTGGGGTTTCTTAGGATGGTTGCTATTTTTCTGTCTGTTTTGAAGGCAGTCTTGATGTGATGCCGTGATGCTTGTGTAGTATCTTACTGATTTTGTCTGTAGTATCTCTTATGTAGGGCAGGACAGCAGTTCCATAGGTCTGTTCATCTTCTAGGTCTCCATTATGTCTCAGTATGTTTTTGTGGATCAAGCCGGTGATTTTGCTTTTGTGGAAGCCGTTAGCTGTCAGTACTTTAGTCAGGGTGCATAGTTCAGTCTTTATGTGTGTCATGTCTGCCAGGCGTTTGGTTCTGGTGATTAGTGTTTTGGCCACGGAGTTTATCTGTCTGGGTGATGGTAGGATTGGGCGTTGAGGTAGCGGTTGGTGTGTGTGTTCTTCTGGTATATGGTGTGTCCTAGTGTGCCATCTGTTTTTTTTGTAGATTAGTACATCTAGGAATGGTAGTTGTTTGTTTGTTTCCGTTTCCATGGTGAACTTGATTTTGGGGTGTGTGCTGTTTAGGTGTGTTAGGAAATTGTTTAGGTTTTCTTTTCTTTTCCATGGGGCCAAATCACAAATGTGTCATCGATGTATCTTAACCATAGTTTGGGTTTGCATTAGCTAGGGCTCTGGATTCGAATTCTTCCATGAACAGGTTTGCAATGACGGGTGACAGTGGTGATCCCATAGGGGCTCCTTCAATTTGCTTGTATCTTTGTACTTTGTATATGAAATATGTGTTGGTTAAGCAGTGTTCTGCTAGTTCCATGAGGTGTCTAGCTGGTTGGTATTTATTTTTGATGACTTCAAGAGTTTCTTTTATTGGGACTTGAGTGAATAGTGAAACCAAGTCGAAACTTACAAGCAGATCTTCTTGCTCCACATGTAGATCTTTGATCATTTCCAAGAAGTGGTATGAGTTCTGTACATGTGAAGCTGCTACGTCAGCATGGGGCTGTAGCTGCTTTGCTAAGTGTTTAGCTAGGTTTTGTAGTGGTGCTCCTCTGGAGCTGACTATGGGTCTGAGAGGTATGCCTTCTTTGTGTATTTTTGGGAGGCCGTATAGTTTGGGGCATCTGGAAGATTTTTCTCTTGGGATGATTGTATCCTTCTGAAGCAATTTTATGAAGAAATAGAGGCCCTGGTTTGCTTTGTTTTGGTCTGCTTTGGAACCTCTCTCAACCCAGCCAGCATATCCCAAGGTTGGCCAATATACCCTGGGATATTGTGGTCAATCAACACTACCACTTTACCTGCCACTTTCCTGCCACCAGTTAAATTTAGAGTAGAATATTCAATTCCAACAACAATCATTTTAAAATAACCCCAAACCATTTGGCTTTATGTATAAGAACCCTGCAAAGAGATGTTTAGTATTGACAGATTTGGTGGTATTCATGTATTTATGTTCATATTTGAGAAGAACTCAGTTCAGAATGAAACATTTAAACAGACAGCCTACTAACATGCTGATTGATGAATTTAACAATTGATATAGAAGGTAGAGCATCCATCTAGGCAGTGCTGTCAAACTCATGTTGTCATGGTGTTGTCACATGACGTATCATGACTATTTCCCCCTTTGCTAAACTGGGCATGGGCATGGGCAGTAGGTGACACATCTGGCCCATGGGCCGCCAGTTTGACAACCCTGATCTAAATGTGATTCTGAAATTTACACGAAGCATACAGTACATGAATTTGATTCTGCTATTGTGTAGTTGCCATTTCTGCTGAATCAGCATGATACTTGATTTCTACATCCTGTTTTCCTAAGTGAGGAAGGATAAGAATATTCGATTTATTACACAGCTTCCTTCCTAGGCTTGACACATATAGTGTCCTATCAATGAAAGTCCATCAAATGCAAAGGATGATGTAAGAACGATGTTATGTGCAATCTCTACCTCCTTAGCCAATGTAGTTTGAGATTAAGTGTTGCATTAGTTTTTCCTTGCATATTACATCACATTTCATCCTACCTCCCTTCAGAGACAGTTAAGGTGGATTTGTTCTTTGAGGAAGGATGTTTAGTTCTAGTATCAAAAATTCCCTTCATCACTGAATTTTCCAGCTTTCATTTACATCATAATTTTGATATGATGGGAAGCACAAAATGCTTCAGGAAAAAAGTATTCTCTGATGCAATGCTGGAATATTTCAATTTCAGTAGTGAACCACTTTCACATAATGATTCAGTTAAAACTGGCTGGACTCAGCTTCAAATCAGCCATGTTGTTCTTCTTCAATATCTAATCTACCATACAGGATTGTGAGGTTAAATGTGGTGGTGGTTCGGAAATACATATATCTTATCTTAAACAGCAATTTGGAAGGGTGCAAATGAAACGTAAAAGAAATACACAAACAAGTAATTGAGAACATTTTTCTTCTGTGGTTTGGAGACAGACTCCTATAAAAATTGGTGTAGGTTTTGAATTTAATTTATGATTTTTAGAATGCTAAGCTTTCCCACCCACTTTACAATTTAGATTTTTTTTAAAAAAATCAAAAAATTATAAACTAATCAATTTTAACCAAACATTAAATAAAAAGAAAAAAGTAAAACGATTCAGGAAAAATAACGTTGTTTTAGTTTATTTAAACTGACATCACTTCATGACCAGGTAGGCTTTGGATTCAGGACAGCTGACCTGATTCTAGTTGCATGGTTTTTGTTGTGCATGCCACTATGAAAAAACAGAATGAGGGTTTGAAAATTCTTTTTCAGATACCAAATACCTTGAAAGCACTATTGTGTAAATAAATATTTTAAATACAAGTTTGTCTTCAAACGTTGTAGGTGCTTCATCACTGGAGGTTTTTAAGAAGAGGCTGGACAGTCACTTGTCTGAAATGGTATGGCATCTCCTGCTTGAGCAGAGGGCTGGACTAGAAAACCTCCAAGGTCCCTTCCAGCTCTATGCTGATTCTTTGATAATAATATGTCAGAGAAGGCAGAAAAATCATGTTTGTTGTTGCAGCTTCCCAAAGTTTGAGGTGAGCCACACTGAAGGGGCAAGTGGCACTTCAGCAAATGATGTGGAGATGCTTAATGAAACTGGTTTAATGCTTTTAAAAAACAACCCAGACTTTTTTGTCTTTCTTATCAACAATTGTTAAGTTTTGAATGTTATGTGGCAGATGTTTGTTTGAATTCTAAAATTCCACAGCACCAAGCTTCTTAATTTCCTATTGTTTGTCTGTATTATGGTCCTGCTACTTCTTGATTACAGGCATGTAGTATTTCTTGCAATATTCCAATACACCATTACTGCTACTTTGTCACGTTATATAGTTGATCTAATCATCTTGATTATAAGATCAGAGATTCAGAAGGTTCATATAGCTTAAACCTCTATTTAATGTGAGTTCTATTAAAACATTTGGGCTAACAACTATCCAGCCTGTTTGAAGCTGCTTGAGGAATGGAAACAACTTCATAAGGGAGCAGATTCCTTATCCTAATATCTAATCAGAATCTATTTTTGTGTACAGTAGTTTCAGATTATACAAGGCTCTGATCTTTTCCACTGGGGCAAGAAAGAATAAGTCTACTCATTCCTTTATATCTTAACTCTGTAAGTGTTGCTATATAAAATCCAGGTGAATACCTCAAGTTGTTTCAAAGAGTTTGATTTCCAATCTCTTTCTCCAGTTTAACAACCTTTGTTTGAACTCATACCAATTTGTGAATGTGGTGGCCAAGACTGAACCCAATATTTCAGCTGTGGCATAAGTAGAGTGAGACAGTTAGTTTTGGTGATTCTGGCTTAATACACCTCAAAATAATATTGGCCTTTTTAGCAATTACATCATAGTCTTGTTGAGTGGCTTATCCAAGCAATTTTGGTTATAGCTATCCCATGAATTGCAGTTCTGGCTTCCTTTGAAGAAATCTCTTACAATGATGCATGGAGAAAGCAATGATTATTTAAGAAGTATGTAACTGCAACTTGTTGCAATTATTTTAGCTTGTTTTAGCTTATTATGAGAGGGAAACAGCATTGGTGCACTTGTAGCAAAAGTGGGATGGGCGTAGTGCATCCATCCTCTCAGTGGCTTTCAATACCATCAATAATATCTTTTTGGAACAGCTGTGGGGTTTGGGGCTGGGCAGCACAATCTTGCATTGGTTACACTCCCTTCTCTAAGGCAGGCCCCAACTGGTGTTATTAGGGAGTGAAAGGTCCAATCCATGCCCACTCCACAGAGCTCAGAACTTCCTCCACTTCTTTTTTAACATGTACACGGTGCATGGAGTTCCCAGCTCCAGGACTTTAACACTTTTAGTTCTGGAGGAGGTTGCACTGTGCACAAGCTGAGGGTTCTCCTGGACCCAAGATTCCTGTTTGATAAGCAGGTAGCAGTTGTGACTAGGAAAGTTTTTGTACAACTTCATGTTGTGCACTAGTTGTGTCTTTTCCTGAATCAGAAGTGCTTGCACTCAGTCACTCAAGCCTGGTCATTTCATACTTGGACTACTGCAATGTGCTCTACATGGGACTACCTTTAAGAAGTATCCAGAAGCTTCAGCTGGTGCAAAATGCAGCTGCATGGACAGTTCTTGGGGCTTCTAGGGTGCTCCACATTATACCACTCTACTGTGAGCTGCACTGGCTGCCAGTTTGCTTCCAGATCCAATTCAAGGTATCACTTTTAAAGCCCTTTGTGGAATGGATGCAGGCTATTGGAGAAATGGCTCATTCTGATGGTATTAATCTACCCAACTGTGTGGACCATGTCCTAGAAACAGTACAATAACAGAGTTTGTATTGAATTTCATCCTGGGTTGCAAATTTCCCTCTGGGAAATCATCTAAAAATTATAATTTAAAATGCAATTGCTTTTTTAAAAAACCTGTCATTTCAAAACATCTATCTTTATTTTTGTAGAATTATAACTTCATTACAGTTGGTTATGGCACCAGTTAGAAACCAGGAGACAGTGAGTTCTAAGCCAGCCTTAGGCACAAAGTCAATTGGATGACTCACTCTCAGCCCTAGGAAGGAGGCAATAGCAAATCATTTTAGAAAAACCTTCCCAAGAAAATTGCAGGAACTAACCCCTATAGCTGTCAGGAGCCCAAATACTGACCCAGAGGGATTTGCATGCGCACACACACAGAAACACACACAGACACATTTAGAAGACTATCACTTCTGAAATAGATCTGTCTGTCTCTCTTTCTTTCCCACCTTTCAGGAAATTCCAGAGGATCCACTTTGACCTTCCTGTCCCTCTAAGACACTTTCCATGGACACACCTTTTCCCATTGCACCACAACCAGTCACTTCCAGCAACTGTACACATGAACAGGCATGTCCTTTGTCCCATTCATTCTTACCTTGAGCATACAGGACATTAAGCATTTTTATGTATGAGAACAAAACAGGATAATGAGTCAAGGAAGAATCAGTGTAAAGAACTGAATTCCACAGATACAGAGCAAAACATTTTCCTCCTGTAATTTCAATCCAGTGGGGTCCTAAACTATTGAATCTTGTACTATTAACAAAAGTTTTTCCAACACTGCTCATGCTACCATTATCAGGGTCAAGGGTGAAATGAATGATGTGTCAGAGTCGGCTGCAACTGGGAAACACCAACATGTCAACTCCTAATAAATCATTATTTTTTCCTCTGAGAGATGCGGCTAGAAATTTATGATTTCAATGGGGGTGTATGTTAGTGTCCTGATAGCAGCTGTATTTTGGGCATTTGGCAACTAGCCAACTGGCCATTTACAGCATCCTGCAGTAACATGACTATGAGTTACAACTTTTTTGCCAAAAACTGCTGTTTACTTTCGATTTATGGCAAAAATGCCCCTTAAGAAATGGATTCACTTAATGACCACTTAAAGACAGCTGGCAAAAAGTCATAACATTGGTCACATAATTGTCCACTTTACGACTATCCTGATTTATAATTTATTCTAATTGGAATAGAATAGAATAACAGAGTTGGAAGGGACCTTGGAGGTCTTCTAGTCCAACCCCCTGCTTAGGCAGGAAACCCTACACCACTTCAGACAAATGGTTATCCAATCTCGTCTTAAAAACTTCCAGTGTTGGAGCATTCACAACTTCTGGAGGCAAGTTGTTCCACTGATTAATTGTTCTAACTGTCAGGAAATTTCTTCTTAGATCTAAGTTGCTTCTCTCCTTGATTAGTTTCCACCCATTGCTTCCTGTCCTCCCTCAGGTGCTTTAGAGAATATCTTGACCTTAATCCATTCATGAAATAGCCAATTGTAAATCCAAGTAAAAATAGTGGAAAAAAAGAAGCAAGATAAAAATAATTTAAAAAAAGATTTCTTCAGGTTCTTGTATACCTGAATCCAACCAATTAGTTAAATAGCAGTAAAAGCTCAAAAAAGGAAGGAAAAAAAAACATAAACAGAGAAAGGAAAACATTGTTAAATCTTGTGGAAGACAGAAAAATAAAAAGTAAAAAACTAAAAAGAAGAAGGAATTTCTTCAGGTTCTTCAGCACCTTAATCCAATTAAAAAGTCTCCGGTATGAAAAAGTATACAAAAAAATAGAAGCCACAAAAAAAACCAGTATGGAGGGTAGATAAAAAATGCAGGGGAGGGAGAGAGAAAAAAAGAAAAAGCCTACTCCCTTAAAAGAAAAAAGAATGAAAACATTAATACTAAGATTTTTCCTTTAAAATAAAATGCAAAAGTAAAAATTAGGCTACAAAAGCAAAAAGAAAGACAAAAGCAGGTTCCAAAAGTTCAGAGATCCAAATAACTATTACAAATAATAAGCTGATAAGGAGGGGGGTGTGAGGAATAGCCCAACTTAAAAAAGAGAAAGAGAACACACTGCACCTACTTAGTTATCCAAGCTTTTGTTAATTTTTATAGCTTCTCTAGAATCTTATCATCTTTTTTCTGTATACTTCAACACCAGACTTCAGCTACTGATAGAAACCCAGAAGAGCAGCTGCAATAACACTCTACCATGCTCTTCCCTCTATCTTATCAGACAGGCTCAAAGTCCTTGAAAAGAAGTCTGAATTCTTTCTCAGCTTTGTCTGGTCCAAAGAGAAAAAAAGAAAAACAATATTTCTAAGCCTCTAGTTGGCAGTGTTACAAAGTTTCCTCTGTTTCCTCACTTTCCCCCTCCTTTTCCAAACAGATTATTATAAAAAAATTAATTAAAAAGGAAAAAGGGTTTAGAAAGAAAAAAAAAAAGGCTAAAAGGAGATCTCTAGCCTAAAATATTGTAAAGACAAAAAGGAAAAGAAACAAAAATGAAAAATAAGATAGAAAAAAAGACCAGTCCAGTTCAAAGTAAAAAAAATCATATACAAAGAGTCCAGCAAAAAAAAAAGAAAAAATTAATTTGACTTCCCATTTAAAATAGCTGCTTAATTACTTCTGTCTGAAATTTTACAGATTCTTTCTTTTCCTTAGGGTGTCCTTTTAAATCTTAAAGTAAAGAAAAACTTCTCACCAAACCGGCACACTTTCTCTTTCTATCTTCTTTGTGGCATCCCCTGAGATATTGGAACTCTGCTCTCATGTCTCCCCTAGTTTTTCATATGTTTTAGCCTCCAGTCCCTCAATCGTTCTTCATATGTTTTAGCCTCCAGTCCCCTAATCATCTTTATTGCTCTTCTCTGCACTTTTTCTACAGTCTCAACATCTTTTTTACACCGTGGCAACAAAAACCGAATACAGTATTCCAAGTGTGGCCTTACCAAGGCAATAGAAAGTGGTATTAACACTTCACATGATCTTGATTCTATCCAGAGGTGGTATTTAGCAGGTTCTGACCAGTTCTGGAAAACCGTTAGCAGAAATTTTGAGTAGTTCAGAATACCACCTCTGACTGGCCCCGCCCCCATCTATTCTCTACCTCCTGAGTCCTAGCTGATCAGTTGAGTCTTCTTTTGTTGCCCCGCAAAGGAGAACAGAGCTGGAAAGCAGGTTAGTGGGATGGGGAGGGAATGGAGATTTTGCAGTATCCTTCCTCTGCCATGCCCACCAAGCAGGGTTGGGATTCTACCAGTTCGCACCTATTCGCTAGAACCGGTTGTTAACATTCTAAGCAGTTCGGAGAACTGGTTGTTAGAATAAATTACTGGCCTAATCCTGTAAGGAAGACAGGAAGGAAACATTCTGGTGTTGCTTACAGAAACTGCCTCTCCGTTAACCCTTATTACGTTCTTGGCAGGATTAGACTTCCTGTCTCAGGAACTTCTCTGGAGCTTATTCCCCCTCCTTTGCTGGTACTTTGCTTGTGTGGAGTGACCATTCAAAGTTACAATGGCACTGAAAAAAGTGATTTATGACCAATTTTCACACTTACGACTGTTGAAGCATCCCCACAGTCATGAAAGGCCAGACGAGGAGATGCGTGCCTCGACGTGAGTGATATTGAGTTGGCCATGCCCAGCCAATAACATGACCACTAAGCCATGTCCACCCAGTCACATGACCACCAAGCCATGCCCACCACCTAAGCCATGCCTACAGAACCAGTTGTTAAAAATTTAAATCCCACCCCTGCCACCAAGCCATGCCCACCAAGCCACACCATGCCCACCAAGTCACACCCATAGAACCAGTAGTAAAAATGTTTGAATTCCACCACTGACTCTATCCCTCTGTTCATGCAGCCTAGAACTGTGTTGGCTTTTTTGGTAGCTGCTGCATACTGCTGGCTCATATTTAACTGGTCGTCCACTGGGACTCCAAGATCCCTTTCACAGTTACTAATATTGAGCAAGGTACTACATATATTCTACCTGCGCATTTTGTTTTTCTTGCCTAAATGTAGAACCTTACTTTTTTCACCATTGAATTTCATTTTGTTAGATAGCGCCCAATGTTCAAGTCTAATGAGCAGATTCATTTACAATGCTGAATTTGAGTACACAATATGACCATCCTGTTGGCTCCCTTTGGGATCCTCAAGGTTGCTTTAAAAAAACACATTTTCAGGGCTTTCCAAAAGGCTCAGCTAACCTCATCTCAAGTGAGATGATGTTACGGAGAATGGTAGCCACTGTAGAAAAGGCAGGCCCATTTGGACCGATCAGATAATACTTTGTGGCAGACATGGAACACAATCCTCTTGCTGTACCTGATGGGGATAGATATGATCAGCAGGAGGTGGCCCCTTAAATAGCCTGGCCCCATACCATGTTGGGCTTTAAAGATAAAAACGAGCACCTTAAATTTAGCGGCAGTCAAACAACTCACAGAACAGAGGTGTAACAAGTGCCATCCTGGGAGCACATAGAATTGTTTACACAGTCACATTCTGCACCAGTTGAAGCTTGTTACACACTCTTCAAAGGCAGCCCCAAGCCAAGTGCTTTCCCACAAAATCTATGGGCAGAGATTAAAAAAATGTTTAACTAATTGATTCTTTCAAATACTTTTGTTAAGCCAATATGTCTCACATCATGATCGACTTAGGGAATCAGAAACCTTTTGACTCATTGTTGATTCAGTGCAAGCTGCTTGATGTGTTCCTGCCATGGCCACTTAATTGATGCTTTTGTTTCACCTGACTTCCCCTTTGGCACTAGTTGAAGTCTGGAGTTATAGGCTGACTCAGCAGTCCATTAAGGTGTGGATATCTTCAGCTCACTTTTACTCTCACAAGAAAGCTCCCAACATCACTTCCAGGAACTAAAAACATACTAATCCTGTAAAGATGCTGTGACATAGTGTATAATGCAACATAAAAACAAAATAGCTGTAATGAAGAAAATGCAATAATAAGTTAACTTAATCAATTTGAAAAAAAGGGGTTTTAAATAGCTTGGATAATTGGGCAGATTCAAATACTTGTTGAATTGGAATAGAGTCCTAATAAGAATCTGAAGGTACAAAATAAAAAAAATTAGTGTTACATAGAACCAAATGAGACCTATCTTAAGAGTTCTTCCAATCTGTATGGATCTACAATGTCTCTTCCAGTGTGATAGTCCTACTTAAAAAAGATCAATAAACCTTTCTATGGTTATGAAAACCAAACTAAATCAACTCCTCTCCTATATTTAAATGATAATTCATTCTATCAATCTTTCTGTTTTTGAAAACAAACGGTTTTCAGGATGGCTGCGCACATGGATGCTGCGGCTGACCGCTCCTTCTTTCAGTGCATGGTGTGTATGATTCTCTGTGTGTTTTGGATCCTTTCCTTGATTGAATCCTGTGGGGCAAAGAGCATCTATAGTCGGCAAGCCTTGTTACAAATTGGACTGAAATGTGAAAAGGCTATTATGGACGATTTTATGCATTCTCATAACATACCGAAGGAGGCAGCTAGGCTCCTGGGGGAGCCATGGATTACTATCCCTGTAGGAAGGAGGAAGAGGCGGAGAAAAAGGAACAGGAAGAGGAAGAAAGGATGCCGTGCTGGGATTTTCTTTAGGTTCAGTAACTTTCCATTTTAGGTTCAGTAAGCCTTCAATTCCAAGTATATTTCTTACCAATGCAAGATCGCTGACTAACAAAATTGATGAATTAAGGCTACAGATTGCAAAGACTAAATTCATCAAGAACTGCTGTGTTTTGCTAATCACAGAAACTTGGCTTCATTCACTCATTCCAGATGCAGCTGTTGAGCTGGAAGTCTACATAGCTCATCGGCAGGACAGGAGTAGAGATTCTAGCAAGAGCAAAGGGGGAGGCTTAAGCCTTTAAGTGAACAAAAGCTGGTGTATCAGTACAAAGACTGTAGACAGCCACTGCTGGGATATATGACTCTTAAATGTAGACCCATATATCTTCCACAGGAATTCAGCATGGTTTTGATTACTGCAGTCTATATCCCACCTCATGCCAATACTACCATAGCTTTGGGATTCTTGTATAACATTGTAAGTAATCAGCAGAATAAGTATCCTGATGCTGTGCATATCACAGCAGGGGACTTTAATCAAGCTGATTTAAAAGCAATGCTCCCTAAATTCTATCAGCATGTTAAATGTGCTACTAGAGGAGCAAACATATCGGACCAAGTATATACCAACATCAAACATGGCTATAAGGTTATACAATTACCACATTTGGGACAATCAGACCATATGTCACTGTTTTTAACACCAGCGTACATCCCTCTTAGGAGACGGGCTCTGCCTATAATAAAGACAGTGAAATCTTGGCCAGAAGATGCTTCCCAACAACTTCAGGATTGTTTTGAGAGCACAAATTGGAACATTTCTTACCACCCTGATCTAGAGGAGCACACTGCAAATGTTCTGTGCTATATCAAACACAGCACAGATACTATCACTGTGGATAAACATATTAGGATCTCTCCCAATCAGAAACCCTGGATGACCAAGGAAGTTCAGCACCTCCTGCATGACAGGAACAAGGCCTTTAGATCCAGAGATGGGGCAAGATACAGTGTTGTCAGAGCTAATCTGAAGAAAGGTATTCAGGAGACTGATTATAAGAGGAAGATTGAGGATAATGTTTATAGCAATAACATGAGGCAGGTGTGGCAAGGGATTCAACAAATTACAAACCATCAACCAATCAATGTCATCCCTGCTGAGGGGGATGCTTCATTGGCCAAGGAACTGAATCATTTCTTTGCTCGCTTTGAAGTGGGATATAGAGATAGGTAAAATACAACAGCCAGTCAATTGTAGCCCCCACCTTAACAGGAGGAACAGGAGGTGAGGAGTATTCTGAGGGCTGTGAACCCAAGAAAGGCTGCCAGTCCTGATGGTATCTCTGGCTGAGTGCTTAAAGACTGTGCTGATCAGTTGGCTGGAGTCTTTACCAGGATCTTCAATCGGTCTTTATCCCAGTCCACTATTCCATCTTGTTTGAAGGCTTCCACCATAGTTCTGCTGCCAAAGAAGTTCCCTATCAACAACCTCAGTGATTACAGACCAGTGGCACTCACTCCGATCATCATGAAGTGCTTTGAGAAATTGGTCTGCCAGCACATCATTTCTGGTCTTCCACATACATTTGATAAATACCAGTTTGCATACAGAAAAGATAGATCTACAGAGGACGCTATAGCCATCACTCTTCACACTGCTCTGACTCATCTAGAACAGTGGGGTGGGGGGCTATATGAGGATTCTTTTTGTGGATTTTAGTTCTGAGTGTAACACAATTCTTCCACATAGACTAGTGTCTAACCTTCTGAACCTTGGACTTTTTAATTCAATCTGTCTTTGGATTATGGATTTCCTATCTGGCCACTCACAAAGGGTCAGATTAGGTAATCATACCTCTTCAGCCCTTATTCTTAACAGTGGTACACCACAGGGTTGCATGTTGAGTCCCTTACTCTATACTCTTTATATGCATGACTGCATTCCCACTCACTCTAGTAATACTATTGCTAAACAGTGGTGGGACTCATCTCGGGGGGGGGGACTCATCTCGGGGGGGGAGATGAGGTGGACTGGTTGCTTTCGTGGTGTGGAGACAATAATTTGGTCCTTAATACCAATAAGACCAAGGAGCTTATAGTGGACTATAGAATGAACAGATCAGACATCCAGCCCTTTCTTATCAATGGAGATCGAGTAGAGCAAGTGGCCAGTTTTAAGTTTCTGGGTGTTACCATAAAAGAGGACTGATCTGGGGTGCTCACACTGCAGCATTGGTCAAAAGGGTCCAGCAGAGATTATACTACCTGAAACTTCTCAGAAAACAACAACTGAATGAAAAATTGTTAGTAACCTTTTCCTGCTGCGCCATAGAGAACATTTTAACTTACTGCACCTCTGTATGGTGTGCCAATTTGGCAAATAGGTGGCAAATAGGAAAGCACTCCAGAGGGTTAACATCATTGCCCAGAAGATCATTGGTTTCCCTTTCCCCTCTTTGGAAGAGCTTTATTGCTCTCGCTGCCTTAAGAAAGTTCAAAACATTATCAAAGACCCATCTCAACCTGGGAACCCTTTTTTTGAACTATTACCATCTGGCAGATGGTACAGAATAATAAAAACAAGGACAAATAGGCTGAAAACCAGCTTCTATCCCAGAGTAGTAGCTCTTTTGAATTCTGCTGTATAGTGCAGTGTTGGTGCGGTGTCAGGGGTTTTTGGTTCAGTGTGTGGAGGGTGAAGGATGTGTGTTTGTGTTTATTTTCATGGTCATGATGTGCACTGAAGATGGTGTTTGATTTCGTTGTACAAAGTGCAATGACAATAAAGTAAACTAAACTAAACTGTGCATTTTAAAACCCGTACAATTATGGTATATGCCCCTAATATATAACGGATAACAGATAACAGATAATCATTGTTGGAAGGGACCTTGTAGGTCATCTAGGGCAACCCCTGCTCAAGCGGAAAACCCTACACCATTTCTGACAAATGGCAGTCCAATTTCTTCTTGAAAGTCTCAAGTGATGGTGCTTCCATAACTTCCGAGGGCAAGCTGTTCCATTGGTTGATTGTTCTCACAGTCAGAAAGTTTCTCCTTATTTCCAGGTTAAATCTCTCCTTGTTCACTTTCCATCCATTATTCGTTGTCTGGCCTACAGGCCCCTCAAATATTGGAAGACTGTTATCATATCTCCCTGGTCCTTCTCTTTACTAGACTAGCCAAGCCAAGTTCCTGATGTAATGTAATGTTCTGTATGTTTTAGCCTCCAGTGCCCTAATCATCCTGGTTGGTCTTCTCTGTACTTTTTCTAGAGTCTCAACATCTTTTTTATAATGTGGTGACCAAAACTGGATGCAGTACTCTAGGTGTGGTCTTACTAAGGCTTTACAGAGTGGTATTAGTACCTCCCTTGATTTTGATTGTATCCCTCTGTTAATACAACTTAGGATTGCATTAGTTTTTTTTTGGCTGTTGCTGCACACTGCTGGCTCATATTTAGCTGGTTGTCCAGTAAGACTACCAAATCGCTCTCACGTTACTGCTATTGAGCCTGGTTTCACCCAGTCTGTATGTGTACTTTTGGTTTTTCTTGCCTAAGTGTAGGACTTTACTTTTCTCTTCATTGAATTTCATTTTGTTAGATATGGCCCAGTGTTCTAGTCTGTCAAGATCCATCTAGATTTTGAGCCTATCTTCTTGGCTGTTAGCTATTCCTGCCAGCTTAGTATCATCTGCAAATTTGGTAAGTTCCCCTTCTATTCCCTCATCTAAGTTGTTAATGAAGATATTGAAGAGTACTGGGCCTAAGACAGAATCTTGTGGCACCCCACTGCTTACTTCCCTCCATGTAGCCTTAGACCCATTAAGGTCTATTCATTGAGTATGGTTTGTCAGCCAGTTGCGAGTCCATCTTGTGGTGGTGCTATCTATTCCACTTTTTTCTAGCTTACTAAGAAGTAGGTTGTGGTCTACTTTGTCGAATGCCTTGCTGAAATCTAAATATATTATGTCCTCAGTATTTTGCTGGTCTACTAATTTAGTCACTGTGTTGAAGAATGAAATAAGATTGGTTTGGCATGATCTGTTTTTAACAAACCCGTGCTGACTGCTAGTTATTACTTTACTTGTTTCTAGATGTTGGCAGATCTGTTTTTTTTTATCTTTCCCAGTATCTTCCCAGGTATTGATGTTAGGCTGATTGGTCTATAGCTTCCTGGGTCTGTTTTTTTTTTTTTTTTTAAAGATGGGAATCATATCAGCTCTTTTCCAGTCCTCTGGTAGTTCCCCGGTGCTCCAGGATTTTTGAAAGATATGGTGCAGTGGTTCTAAGATGACCTCTGCCAGCTCCTTTAAAACTCTGGGATGTAATCCATCAGGCCCCGGTGATTTGTTTTCATCAAGACTGTTCTTTTCTTTCTTTTTTCTTTTTTGCTTATTTTAACTGTTATTTCTGGTCTGTCTTTTACAGTTATGTTTTTGGTGGGTTGAGCTATAGTTTCTTTTTGCGTGAAGACCGATGCAAAGAATGAGTTAAGCAGTTCTGCTTTCTCTCTGTTGCCTGTTACTTACTTGCCGCCTTCTCTCTTTAGCGGACCGACTGTTTCCTTGATTTTTTTCTTGTTATTTATATGTTGGAAGAAACTTTTTTTATTATCTTTTACTTTTGTTGCAAGTCTTTGTTCGTTCCGAACCTTTGCTATCTTGACTTCGTCTTTGCAGATTCTGGCTATCTGCTGATATTCTGCCTTAGTTGTATGCCCTTCTTTCCATTTTTTGTACTTGTCCTTTTTTTCTTTCAATTTGCCAAAGAGATCTTTGTGCAACCATGCTGGTTTCTTCTTGGATTTCTTGTTTTTCTTTCTCATTGGTATTGTGCTGGTCTGGGCTTCTATGATCATACTTTTTAGAGTTTCCCAAGATTCTTGAGCTGTTTTCCCCTTTAGGATTTTCATCCATGGAATCTTTCCCAAGTTCTCTCTGAGTTTATTGAAATCAGCTCTTTTAAAATCCAAGACTCTGGTGTCATTATGTTCTGTTGCTTGTGTTTGTGTTATGTTGAATTCTAGTATGACATGGTCACTCTCACCCAAGGTTCCTACAGTTTCAACTCCCTCTATCACTTCTTCTCTGTTTGTAAGAATTAAGTCCAGTATGGCTGTCCCTCTAGTTTCACCCTCTACCTTTTGTACAACAAAGTTGTCAGCTAGGTTGGTTAGGAACTTATTTGATTCTCACTTGGTGCAGAATTAGTTTTCCAATTGATATCAGGATAATTGAAGTCTCCCATTACTATTGTTGTGTGTTTCCTGCATATGTTTGTTAGTTGGCTGGCAAAAAGGGCATCTATTTTTTCTGCTTGATTGGGTGGCCTATAATATACACCTATGCCTATGTTATTCTTTTTTTCTTTTATATCGACCCATATGCATTCTAGGAGGTTTTCATCTTTGGTTTCATGCATTCTATAGCAATATAGTGGTGCTTTACATACAGTGCAACTCCACCTCCTCTTTTATGGGGTCTGGTTTTTTTTTTTTTTTTTTTGAATAGTTTGTATCCTTCTACCAGTATGTTTTGCTTTATCTTTATATGCTTTGCTTTATCTTCTTCCAGCATATCTATGAATTGGTGTATAGCATTAGATGCAGAGGTGGTATTCAGCAAGTTCTGACCAGTTCTGGATAATTGGTAGTGGAAATTTTGAGTAGTTTGGAGAACCAGCAAATACCACCTCTGACTGGAGATTTTAGAGTATCCTTCCCCTGCCACGCCCACCAAGCCACGCCCACATAATTGGCAGTAAAAGTTTTTGAATCCCGCCACTGATTAGATATAATTCAAAAGAATTGTAGACAATTTTTTATATCCATTAAAATATCATTCTACCTGATGGGCACATGGCTGTTATCCAGATAATCCAAATGTTTAGCACATATGAGAAAGATTCATACACACCTATTAATTATATAAGGAGAGATCTTCTAAATGCTGATGAAACTCCATCTGATATATGGACTTCTCTGCCCTGAATCACTCAGTCATAGGAGACCATAGCAAGTGGCTATAATCCTGCTCCTCCATCTTTAGTGAAGGCTATTGAGGACTGTCTCAGAAGACTGCCAACATGATAACAATATTTTTAATGTAAAATAGTTATTTTGCTATCGAGGATATAATCAACACAAAAGGCAAAAAGCAGTTTCAATATTAAATATTACCTAGTTTCATACAACACAATTATTCATAAGTGCTATTATAATTTATCTTGGCTGTGATAGATTTCTCAATAATTACTACCAAATCATTTCAGTACATGGAGATTCTCATTTCCTCTTTTTGTAAAATAATTCATAACTCTGTTAACTTCAGATTGCTCATCTCTTCTCATTCCTTTTCCATTTCCTATTCCATCTGTAAATTTGTACAATTTTTAGCCTAGCTGCTTCCAGCACACTAATGCATTAATTCTTTTTCTAATGGCATATTATGAATTTTTCCAATATTTTCACGTTTTGTTTTCAAATACTTAAATTATTCAAAATTATTACCAGTGTTTATGAGAAGAACCTGCTTCATACAACATATGTTTCCTGTATTTGAACACTGATATTTCTTTGCTTTTCTTCATTCGGTTTTTCCCTCTTGTCTTGTTCCTGATAAAGTCATGATGACATAATTTATAGACATGATCCTTTTTGCATATTCCAAGACACTAACAAGTACAAGCATTCCTTCTAAAACAAAAGCATGGAATGCTAAAAAGTGCATACCTTCATGTTTTGACAAACATGTGAAAAAGGGATACTGAATTGGAAATAGAAAGAGGTATGTCTTCTCATTTCATACCACTCTAGAATGTAGAATGTAGAATACTTTATTGGCCAAGTGTGATTGGACACACAAGGAATTTGACTTGGTGCAAATGCTCTCAGTATACATAAAGAAAAGGTACATTCGTTAAGAATCAAGAATCATAACGTACAACACTTAATGATAGTCATAGGGAACAATCAACAATCAAATCATACTAGGAAACAGTCAATATAAATCGTAAGGATACAAGCAACAAAGTTACAGTTCTACAATCACAAGTGGGAGGGGATAGGTGATAAGGAGTGATGAGAAGATTAACAGTAATAGTAGTGTACACTTTGTAAATAGTTGAACAGTGTTGAGGGAATTATTTGTTTAGCAGAGTGATGGCTTTCGGGGGGAAAATGTTCTTGTGTCTAGTTGTTCTGGTGTGCAGTGCTCTATAGCATCGTTTTGAGGGAAGCAGTTGAAACAATTTATGTCCGGGAGGTGAGGGGTCTGTAAATATTTTCACAGACCTCTTTTTGACTTGTGCAGTATACAGGTCCTCAATTGAAGGAAGGTGGGTAGTAATTGTTTTTTCTGCAGTCCTAATTATTCTCTGAAGTCTGTGTCTGTCCTGTTGGGTTGCAGAACCAAATCAGACAGTTATAGAGGTGCAGATGATAGACTCAATAATTCCTCTGTAGAACTGTATCAGCAGCTTCTTGGGCAGTTTGAGCTTTCTGAGTTGGTGCAGAAAGAACATTCTTTGTTGTGCTTTTTTGATGATGTTTTTGATGTTAGGTGTCCATTTTAGGTCATGTGATATAGTAGAAATTTGAAGGTCTCTACTGTTGATACTGTGTTGTCTAGTATTGCAAAAGGTGGTAGTATGGGAGGGTTTCTTCTAAAGTCTACCACCATTTCTATGGTTTTGAGTGTGTTCAGTTCCAGATTGTTCCGGTTACACCACAAGGCAAGTTGTATAACCTCCTGTCTGTATGCAGATTCATTGTTGTCTCAAATGAGACCAATCACTGTTGTGTCATCAGCAAACTTCAGTATTTTAACAGATGGATCGTTTGAGATGCAGTTATTGGTATATAGGGAGAAGAGAAGTGGAGATAGCACACAGCCTTGGTGGGCCCTTGTGCTGATTTTACAGGTATTGGATGTGATTCCACCTAGCTTTACCTGCTGCTTCCTGTCTGTTAGGAAGCTTATGATCCACTTACAAGTGTGTTCAGGTACCGCTAGTTGGTTTAATTTACTTAGAAGAGTGTCTGGAATGATGGTATTTAATGCTGAACTGAAGTCTACAAGATTAACAGTAATAGTAGTGTACACTTTGTAAATAGTTGAACAGTGTGGAGGGAATTATTATTTACTTAGAAGAGTGTCTGGAATGATGGTATTTAATGCTGAACTGAAGTCTACAAAGAGGACCCTTACATAGGTATTTGGAGATTCAAGGTGTTGTAGGATGTAATGCAGAGCCATGTTAACAGCATCATCTCTCGATCTATTTGCTCGGTATGCAAACTACATGGGATCTAACAGCGGATCCGTGATGGTTTTCAGGTGGGACAGCACAAGCCTTTCAAAGATTTTCATAACTACAGATGTTAGAATAACTGGTCTGTAGTCATTCAGTTCCTTGATGGAGGGCTTCTTTGGCACTGGGATGATGATAGAACATTCAAAGCAGGAAGGAACATAGCACATTTCTAGTGATCTATTGAAGATTCGGGTGAAGATGGGGGCCAATTGGTCAGCACAGACTTTTAAGACTTTTAAGCAAGTAGGAGTTATCTTGTCTGGCCCTGGTGCTTTTCTTGGCTTCTGTCTATGTAATAGATCTTGCACTTCTTTTTCTGTGATCACCAGAGGTTGTGAGCCCAATGGATTGGGGCCAGTTGTAGGAGGCTTGGCTGTTGTTGGTGTGTTTGAGATGTGGGTTGTGGAGATAGGTGGCTGTAGTTTCTTTTCAAACCTGCAGTAAAACACATTCAGGTCATCTGCTAGTTGTTGATTTCCTTCTGCCTGGGAAGGTTTGCTGAAGCCAGTGATGTTTTTAAGAGTTTTCCACATATTTGCTGGTTCATTTGTTGAGAATTGATTCTTTAACTTTTCAGAGTAGCTTCTTTTTGCTGCTCTGATCTCTCTTGTTAATATGTTTCTGGCCTGGTTGTATAGCATTCTGTCACCTTTTCTGTAGGCTTCCTCTTTGGAACGACGTAGCTGCTTTAGTTTAGCTGTGAACCAAGGTTTTATTGTTACTATATATTTGCAGGTTCCTGGCTGGTACTTATATATTTGCAGGTTCCTGGCTGGTACACATAAGTCTTCGCAGAAGCTGACATATGATGTTACAGTATCTGTGAGCTCATCTAGGACTGCAGAGGCATCTTCAAAAACATTCCAATCAGTGCAGTCAAGGCAGGCCTGGAGTTTCAGCTTTGCTTCATCCAACCAAGTCTTCACTAATTATTTCCTGTTAGGATAAGCAACTTTATTCAGAGTACAGTAAAGGAGTGAAAAATAGTCAAAGAAATTAAAGCAAGAGATAAGAATGACAAGAAAAACTATTAAAAGTAGTTTATTCCAACACTATTCATTATATTTCCCCCGTATCCCCTCTCCCCTGTTTCAATCACATCCAGTTACTGTTTTATTACTTAAACTTTGGCCTATTTCATTCTGAGTATATAATCAACTCCTGGCAGTGATGACATTCTTGCTCTTCTTCATCCTCTCTACCCATTTCCTCTCCCTTCATGGGTTTGCTTTGGAATTCATACCACATTAATTCTCACTACTTTTTCATTCTAGCCACATTCATTCAGTACCCATTCATTCTTCAACCTGTTTCTTCTTCACCATCCATACACTTCTTACAGTAAATAACTCATTCCCAATGTATTCAGCTTTTATTATTTACCAGGAACTCACCCTTTATTATAACAAACCAGGAGAAAGCATTCTCTTAAACTCAAATGTTTTATCTTCTTCTGACAAATTTTCATTCATTGCAACTGAACAAACTATCCAACTATTTGTTTTACCAGCATTTGTATCTCTGGAAATTTCTCCACCCACTTTTCACTTCTAGTAAACATTAGACAGCCCATGCCCCATTGGGTCATCAACATTGGTCTAGGAGAGCTGGTTGAGTCTAGTGGTTAAGGCAGCTGTCTAGAAATCAGAAGATGATGAGTTCTAATCCTACCTTGGCATGAAAAGCCAGCTGGGTGACTTTGGACTAATCACTCTCCCTAAACCCAACTCAGATAACAGATAATCAGAGTTGGAAGGGACCTTGTATGTCATCTATTCCAACCCCCTACACCAAGGGTCCCCAACCACCTGGCCGCGGACCGGTACCGGTCCGTGGATCACTTTGTACCGGGCCGCAAAGAAAATAAAAAATAAAATAAAAATGGCGGCTTTCTTCGCCTTCGGTGAATGCTGCTGGGATCAGGGATCAAGGACACAAATGAAAGAAGGGGAGGGAGGAAGCAACCAAAGCCTGTCCTGCTCTCCGGCTCAGTGGGCTTCAGTTTCCTCCCACCTCGTTCCTCTCTCAGTCGCTCTCTCGCTCCTCCACCAGCCCAGGAAGAAACTGCTTCAAAGAAGCTGGCAGGGTGGCTTTTCCTGTCGGCGCAGCTCTTCCGAAGCGCCCGTTCACCCCCACCCCGCCGCCCTTGGTTCAATCCAGTGCTCCGTTCTGCCTGCCTTCGTTTCTGGTGGTTTCGGAGCAGCTTCAGCTGAGAATAATAACTATTCACCTCTTTTACTCAGCTGAAGCTGCTCCGAAACCACCAGAAACGAAGGCAGGCAGGAAGGCAGGCAGAACGGAGCACTGGATTGAACTGAGCACGGCGGGGTGGGGGTGAACGGGAGCTTCGGAAGAGCTGTGCCAACAGGAAAAGCCACCCTGCCGGCTTCTTTGAAGCAATTTCTTCCTGGGCTGGTGGAGGAGCGAGAGAGCGACTGAGAGAGGAACGAGGCAGACACCTGAGGGATGAGGCTGAGGGAGGGAGGGAGACACCTGAGGGATGGGGCTGAGGAAGGCAGGGACGAGAGGCGGGGCTTCTCAGCCGTCCTGCAGGGACTTGTCCTGAGCCACGGAGACAGCCATGGGCTGCCGCCACCCAGCGCTCAGTTTTGAAGGCGCTCCTCAGCCCGGCGCAGTTCCTGAATCTGCAGCTGAAACCCTCCGTTTTAAATGTCCCAATAGAAGAGAATATCTGTCGCTCAGGGTTGCAATGAGGAGGCATTGGCGCTCCCTGAACTTGGTGGTTTGCTGGCAGACGTTTATTACCCGACTAGGTAACAACATCAGATGTTACCTAGTCAGGCAATGAAACGTCTGCAAGCAAACCACCAAACTCGGACTCCTCCCCCCCCCCGGTCCTTGAAAAAGTGTTTCTGCGTGAAACTGGTCCCTGGTACAAAAAAGGTTGGGGACCACTGCCCTACACCATTTCTGACAAATGGAAGTCCAATCTCTTGTTGAAAGTCTCAAGTGATGGTGCTCCCAAAAGGTGCTCCATTGGTTGATTGTTCTCACTGTCAGAAAGTTTCTCCTTATTTCCAGGTTGAATCTCTCCTTGTTCAGTTTCCATCCATTATTCCTTGTCTGGCCTACAGTTTCTTTAGAAAATAGTTTGACCCCTTCCTCTGTGTGGCAGCCCCTCAAATATTGGAAGACCGCTATCACGTCTCCCCTGGTCCTTCTCTTCACCAGACTAGCCATGCCCAGTTCCTGTAACTGTTCTTCATATGTTCTTCAAACTCACCTCACAGGATTGTTGTTGTAGGGAAAATAGGAGTATTATGTATGTTTGTCTCCTTGAGTTATTTATAATAATAAAGATAGGATAAAATATAATAAATAAACAAACAGAGAAATCAAATGACACAAGTAGGCAAAAACGTAGTGGGGGAAGGAATGATTTCTGACTTCCTCATTGAGAAGCTGGCAAGGAGGATCAGAAATCCTTCCTTCCTCCCTCCTTCTCTTAACATCTCCATAAGCACTCCTTGTATTTCATAATGTACTTCATAATATAATAAATAACCAAACGGATGCCACACATCCTTGCCTTAATCCCAGTTCCATACTGAGCTTTACACTATGCATTCTGTTTATTCATATGCAGATTTTACTTCCATCATACACTGATCTTATCTTATTTGGCAACCAATTTTCAATTCATTGTTTCTTGCATTCATTCATTGCTGAAGAACAAAAATCTGGTCTGCATGCCTCCTAGCGGATATAAAGTCACTCTGCACTTCTCAGATTTTGTTCACAGTCACTTCTTGTGCCCTTTCAGCCAACAATTAAGCCAAACAATTTTGCAAACAGATTTTCGCAGATAAAAGGTATAATTCTAGTCACAACGAGTGATGCAGACTTCACACAATTATTGAACAAGTCATAGCATTCTATTTCTTCCTTTATGCCATCTAAACTTGCACTTTATTTTTCTACATTTTAACAGGTCCTCATTTTCAACAATTCCTTCTTGAACACTAATATATGTGTCACTGGTTTAATCAATCCATATTACCCACTTTATAATAAGTCTTTTAATAATTTATATACACACTGCAAACTTTCATTATGATGTGCCAGTGTAGTTTGTAAATAAAGGGACCAAAGAGTGAATACAGGCAATATTGTCACTTGTCCACAGCTAGTGGTAAGGCCAGTATCCCTGATCAGCATGTCTGGGCACTTTCTGAGATCCCAGCCCAAAAGGATCCATTAACAAGCCTGAAAATTCTTTCTCAGCCTTTGAGCCTGTTCCCTGACCATGAGAGAAATGATTAAAGATTAATATAAGCAAAACTAGTATCCCCTCCCATTTTTTTTATAGATAGATAGAATTCTTTATTGGCCAAATGTGATTGGACACACAAGGACTTTGTCTTGGGGCAAATGCTCTCGGTGTATATAAAAAAGATACATTCAGCAAGAATCAAGAATCATCAGGTACAACACTTAATGATAGTCATAGGGTACAATAAACAATCAAATCATACTAGGAAACAGTCAATATAAATCGTAAGGATACAAGTGACAAAGTTACAGTCACACAGTCACAAGTGGGAGGGGATGAGTGATAAGGAGTGATGAAAAGATTAATAGTAATAGTAGCTGGACAGTGTTGAGGGAATTATTTGTTTATCAGAGTGATGGCATTTGGGAAAAAACCGTCCTTGTGTCTAGTTGTTCTGGTGTGCAGTGCTCTATAGCGTCGTTTTGAGGGAAGGAGTTGAAACAGTTTATGTTTGGGATGTGAGGGTTCTTTGGGCTTTCCAAGGTGAGAAATGAATACCACATTGCTAAATGAATATCACATTGCCCAGATGGAGGTGTGAAACCACTGAGATTATGATGTCACCCTGAAGAGGTGTTCACAAGAGAACATTTCACATACAGAATCTATTTGTGATGGAATGTTGTTGGGATTCCCAGGAAGGAGTGAGTGCATTCCAGTGAAGCAAGAGAGAGCACAGTTTTTGTGAGAGAAAAGGGGTGAAGACAGCTCCTCCCGAATAGTTCCTACAGTATATGTTTTATGGTACAAGTAGTCTGTTTTAGCTTGACAAGATGTCTGTCTGTAGGTGAGAAGCAATAAACACATCTGCTTAGAAGTGTGTTTAGAACAATGTATTCTTCTTAGTTTTTGGAGCTGGTTAGGGCTTTAGTAACAAGCATTTGCAACATCATATGGACACTTACAATTTATACTTACATTCCCTATTCAGAGGCGATCCAGTTTTACAACCAAAAATCACTTCTCAATGATAGAACAGCCAAAAATCTTTTCTCCATGTAAATCTGTCCCTGACCACCCAACAAATCTTGTTATATTGCTCATATTGTCAAGGTAGACATTAATGTCTCCTCTGTTCCTTGTTGGAACATATGCCACAATCTTCTTTTCCTCTTTTTAGATATCAAACCCAACATTACCTATAAGGTAGCTAAATTTTGTGTTATGGCTATTAAAGTCTGTGAAAAAATGACCAGAGAATTGGATCCGGGGTAACAAATAATAAATACTATACCTCAAGGTAAATTATGTCACATGTTTTGTTATTAGAATTTTACTTATGGTTTCTATCACTTTACTTATGCTACATTATTGAAATGCAATTTTGTTGCCTGACTCTTTTTATTGTTGTGATCATGGATTCAGTAAATACAGTATCTATCTGTCCTTCAGGAGGAGAGAGCAGAATCTGAAAATTTAAGATATTGAAGAAGATTATCCAAACTTGCATAGAAACAAATATCACACTTTTTCACCATTTACTTCTAAAAGAACTTTAGAAAGTTGCTTAAGAAAAATATTGGCTGTAATCAAATTGTAGTTAGTAATTTTGATTTAGAAGAAGGAAAAGGTTTAAGAAGCATTATTTACATTTGACTGCAAAAAGACAAGCACACTTATTATTATTCTGAAATTAATGGGAAAATAGTTCCATTGCTTTCAGTTCAACATACAAGATCTGTATTCTGTATGTATGAATTGTATCATTAGATAGCCTGCTAAATAATACCACAAAAAAAAACAAAGATCCACATTCAATGAAAAATATTTCTGCTGTTGTAAGTGTTAACCACCAGATGGCAGGATAACCCAACATATTTCCTATTTTGTCAGTCAACCTAGGGTAACAATTGGCAATTTATAACAAAACCATTTGTTTCATTTATTTTATTTATTTATTTGCATCCCACCTTTATTATTTTAACAAATAACTCAGAGTGCTGAATATTTCCAACACACCATATTTTCCCCACATCACTTGCGACTTTCAAGAAGATTGGACTGCCATTTGTCAGAAATGGTGTAGAGTCTCCCACTTAGGTGGGGGGTTGGACTAGATGACCTTCCAACTCTGATTATCTGTTAACTGTGTAAGATAAAGTTTCTGAAATGAATTAGCATTTATTCTCATGGTTGTTGATATTATTATTGTGATAACTTTTGAACAGCCATTGCTGAGAACACAGTCACCTGTTCCTTGCAGCACACTGGTCTCAAGGCTGGAAGTGGAGGTGGGGGAGCAGGAGCCCACACTGCTGTGCCATCCACTCACAGATTTTTCACAGATAAATCTAGATAGATGGAATGTGTATACAAGCAGGCTTTTCTGATCATTGGCTGCATTTCCCTTCCCACTGCAAAAAGGGGGCATTTTGAACAGATACATAAATAGCATCACATTGTTTCTCGAAGTACATATACAGTTGTGATATTTATGATCACAATTGTGCCCAAAATTTAGTTGCTAACTAGATAGTTGTCAAATGAATTTTGCCCTATTTTGTAACCTTTCTTGCCACAATGGTTAAGTGAATCACTGTAGTTGTTAAGTTAGTTAAATGGTTGTTAAGACAATCTAGCTTGCCCATGGACTTGGCATGTCAGAAGGTCACAAAAGGTGATCATGTGACCTCAGTACACTGCAACCATCATCAATGTGAGCATCATCAATTAGTCATGTGTCAAATTTTGGTCATGTGACCATGGGGATGCTGCAACAGTCATAAATGTGAAATATAGTCACAAGTCACTTTTTTTCAGCACCGTTGTAATTTTGAATAGTTACTAAATGAATGGTTATAAGGCTGTAAAAACAACAAGATTTTAAAACTTAAAATATGTTACCAATACATCCCCCTGTTCAAGGTAGGAGAGCTTATTGTATCCCAGACAAACGGTTGTCCAATCTTTTCGTGAAGACCTCCAGCAATGGAGCATCACAACTCTGGGAAACAAGCTATTCTACCATTCACTGTTCCTCACATCTTGGATTTTCTACCTAAGAGACAGGTTTCTTGCATTTCTTAAGGAAGAGCATACAAGTAGTCTGCAGATGTTCGTAGCTAAAGAATGTGAAGATTGTTATGGTAAAAAGGGTGTGGCTTTCTGGTTTTTTTTCCTGCCTACTCATCTTAAAATCTGGATTTAAGATTTGTTAGCCTCTTCCTCATCACCATCACAAAAATCCGGTGGCCATTCATTTGTTTCTGTAAAGAATCATCCAGTGTTCCATTGGACACTGCTAGTCTGGGGTGAGCCATCATGTCCCTTATACTCTAAAAGTGTTCCCCCCACACACTCCCCATACTGATGGACAAGGAAGGAGAATATGAAGTGGAATAAATTCTTGGCTGTAGATGCAGGAGGTAATATTTCAAATATTTGACTCACTGGAATCTGCGAGGTCATGGAAAAGTACAACAGTTGTCCATATCTCATGCTGCGTATGCCAATATCGTATGAAATTCCCATACAAGTCCACTGCTTTTGATTTGCCACTGCTGTCACCACTATCAACAGCTAGTGAATCCCAAGCTAAAGAGGACTCTATGCTTCTGATCACAATAGACTCTCCAGCGCAGGTTGCTGTGATATAAGAAGGGAGGGGAGATTTTCCAGTTCTATCTGACTCTGCATGGCAAGACTTGTCTAGTGATCTTGGAGAGCTTCCAAACAAGGGTGGAGGAAGTTTATTGTAGTTGTGGTCTGTGGTTGATTCCCAAAGCAACTTGCCAGTGTCTTCTTTGTGTGAGGGAGAGTGGAGACAGATTCTGATGGGGTAAGTAGAGGAATATGGAACCAATCTTGAAAAAGGAATGCAAAAACGATTAAGCAAATACCTTCTTAGCCCTGGGTAGAAAAAGAGCGTGAGAAAAAAACTGACTTACCCTGACTTAATTCTGTTTAGTTTAGGAAGGGGTAAAGGAAAAGTTTGGTCACTTCCAAAATTCTGCTAGTATAATATGCAATAGAGTTTCAGTGGTCCTGAAAGTCTATTATTGTATATAATAGAGCTATAATTGTATCATATATAATAGAACTATAATATACAATAATAGAGTCTCGGTGATCAGTTCTTGTTCAGACTTACTGTGAAAGCACAATATTTGTATGTGCAACATCTTTAGCCAGCCTAGTATACTATCAACTTGAATGAAGCTCTCAAATCTTCAAAAATCCCTAACTATTGACTAGTGGTCATCCAGTTTTTTTGTACCCTTGATATAGGACCTATAATTTGGGTTGGATAACACTATACCTAAAATGTAATTTTTTCTCAAATTTCTATAAAAATATATATTATGTTAGAATAATCTCATTAAAATATAATGGTCTGAAAGTACTGTATATGAAAATAAAATCCCAACTTCCTAGATCAGGAGTCCCTGCACACAGCCACTCAAGCCCTGGTCATCTCATATCTGAACTATTGCAATGCACTCTACATGGGGGCTATCCTTGAAGAGTATTCAGAATTATAACTAGTGCAGAATGCGGTGGTGCAAGCAGTTTTTGAGGTCCCTAGTAGGCTCACATGACACCCTTTTCTGTGAGCTCATTGGCTTCCAGGTACAATTCACCATTGTCACCTTTAAATCCCTTCATGGCATGGGTCCAGGAACCATTTCACCCCAATGGGTTTGGCCTGCACCACTCATGCCAGCAGAAAGGGCATGCTATGAACCTAGCTATCAATCAAGGAATTTCAACTTCCAGGGTTAAGGAGAAGAGCTTTTTTGGGGGTATGGTTCCTGCCCTTTGGGAAATCATACCCCACAAGATAAGATCCACCTCCTTACCTTCCACAAGGACCTAAGACCTGGCTCTGCCAGTTGGCCGGGCGGGGGGGTATCACTCTGGAGGTGACTATAAGATCAGGAGAAAACCCCTTGCTCTTCTTGATCCTTTCTGGTCCCTATCTTTTAATGATATATTATGGTCCACTGCACAATTAGAGGTTAAAACTGGATTTGGCATTTTTATCCACCTATTGAGTCCTTCCCAAAGACCTAGGCAGATGTGGATGTTTATGGTCTTAGGTATCGTCGTAGGATGTAGGCTGTTCTGAGCAAAGCTGCCTTTGTAATTGACTGGTAGTGATTTTTGTCAATATTGGTAGTGTTCAAGTCATGCTCTAGTTGTTTTGGGATTATTATTGTTATTCATTAATTTATCCATTTTAATGTTTGCTGGTTTTATTTGTAAGCCACCCAGAGATGGGTAGCACATACATACATACATACATACATACATACATACATACATACATATATACATACATACATACATTATTCAGTAAACTAGAATGCTGACATGTGATATAAAACTGAGTCCAACAATTTTATAATGCTGTTCCTGTTCAATATGTAGGCTTTTAATATTTGTTCTCATTACCACTTTATCATCCTCCTCTTCTGAATGGCATAGTTTTCTCATAAGCTAGTTGCAGGAGTCCACAATAATTTAATGAGATAATAATAATAAATTACAGGACAGAAATTATAATAAATATTAATTTCCATTCCTGCTTTTTCTTGCTTAATTGAATAGGTGTTGCCATGCCCCATTGGTATTTATGCAATTAGAAGCTAAGTACCCCAACCAAAGCTGCTGATAACATTTGCTTTGTTAATTCATTTGAGCATTACATGAGGATAGTACTTTTTACTTCTCATGGGAACTTGTAAAAATATTTCTGAATATCATTTACTTAATGCATTATTTCTCTCCAGGATACCGTCAAAACATGTCTTTGCAGGAATGAAGTCAATCAAATATATGAAGAAGTCCTAAATCAGTTTCACATGATAAATGTGTTTTCAGTTAGTAATTTGGCTACTGGAAATGCTGGCGATCCCTTCAACTGGTTGACAGTGTTTAATTTGAATACATATGTGGAATCAAGCTAATCTGGAAGCTACTCTTACTCATTCACGTGTTCTTGATAGTGGTTCAGGCACCAGGCTAGAAAGCAGACCATGAGTTCATGTTGTGTTTTAGCCATGAGAGCTAGATGGGTGACTTTGGGCCAGTCATTTTCACTTAGTCCAACCCACCTCACAAGGTTGTGGGAAAAATAGGACAGGAAAGCTGTGTTGGATATGTTCACCGCATTGAGTTGTCTGTAAAAATAATACAAGTGGAATGCAAATAAATAAATAATAAAATATAAAGAATATTTTCTTCTGTAGTCTTTGGAACCAAGAATAGTTTCTTTTTTTTTTTTTTTGGAAAAATACTTTATTAGTTTTACCTTTAAAAGAACAACACAACTACAAATTATGTACAACAAAAAGAAAAATAGGCCTTGGCATAGACCAAGAGGGAGAGAGAGGAAAGCCTAAGAGAGGGGAAAGGGAAGAGTAAGGAGGGGAAGGATAGAGTAGGGAAAACAGTTAAAATAAAACCATATTTTGTGACTGTCTGTAAGATCCTTTCTTCTTCAAAAGTATCATCGGCGGTGCTTTTCTTTATCTCTGCTTCGGAGGCCCTCGGCCATAATTTTCCTAGAGATGATCTATCTTTGGTTTAGCCAATTATACAAAGGATTCCAATTGTTGTAATATGATGAGGATTCTTTATTTTTAGTGCTTGGGTTAGTTTGTCCATTTCGGCGCATTGTAAAATTTTCTGAATAACCATATGTTCAGAGGGAATGGAAGATAATTTCCAGCACTGGGCAAATGCCAGTCTGGCTGCGGTTAAGATATGAATTACAATATACTTTGATTTTTTGGGTATTTGTTTATCGAAAATTCCTAGAAGGAAGGACTCTGGTTTGTACTCTATTTGTTCCTTGGTTATTTCCTCTAGCCAGCGCCTAATTTTTTGCCAGTACTTCTGGGTTTCCTTGCACGACCACCACAAATGGAAGAAGGTACCTTCTATGCTTTGACATTTCCAACAATTGGGGCTCGTGTTGGGGTGCATCTTCGCCAATCTCGAAGGGGGCAGGTGCCATCTATAAAACATTTTATATGCGTTTTCTTTATAAGCTGCTGATTTCGTGATCTTAATGTGGAACCAAGAATAGTTTCAAGGAAACAGTTTTTCAACTCTCTGGCAGCTTTAAACAGCCCCAGTATACTCAAGGCCATTCAGCTATACTGATAGTCAAATAAAGGACTTTGGATACCAATATTTGAAGGGTGTCTTCCTCAATTATGATATATAAACACTCTGGAGTGAAATTATTGCTTCTTGGATGACCAGAATTATGTGTCATTTTGACCTGAACCCAGATCCCAGCAAACTTACCATGCATTCCAGTACAATCATAGTGCTAACATCTATCTCCTCTCAATATTCTACTAGCAGGGGCATTTAACTCTAACAATTGCACTTTGACTGTTAGTCACAAATGTGATGCAAAATCCCTGACCCTTTTAGGAGAAAGAAAAGTAATATGTGGTAATAGACTCAGAATAACAGAATAATAGTTGAAAGGGATCTTGGAAGTATTCCCCTGCTCAAGTAGGGAAACCTATACCATTTCAGACAAATGGTTGTTCAATCTCTTCTTTAAAACCTCATGATTGGGGAACTTCCGGTTGCAGGCTTTGGCGGCGGTAGGAATCCGCGATCGTGCACGGTTCCTGCTGCGCTCGCTGCTGAAGTGCCTCCGATCCAGCCGGGTTTGGAGGCTGTCGTTACCCCGTAGAGGTAACGGAAGACAGAGGAGATTCGGGCAGGGGTCTGGGGATATTTGAACCCCTTTCCCCAACGGGCTAGACTCCTTTTCCTAAGTCGGTGGAGCGGCGGTCAGTAATGGCCGCCACAAAGAAACCTTCAGCCGGACAAGATCATGCAGGAGGAAGTGTCAGAAAGTGAAAGTTATTTGGCTGAACCGGGACTCTAAGATATATCTAAATACCCTGGAACTAAAAATCTTTTTTGAATGATATATTGTTTCCAAAGGAGACTGTGAAAGCGGCGAATGAAAGTGTGAAAAGGGAAAGTTCACTCTCCTTCCTTACGGAGATAGCAAATGGACATTGAAAAACCTGCTTTGACACAGAAGGTAAAAATCAAAACCTCAGGATTGGAGCACCCACAATTCCTGGGTGAATCATTCCACTGATTCATTGTTCTCACTGTCAGGAAATTTCTCCATAATTCTAGGTTGGCTCTCTCCTTGATTAGTTTCCATCCATTGTTTCCTGACCTGCCTTCAGGTTGATCCCTTCTTTTTGTCAACCCTTTAGTTATTTTTTAAAAAACTCATAGAATAATCCAAATAGGAATTAATTACTAGATCTTTCTGAAGGACCCCATAAATTTCAATTTTGTAGGCATCTAGTAGATGTCATGACGATCCATGACATAATCACACACATGATTCAAATTGAATGTTTTTCATCATTTGTGAGATGATATTATGACATCACCTCTCTTTGCCCATGGTGGAATCAGTTTCTCCCCATAAAATTTATAAAAGGAGAACGTTGAGGAGTGTTAAAAGCAGGGGTGGGATTCAATTTTTTTTAACAACTGGTTCTGTGGGTGTGGCTTAGGTGGGGGGCTTGGCTTGGTGGTCATGTGACTGGGTGGACATGGCTTGGTGGTCATGTTATTGGCTGGGTGTGGCCAACTCAATATCACTCACATCGAGGCACGCATCTCCTCGCCTGGCCTTTCATGACTGTGGGGATGCTGCAACAGTTGTAAGTGTGAAAAATGGTCATAAGTCACTTTTTTCAGTGCCATTGTAACTTTGAATGGTCACTCCACACAAGCAAAGTACCAGCAAAGGAGGGGAAAATAACTCCAGAGAAGTTCCAGAGACAGGAAGTCTAGTCCTGCCAAGAATGTAATAAGGGTTAACGGAGAGGCAGTTTCTGTAAGCAATACCAGAATGTTTCCTTCCTGCCTTCCTTACAGGATTAGGCCGGTAATTTCTTCTAACAACCGGTTCTCCGAACTGCTTAGAATGTTAACAATCGGTTCTAGCGAATAGGTGCGAACTGGTAGAATCCCACCCCTGGTTAAAAGCGACATATATACATCTCTCTCTCTCTCTCTCTCTCTCTCTCTCTCTCTCTCTCTCTCTCTCTCTCTCTCTCTCTCTCTCTCTCTTAAAAATGTGAGTTCCAGGTATACTTATAAGAGCAGAAACAGACATCCTGTGATCTCCGGAACTTAAAATTACATTTATTGTACTTACTAAGCTTTCATCAGCCTCTACTGACATCGTCAGAGTATTAAGTTATCATTACAGAGATTTCTGCCATTATATATCATTAATCAATTTAGCCCTTGCACGCATGATAGGCCCTTCCAACTGCCTCCCATCTGTAATTAGCTCTGTTGTTTTTGCTTCCGTCATGTTGGTCAACTGAGGCTTATCTCTTGTTTTTTCCTCCCTTGCCAGATCCAGCCTGGAATGCTTATCTCTAGGAGGTGATGTTAAACTGCCAGCTATTGCAATTTGTTGCTTTGTTTGTGACCTTCTGGTCAGCCTGGCTCGTTCTTCATTATTCCTGTCTGTTATAAGTTGAGGCAGCTCTGCCAGGCTCCTCTGTATTTGGACAGGGCTGGCTGTGCCTTCATAGGATGAATCCACATGCCCAGGGATGGGGGGGTGCCATTGGTCCCTACTCCCCAATGGGAAGTGGTCTCTGCTCCTCCTGCAGGGTCTTTCCTGGTGTCTCAGTGGTTGGTGGGCCAGTGGTAGTTCGATATGCCTACTGATAGAATTGCTGTTGGAAAACCAGGCTTCTTTTAGAAGGCTCCTCCTTTAGTTATGTCACAGGCAACAACCTCAGCCTCTTGAAAACTGAATGTGTGATTATGCTCCTGCATATGTGCCCAGATCTGAGAGCATTGTTCTGTGTGCTGGACAGCCAGTTCACTGTCATGTACTCTGGTCTGTAGCCGCTTGGCCGTTTCCCCTATGTAACTGCTTTCACAATCACTACAGTTGATGCAGTAAACCACCAAAGATGTCTCCTCCTTGGGTAGTGTTTCCTTTGGGCACATCACTCTTATTCTTAGAGTTTGGTCCAGTTTGTCATCTTGACTCCATGCCCCAGGAGAATGCATGCAACAGTTTCAGATACTCCCTGTATATATGGGAGCACCCTCCATGTACTTGTTCCACTGGCACCTTCAATGGATTGCCAGGCCCTGGGTGTAGTACACCTTCAGATGAAGTCCATGGAATAACCATTGAGCTTGCAGACCTGATAAAGATATGCCCGCTCCTTGGCTTTGGTTGTCAATGTACTACAATGAATATACTTCCAACATGGCAGAAGCAAAAACTACAGAGCTAATTACAGATGGGAGGTGGTTGAAAGGGCCTATCACGCATGCAAGGCCTAAATTTGTGTGTGTGTGTATATATATATATTCTTGCCAAACTTGAATAATAATTTTTGAAGCATGTAAACGTCTGTGAAAATGTAGAGAGCCCAATATTAAATGTCTAACACAGTGGTTCCCAAAGTGGGTGGTACCGCCCCCTGGGATGCCTTAGGGAGGCGCTAAGATGCAAGAGGGCCAGCAGGGGGGCACTAAGAAGTGGTGGGGGCTCACAGGGTGAAATTCAGGGGTGGGATTATACCAGTTCTCTCTCTCTCTCTCTCTTTCCCTCTCTCAGGCCCACCCCATTGACTGTTGCACCATAGTGGTGCAAGGGGCTGAATGGGATGAGCAGCCCTTCCAAGCCGGCCAGCTTGCACAGACAGACAGCCATCTCATCGCACAGGACTTGCACCGTGTGATGCCGGAAGAGCTGCCAGTGGCGGGCCAGGCACTTGGCTTTCAGCCAGTCCTCGTCCAGGAAGCAGCAGAGGTTGTGCAGCTTGCAGTTCTGCGCCTGGAGACACCCATTGACAGCTTTCAGGTTGTGGATCTCATGCAGGTGCTCCTGCAGCTGCCAGTTCATGCCCTGGATCAGCTGGCCGTGTTGCACCAGCACCGCCAGCTTCTTGGCCTCCTCCTGGCGCAAGCAGCGCACCAGTTCCTCCTTGCTGCAGCCAGCCAGGTCTGCCTCGCTGGCTGGGGCATCAGATGGAGGAGGAGGAGGAGGAAGTGGAGGAGCTGGCGGGCTGGAGGGGCAGCTGTCCGGGGCGGCAGCGGAGGTACCAGAAACATTGCTTGCTCAGCTCTGGGTGATACAAAGCGGCAGTGGGGGAAGCAACCGATTAGCCTGCCTGTGCAGCGGCATCTTTGCAACACTGGACGCCAGGAGGAGTGACCCATGCTTTTGCAGTGGGACCCCCCTTTTCCTCTGCCGCCGGTGCTGGGATTAATAGGATGGATGCATGGCGGGGCCAGGCATGCTGCGCCTCTGCTGGCCAGGAGCTGGTGTAGCAAAAGGAGAAGGGTGCCTGCGTGGTGGAGGGTAGGAATGAAGGGGAGGCAGGGGAAGGATGCTCTGTTGGTGCAAAGTGGGTGGGTGGGTGAGCGGGAGTGTGCAGGCGCGTGCATGGGCATGGACCGATAGTGGGGGGGGGGGTGAAGCAGTGCTGGGGTTTTTTTCCCCTGCTGGGAAACTTGGAGAGAGGGTGGGTGGTGGGGGAAAAACAGAACAGGCTTGCACCCTTTCCCTGGTTGCAATCCTGCACCCACCCACCCACCCACTCTGGGGTCTGGGACACACACACCCAGCAGCCTTCTGTAGCTTGGCAAGGGGCGCACATGCATGGAGGCAGAATTGGGGTTGGGGGCATGGGTGGGTGGGGAAATGGCTTGCACCCTTTCCCCGCTGCTCCACTCGGACTTCCTTGGGCAGGTCCCTCTGGTGCAGCAGGCTCAATGGGGTGGACCTGCGGGGACGGCACCTAGAAAGTGGCAGTGGCGGCACATTTGAAAAGTAGAGCAAAGCCAGAGGTTGGTAATTTTTGCTGCAAAGAATCACAAAAGCTTCTGGGCTGTGCACAAGAAGGGACATACATGTCAATGCAATTCAGCAACATAAAATAAAGAAATACAAAGAAAACAAATAAACAAGAATTGGCAAAGCATCTCTGATTAGATTCTATTCACTACTAGAATCTAATCAGAGATGTTTTGCCAATTCTAGTCCAATGACCTGCTCCAGCAGGTTGAGAAGGGTGTGTGTGTGTGTGTGTGTGTGTGTGTGTGTGTGTTTGCATGGCTGTCAAAACTCCAAAAACAGGTCAAGTAGCTCTGGGGAGGCCAGTCATAAATTAGAACACTTGCTAAGCAACCGGCCATTAAGTTAGGACCACTTGTATTTGGTTTGCCAGTCACCTGGCCACACCCACCCAGTCACATGACCACCAAACCACACCTACCCGGCCATGTGACCACCAAACCACACCCACTCAGTCATGTGACCACCAAGCCACACCTACCCAGTCACATGACCAGCAAGCCACACCCCTCAAATTAGGCCACACCCACAGAAATTTGAATCCCACCCCTGGGTGGGGGGCACGGAGGATGAGTTTGGAGCACCAAGGGGGCGGTGGACTGAAAAAGTTTAGGAACCACTGGTCTAACATATTGTGATGAATGGAAGGATTCTGTGGAATGGCATTTTCTTTAGTTTGTCAAGGTTAATTTATGAACACTTTTGGACATTGCAATCTCCAGGGCTCCCAAAATTACAGCTTTTCATCTCTTTTTTTCCTGATATAGTTTCCCCTCCCCCTTCAAAGGCTGGCATTTGCAAATGAAAGAACGTTTGAGGCATTTTAATAATTTTTATGAATCTTTCCATGAACAATTATATAGAGACAATGCTGGTGACATTGGGGAAAGATTTTATGCTAAATTGGTTGGTAATTCTGGAAGTCCTAACCCAATTGGGACGTAGCAATATGGGAGAAGATTGCCGTAGAAATAGCATTCAGTCATGCAAGTGCTTAGAAAGGTGATTTTTTTCCTGTTCCCTTTCAAGAAGGATTCTCATTCAGTATCACTAGAAACATTGATTAAAAAATTGCATACTATGAAAGTTTGAGTATTATCTGCTGTGAGCTTTCTAACTATTAGCTTATTGACTAATTGACCTTCCTAGCAACAGGATGAAATCTTTAGGATGAATGGAAGTTCAAGTTCTAAGATTTTAGAATATGGTCAAATACATCCTCAATTACCTCAATTACAAAACAATTTAGAAGCAAGTGCATTTGATATGGGGCTTTTAATGTATGGTCCCTTAATATTCATTATTAACGAAGACTTATTTATTTAACTTAGTTCAAGCTTCCTTTTACATTCAAAAGATTCTGCAAAGTAGCTTAATTGTACCAAACTAATTGAAGCTATCCTTTTTTTAAAAAAAAATTGATTGATTTTGGTTGATATTATGATATGGTATATCTTATCCTTCACTACAGTGATCAATTACATATAATTGGGAGAAGTCTAACTCATGAGAAGTGTATTACCCTTTTGGGAATTTGTTTTGTTTTAAATATAGATTTCATGTGCATTACTCAAAAAGAGGGAGTAAGTGTATTTATTTCATTTGAGCTCTTGGTTTTAGCTTTGTTCTACCTGACAGGTAAGTATAATGTCATAAGCCACTTAACTAGGATAAATCCACTTACAGAACTCTACATTTTATTCAAGATTTCTCAAGACATGCAATGTTCACAGCATAGAATAATATAAAGTGAAATGAAGACATGCATTTATTTTCATAATGAAAATTTTATAAAATTTTATAGAAAGAAAGAAAGACACTTCAGTCTAACAGAATTTATTTTAGATAAATACTTTTATTATTACTCAGTACAGTTAGAAAGAGCATAGTTTGACTTGTTCATGCCTATAAAAGAATTTTTACACAGAATCATACACATTCCAAAGGTACCTTTCCAGATACAGACAATAATAAATACTGTTTCACTGAATTAAAATTAAAAATATCAAATGCATTTGGGTGTAGTCATATTATGAATGCATAAATCTTGGAAGGGATGTTTTGCTTCAAGGTAAAGGGTCAAACAAAGCAACAATTGTATTTTGCAGGGTAATGTAGCCCTTGCTTTTAACAACAGAGAAAAGGGATTACCTGCTTTAATCTGATTTATTCCTAAAGCTCTTTAGGTAATGGTATAGATAGAAGATAGCTTCATAATGTATAAATTACAGACTTATTTTTGGTGTTTGACTGCATACAAAGATGTCTTGGTAAAAAAAAAAACATTATTATATCTACCCATTGTCACTAGTGAGGGTGAGGTGTCACATTACATCAAAATAAATGCCCTTCTGAGTGCTGAAAGTTGATCCAGGATAATGTAGGTATAGATATTAAATGGTTTGCCCATTGGAGATATGGAAGAAGAAATCATTTTCTGGAACAGCAATGAAGCTACAATCTTTGACATATTAGCATGTCAGCTGATTACCATATAATCTTGCTATTCACTGTGAAGATTTTACTGAAGCTCAGATCTAAACAATGACCATTTTTCTTTAATGTTTTCTTTTACCCTTCTCTTTAGGGAATGTAGCTATCCTGAAATTGAATCCTCATCTAATAAATATTTTCCACTGATGTAGTCAAACAAATTACTGAGAACTGTCACCTATTCTTAAATAATTTCAATTCCCCAGTTAAAATTGTCTAAGATAAGAGTGCACACAAGGGCACACAAAAGGAGTCATCAATACCTATCCCACAAATAGATATTCTGGGAATATCTAAAGTCTAATCCCAATCCTACTCAGAATCACTGTAATAAATCTTTCCAACCCTGGTTTGCTAAACTGTAATTTTACTGTATTCTGAGTATAGATTGTATTCTGACTGAGCAAATATTAGATTGTCTCAGCCTATACAGCTGCAAATTAACACAATGATCAGCACTCCCCAAAAAATCTGTTTATGAAAAAATAAAACAAACAGCTGCCCATTGTACTATGAAATCAAGGCAATGTCTTTAATACTAGGATTTCATGGTATATATGTAATATAACAGTATTTTAATGTATAAAATATAATATAAAATACAATATAAAATTGTTTTACTTATACATAATAGCAATATATGTAAAGTTTATATTTTAATTCCCTGCACTCAGTTTATCCTCTTATCTCATTTTCTATAGTCATCTCCTAGCCAGCTAATTTTTTTAGCATATTATATCTGGAATGGCTAATGATCTTCATGGTTATAAGAACATTCCTATTAATACGTCCAAGTGTTTTCATGTAAGAAAATTATATTGACAAATTTGTATTATATTTCCTAAGATTACCTCCTTTTGATTAGACAAATGCCCTGTAATGGTCCACTTCTTGGTCACAGCCCCTCTTTCCTCCTTCATTTAACAATGCAGTTTTACCATATTTACAAAATTTGCTCATATCTAAACATGCACCACAAGCACTGCTACAAAGATGTCTCAGGATGTTTGTGCATTTAACAAAGCAAGTGAAATACAAAACTACGTTTTTCATGATCTGCTATCTTTTGAAGAACTGGAATAGCAAAAGGAAATGATGAACAACCTGAAACAATGTTACATTAAAAAAACTAAATATTTTAAATTAAATCCTAAAAGTTCTCAATGTGGTTAACAATGCATGTAAACTTCTCACCACAAGGAAATGAGGTGAAGGCATTCAAGGGCAGAAATATTTTAAGACAATTGTAATTATTACAGCAGCCCTTAAACCAAAACAAGAACCTTGATCCATGTCTGGAATACTGTTATATTATCATTATTTATTAAATGTATATGTCACCCATCTCCTCCTGAATCTGGGTGGCTTACAGGTCATAAAAAGATAAATAGAAAAGCAGTTAAAATTTAAATCTATGCAAATTAAAATTTTAAAGCTATGTCAAAAACCAGGAACCAAGAGATGAACAGTACAAGGATGAGGTCAACCAACCAGCAAAACCTAATTTTAATACCCTTCCAGTAGGCCAAAGGGGTGGTAGTAGTTCTCATCTCCCATAGTAAAGTGGAAAAGGCTCTTCTTGATCCCATCTGCCAAAAATTCCTTAGCAGAGAGGCCACTTCTACTGGTGCAGGTGGAGCACACTAGTACCGTTGGGGTTATATCATCAAGTTCATTAATTGATTTTGTGATTTGCTAGAGCAGATGTTTGAATAAGCAGGGCTTCCAAACTGGAGCAAAGGGACTTTCCACGGTGAGCTTCATATTGCTGAGACAACAGAAAGTTACTACAACTGCTGTACTGAATCTGGGGTTTCGTGATGCAGATACCTGCTGAGTTCCTTCAAGTTTTAATGGATTCAGATGTCTGTGTATGTATGTGGAAGGAGTGGGATTTACTGGCATATTGCAATACATATTAGTTGCAGCCTAATAAGGGTATAGGCATTTTGTCTCCCAGTAGGATGCATGGTATGCAGGTTTTTTCTTTGATGTAGACTTTAATAAACAACTAAATTTAACCCTTTTTAATATAAATCTCAGCCTGGTTCTAATATGCTTCTAACCAGTCAAGCAGGATGTCAAGTTCTCCAAGGGACTTCATTGCAGCTGATGTAACTTCCATCTGAAAGTTGATTAAAATGAACATTTGGTAACAGAAAAAGCCATTTGGGGTGAGATAGTAACCCCCCAAAACTATTACAGTCTTTTTTATTATTTATTATTAATTCATTGTAACAATTTCCATAGGACTTTAAGTTTCATATCTCTAATTACCTGCTCATAGTTGTTGATGATCTGTTCATACTTCGTTATTGCATCTTCCCCACAATGGCACATATTTTGATCATGCTAGAAAAATATTTTAAGAGTCATTAGAGATTTTTTATGTGTTCAGTGGTGGTATTCAGCCAGTTTGCACCGGTTCAAATGAACCGGCAGCAAGGATTTGGCGTGGGTCACCAAACCGGTAGTAAATTCTGCCTGGCCACACCCCTAACCCGGTCGCCCAGTCATCGCTGGCTCACTTGCCCCACCTGCCCAATGCTCGCTTGACGCTCACCTGTTAAGGTATTTCTTTTTTTCCCTCCTGACAATCAGCTGTTCATAGATCAGCTGTGCCAGGATGCACCTAGCTGTCTTACTACTTTGCCCAGGAGGATTCCCTGAGGCCCAAGAAAGGTGAAAAATGCAGTGCAGCCCCCCTCAATTTTTTGCCTTTCTGAGGCTCAGGGGAGCCTTCAGGGAGCAAAAATGCCCCTCAGGAGGCTCCCCTGAGGCCCAGAAGGCCCCAAAATGGAGTGAGGGGGAGTGTTGTGTGCCCTCTCCAGGCTCAATTTTTTTCTTCCTGAGCCCCAGGGGAGCTTCCTGGAAGCAAAAATACCCCTGGAGGCTTGCCTGAGGCCCAGAAGGCCCCAAAAATGGGTGGGGGTGGCTGCAAAAAAGCAAAAAAAAAAAAAAAAGCCATGCCTATCCAGTCACATGGCCACGCCCACCTAGCCATCCCCACCAAGCCACACCCACAGAACCAATAATAAAAGACTTTGAATCCCACCACTTTATGTGTTCCTTTTTTTTTTAATGCCATACTCAGCAGTTCGAAAGTGGGCAAGTGCGAGTAGATAAATGGATACCATTTGGTGGCAACTTAATAAGATCCCAACTGGGCATCTCCCAGGCAACAGTGATGTCATCATTCAATCATTTCCACCCAGAAGTGCTCCTGATATGACTGTACTAGTAGTGAATACCATCAGGCTATATTATAATGAACCTATCATGTTGTCTTCTAGTGGACTTGGGTGATGAGTGCTAACAAAAAAGGGAGCCAAACTAGTGCAATTGAAGTATTAGCATACTTTGGAGAAGCAGACAACATTGCAACAAATCTTTGTAAAAGTCAAAATCGCTGGAAGCAATCAGCTCAAACAAACAAACAAACATTAGCAGCAGTGAATACCAAGTGTCATTCAGGAAAAAAACAGTTAGAAAAGGAAATGCAGAATATAAAAATGTAGAATGGCCTACTTGGCAAAAGTGGAATTTCAAATGAAATACTCCCATAAGGAGAAACTGTTTCAAATATGATTTATTATGTTCAATTCATGTTCAGTCATGATGCTGCCAAACCACAGTGCAAATTTAGTTCCACATATAGCATTGAGACTGCTGATTCTTTGGGATTAGAAATATTTACTTGGCTGATGATTCTATTACTCAGTTTTTATTTTTCAATTTTACATACAGATTCTTGCAATAAACTTCACATGCATTCTTTAACTCAAATAAAACCACCCTTTTAAGTCTCTCCTTGAATGGAGAAGAAATCAGAAGAAAGTTTAACTTCTATCCCATTCTGCTTATTTAGAGATGGGCAATCTGCATATTTGACAATGTTAAACTTCAGCTTCCATTCAGTTAAATGGTCAAACATGACTGGAAGCTGTAGCTCTCAATACAATAAATATTCAAATCTGTTAACTTATTTTCAAGTGACTTACACATTCTCTGAATTTCTTCTCAGTGCTGACGAAGGAGTTGGCTATACCACTGACTTTCCGATTGATGAGAAGGCTTTCTGTTTCACAGTGTCTGAAGACTTTGTCCAGATAAAATCTTAAGATGTGGTGAATAAGACAACATCTGTCTACAGACTTGAGAAAAGAAGTTTGGATTTATTGAGTCACTGCAACAGAAAGTTACATTGTAATCTAGAATCTTGTAGATTAAATCAGGCCAGTATGAGTAATTAATTAATTAGACTGTTCATCTTTTATGAAAAGCATTTGGAAGCAGTTCAAAACTCATTTCAAGCCTTTTTCAAAAATGGTGCCTCCAGCAGCATGTTATTTTGCAGATAACATTCATTAAATAATACTTCTGTGGTCGTTTTCCTGTAGAAAATCATGACAGCGTTTATTCATTCAAATTATTTGGTTAGCCATTTTGTGAATTTGAGAATAGTGTTGAAAGGACAGAAGTGAGGAATTGATTGCCCTATAGGACTCACTTTTTCTCCCCATGCAAAATCTAATCTTTCATGAAGCATAATCCCAAGAACAGTTAAATTATAATAAAACTACTCATGCTCCCTGGATTTATAGTTGCAGTTCTGTCTCTGGGATTACCTCAGAGTAATTATCCATGAGATTTCCTTATAGGTAGATATGTATGGAATTGCATGCTATAAATAATCATAATCTATTATACTTGAATGCTATCCTGTGAGTTCCCACATAGGGAGAAACTGACTGATCATTAAAAAATGTTAATTGAAGTAAAAATGATGGACAAGTACACAAGGCAGAGTAAAATTATGAAAAGAAAAATGCTCAAAATTTCTCGCAGGATTTTGACCTATTTATCCATTTGTTAAATATACAACCAGAAAGTCAAAGCAGAACACACACAATGTATGGGTAATTCTACTTCTCAATAATGTAAATGAAGGCAGAAACTGAGGGCACTTGGTCCATTGTGCTTCCATGCCCCAGAAATAGATTTGAACCTTGCTGACTCAGGACATAGTCTAATATTTTTATTGGCACACTATATTTCCCCAAACTCAGGAAATTTGAGGACCTCGGGACTTTAATTTAATTATTAAAGGAAATTTCTATTTTCCTTTCCATCTGATAAAAACAATATCTGCTAACTTATACATATTTTAAAACAACCTCAGCACATTGTGATTACTAATGACACTACTAATATTTTCATAAATCAAAAAGATTAGAGGCCAAAATAGGAGTACAGCAAATAAAGTAAAAGAAATGTACAACGTGGATTGTCCCTCTTCAGGTGATAATTTAAATGCAACTTGGCAGCCAACAAAGAAAAGCTTTCGCTAAGCAGTGGGAAAACACTGAAGAAAAGGAGTGAAATAAATTTTCCTAGGCAGAGAATTCCAGGCCCTGGGCACACTAAAGAAGGGCCTGTTGCCTCATCCTACTCATGGGAATTACGCTTATGAATTGCATATGAATTACACTTTCTATAGTAACACTATGCTTCCTTATCATAATTTATTGATGTAGTTATCAGCTAAGAGTTTCCCTTCCAAGGTTTTGCAAACTGTTGCTAAGCAAATGTATTTCTGTTTTTCCCATCTCTAGAATAGGCTAGAACTTGCTGTGTGTGGCAATTCTCCTCTACAAACAGTTCATCCCCTACCCAACATTTTCATGGCAAAATAATCCAATTGTTACTGGAATAGAAAAAGGGCGAGCATACTGAAGCATGATGATTCTACTCTCTAGCTATTGATAAATGCCATCATTTTAGCTAGTATGGTCAATGTGTAAGGTGGCTTTATACACAGACACATTCACAAACATGGCTTGATTCATATATTATACCGCCCTTCTTCCATATTGCTTGTGAGATTGAGCTATTTTGTGAGATTAAACTAAGAGACAATAATATTAGGCTGAGCAAATATCTAAATCTTGGGCATCCCTGTTTTAAGTCTACTCCTAGAATTATCCAGTAGCTGGATTGTATTTTGCAGCACAATAGCCGATGAAATAAATAGTAAAATAAACAAAGGCATACAAAATATACAATTGGAATATGATCATTTGTGTAGGCTCAGCATAAAATGATACTTTATAAACACTGATATTTGTTTAATTCAAAAATCTGCTGATTTAATGAAAAGCAGTATCTTACTATAAAGGAAAATACAACCCAAACTTACAAAGATTAGCACTTACTTGGAAATCATGCAAAGAATATGGCTGCAACAAAATGCTTGTAGTTCTGATGGGGTCTCTGCCTTGCTAAATAGGGAAGAGATAACACTGAATCTGAATATACATTTTTAGCTGCTGAAATCATTATAGCATGATCAGGCAGTATGAAAGATTTACATGCTGTATTTACCATTTAATTTCATGGTTAAACTACAAATTTTGTAAAAAAAATTACTTAAAGTTTGGATGTTTGAATTTGTTGTCAAAGGAGAACTGAAACAAAATATACTTCTTGTATTGGGCACAAGCAAGCATGCACCCAACACAAGAGCACCCAAGTATAATTTGGGTCCAATATCCTTTTCTTTGCATCTCAATATCATACAGAGGATTGGTATCTTATGTAAGGGTGCATGATGGCTTAGTGGTTAAGACGCTGGGCTTATCGGTTAGAAATCTGACAGCTCAGATTTGAGACCCGACCTCCACACAATGGAGTGGGCTTCCATTATTTTCTCCAGCTCCTACCCTACCCACTTAGAAGTTCAAAAGCATGCAAATACAAGTAGATAAATAGGTACCACTTCAGTGAGAAGGTAACAGCATTCTGTGCACCTTGGCATATAGTCATGCTGGCCACATGACCCCAGAAATGTCGTTGGACAAAGCTGGCTCCCTTAGCTAAGAAATGGAAATGCACACCAGTCTCTTGTGTCGTACGCAACTGAACAAGGGAAACCTTTACTTTTATCCTGTGTAAATGGTTTAATCAGACTTCTGTTTATTTTTCACCTTGAGAGATTCACCATATTTAAGTTATTTGTCCAATTGTGGGAGCATCATCACTTGAGACTTTCAAGAAGAGATTGAACTGCCATTTGTCAAAAATGGTGTAAAGTCTCCCCCCTGGGGGATGGTTGGACTAGATGACCTAAAAGGTCCCTTCCAACTCTGATTATCTATTCTCTCTTAATTACATGCGTGACTTTTAGGAAATACTTTCAGAATCCTACCTATACGAAATTGCTATTGTTCTTACTGTTTTTATTCAAAGAAAGCTATGTACTGAACACAATTAAATTAACTGTTCTAGATTAATTTCTAAGCATCTTTTCCACTTGTTTTCCAGAAAGTGTACTGGAAGTAAACGACAATACTTACAATAAAGTTTTTGACAGTAGCAAAGCTATTGCGAATTTCATTAATATTCATTGAAATACTGCAAGGTCCAAACTGGAAAATCTTGTCCCCAGTCACTGATGCCAAATATAAGGACCATTTGGTGAACAAAAGAAAGAAAGATGGGCCAAAGATTTTCATATTTTTAGAAAATGAAACAGTCGATGCCCAAAGTCCTGCTGAAAAACAGGGGAAATAAAATTAATGTTTAACATTATTTTATTATATATTTTATTGGTTATAAATTGCTTCTTATAAATCCAGATCACTAGTGATATTGGGGTTTTTTGCAGCAATTATAACTTATATTAACAGTTTGTTTTTCAATGTTTGTATCTGAATGGAATATTTCCCCATCAAGAAAACATAGAGTAGGGGTAGGGAGCGGAGATAGATTGAACAAATAAAAATCCTTCTGCTTTACCTAGCATTTGTATCGTATCATGTTGATAAGATTTAACAATACTAGACCAAATTGCACTCATGCCTACCCACACCAGTGCTTGTATCTTTCTTTCCTAACATTCTATTTTCTAAAGTAGAATAGTTTAATCCATATATTTAGGACCATTTACATGGTCTAATAATTTATAGCCAGGTTATATGTTAATATAAGTAATAATAAATAATAATTTATATAGTTGTTATATCCGCATACTTTATACCTCTCACACATGCTTTATTCCCTGCTATGAAATATTGTGAGTGTATTGATCAGAATTAAAATTTTGATTCCCAGAAAATAAATCAGTGAAAAGGAAACTGGTGTAACTATTAAGATACATAGTGGTAGGCATTTTTTTTTCCTGAACATACATAGGGTATATATAGGGTAACCCAAGGAGGCTATCAGGGAAAGCAGTTAGTTCACTCATCCATTCTTTGCAGGTTATGAGTATATGTGTTCATAAAAAAATCCCTACCACTGCTTCTTTCATGCTGCTGGAACCCACAAAACAGTGAATTTCTTGCCCTGAACTCAACTTTTTTTTTTTAATCCAGGATCTTAAAAGTTAACTTGTTTAAAAGATATACAGTATATGGTTAATCAAGCTCATGATCCTTATATGTGTATCTTAATACAGGGTAATATAGGATAACTGTAGCAAGGAATTTCTATCCATGGAAATACTGCATGCAGTTTTCAAAAACTTTGGATGACTTTTCTCATTCTTTCGTGTTATAAGAATCTAGTCAGCTAAAGCTAATGTTTTACATATTTGGGTACAAAGGCAATTGATTTCAGTTTTACGTACTTTCAGACAATTAAGATTCTTGAGTTCATATGGCTTCAGAGTATTATTTTTAAATAACTGTCACTCATGAAATTAAATAAAAAGCCATGCCTATGGGGATATAAGTCTTGTTTATGAATTTTGTAAAACAGAGGAACCGGTTTCCCGGGGCTGCCCCTAGTACTGGGAATGAACCTATCTAGCTCTGCCAATAAATATCCATATGCATTAATGTGATCACCTGAAAGAAAGTATGGTATGCGTAAGAATTGCTTACATATTAGGCTACTTCTACTGCAGGTAACCAAGCTAATACAGCATCCTAAAACAGAGGCAAAGCTAAGACTACAGCTTCTAATAATTCAATTTAATTCATCTACAGTGAGGATTATTATTTTTTATCTTTCAATATAATGCAAAACTATAATCTCATATTATTGCAAACTAAAATATCACCTTAATTTCAGTTAGTTCAACTCACCATCCTGGAAAATGAATTTTTCATTTTGTCTTTTAAGAATTAAAAAAAAAAAAAGCAGAAGCGCAACCACTACTACTTTCATCTCTGAGTACACACTGAGCATTTAATTGAAGGATTTGTTGCTGGTATGATAATTCTTTCAAGCAAGATCACTTAGATACAAGATATTCATATAAGCATTAAGCTGTATAGCAATTACAAAACAATAAGCCAAAGGCATAGTTACGCATTTAAAATAATCTTACCTTATGGTCTGATGTGTAGGCACTTGCCTCTTGATGTGGAGTTGAATCTGAAAATGTCTGAACATTTTATGGAGGTGAGGAGCGGAAATCAGCCTTTGAAGTTTTTTCTATCTGCCTTTTTCTCGGTATTCCAAGTTTTCCTACATTTGGAAAGGGGGTTGGGAGTTTCCTTGTCATGACTCCATCCAAGGTGAAAGGTTGAATTTCAGACACAGTCCATAGTTAGGACTCCTATACAGGATATATGGATAGTCAATTCCAATGTCCTACACTTACCATTGAGTTCTTCTTACAATAGGAACAAAATTACTACATTTTTTTCAACTGATGGTCAACATTTTCCATTTTGGTGATGGGCAACAAAATTAGAAGATGCTACTTGCCTAACATTTTCTAAGTATTACATTTCTCCAATAGCATTTTAATAGGGTAGCAGTGGCACAGTTTCACCTAAGATTTATTTTGCTCCATTAAACTGCAATAGAGAGTAGCATTAAATTGTAGGGCTGCACAGTGTTCTAATCTTCTGATGGTTCTGGGGAAGCATGCAGGATCAATAGTCGAAAGAAGCTGCATCTTATTCATCTTTAATATTACTCATATGACATTTCAATCCAAGTGGACTTAGTCTGTGTTGGTGCCTTCTACACATGCTAGAATTTCAATTTCTGAGTGAGGACAACAGCTTGATAAAAGCTGCCATGTATGCTGACAATTCTTCCCAATGTTAGCTATTGCCTTCTGAAACCTGTAGTGCTCAAAGCAACATATTTAACATTGCAAGTCTTCTTGTTTAGCAATCCCATTACAGGCCAGCTCTACCTAACTAATTAAAGCCTGCCAGTCTAATCCCAGCACTCTCCCAATTTTTGTCTCTATTCATAGTTTTTCTACAATTTAATAGAAATACAATAGAAGTTCTCCTCCCACTGTACTTTTCTCTTTATGCGGTGAAATAGAACCAAGAAAGTTAAAATCATCCTATGATTCACCTTAATCTATAGAGAGGATTAACCCAATGCTCATTAGCTCGCATGTCTTTTTTCAGAGAAATTTTACAAAACTGATCACAGATCAGGGAAGCTGCATCATAATCACATTAGAAATAACAATAGAATTGGAAAAATTATTTCTGCATATTATGAGACATACAGTAAAGGAGAAGGAAGTATTCATATGGAATTTGTTACCCTAGGTCTCAATTACTGACTGAACCTGACTACTAATTAGATAGTTTTGTCTGTATGTCCCTTTGAGTCAGTCTTGACGTCTGGTGGCTGCCTGGACTAGTCCTGAAGTTTCTTGCCAACGTTGCCATTGCCTGCTTCTCAGGACTGAGAGGGGAAGACTGGCCCAAAGTTACCCAGCTGGTTTCATGCCTAAGGCAGCATTAGAACTCATAGTCTGCTTGGTGCCTTTCATCATTACACCAAATTGGCTCCTAAAAGAATCAATTGCATGTGTTTATGCATTTGATTTATCTTAAAGTCTCCTTTATACATCAGAGAAAAACTAAACTGTCAATATGTGCTTGAAAAACATGGTGTTGGGAAGTGCATACAGGTAACTTACTGACACAATTGAGCCCAGAATTTCTGCTATAAAATGAGACATTTGTTAAGTGAATTTTGCCCCATTTTATGACTTTTCTTGCCTCAGTTGTTAAGTTAGTAACCCGGTTGTTAAGTGAATCTGGCTTCCCCATTAACTTTGCTTGTCAGAATGTTGCAAACAGTGATCACATGATCTTGGGACACAACAATGGTCAAAAATATGAACCAGTTGCCAAACATCTGAATTTTGATCACATGATCACGGGGATGCTGGAAAGGTCGTAACTGAAAAACGGTCATAAATTACTTTTTTTGGTGCTGTTGTAACTATGATCTGTCACTAAATGAACTGTTGTAAGTCGAGGACTACCTGTATTTATGTCAATTCAATCATTTCTTGTAAGCACTAAAAGTACTGAAAATTGTTTATGAATTTTTCTACCATTTTCATTGGATTAAAAGAAAAAGAAAAAGGAGTATGGGGTGAGGTATGTGATGTGATGATCAAGAAACATGAATGAATTACTTTTTTTTTAATCCTGCACAGTTCTGCTTAGCCTCTTTGCCTTCCTATATATTAAGGATGTCACAATGAAATTCCTCCTTTGCAATTTCTTTAGACTTGGAAGCAAGAGAGGCAATTTTTCTACATTGAAGTTGATTTTCCACAATTTAAGAAAAAAAATATATTATCATGAGAAAATGCAGTTGCTTGGCAGTTCAAATCCCTCAGCTTGGCTTAATACTTGTAATCAGTCTTTCTTATAGAAGGTCTGTCTACAGGAAATAGTAAACAGAAAAATAAGATCTTTGGGCTAGAAGCTTCATTCTATTAATTCTCCATTTGCTCAAGCTACTACAGTTACCAATTATTTTAGGCAAAACTGATTAAGTGCTTCCCCTTCCCACCCTCTTACAAACACATAAACATACACATCAATTATATGGAAGTGTTAAAATGGACATATCGCCACGCCACCCTACTGGAAGCACACTTGTTTTGCATGTACAATATCAATAAGCAAATATGCAATGCAACCAAACAAGTTTTCCACTGAATCAGTCTTCAAAATAATTTAATACAGCTGCTAATACTGCTCTAAAATATTAAATATATTATTTTAACAACCAAGTCTTTAAGTCATAATTTAAACATGTTTACATAACTGTAACATTTATACACAGTTTATACATATATTTTCATTATTTTATTCTATATTTTATATTTTATTTCATCGCTATCCATAAAGGAAGGAGAAATATGGCATTATTATTAACAGCAACAACACATTTAATGCATATGTTTTAATCATCATATAATACCAGAGGAATGTAATTTATCACACCAAGATGGCAATTCATTTAAATTTGTAACACAAACAAAACTCCAAAATTCCCAGCATCCTTTCTTTACTTGGCACGCACATTCAATATATGGTTGCTTGGCATCAAATTCAGTAACTTATGCAAGCCAGAATTTTTGGAATAGTCTAACACAGGGGTGTCCAACCTTGGCAAGTTTAAGACTTGTGGACTTCAACTCCCAGAATTCCTCAGCCAGCAAAGCTGGCTGAGGAATTCTGGGAGTTGAAGTCCACAAGTCTTAAACTTGCCAAGGTTGGACACCCCTGGTCTAACATGTACTTGTAGGCATACAAATATATCTTCATCTTGAGTTTAGCTTATTTAGCCATTTCTGTTTATTCCCCCTATTAATGGCATACAGTTTCTTGTGGGCACAACAATGTGTGAAAAAAATGGAATAAGATTCCCATTGACTCTTTTCCTCTATAATCCATTCCCCAATTTGACTGGGACGTATACGGTATCTTATGCCTATTATTAGATATACATGCTTTCTTCTAGGAATTCTTGCCAGTATATATGTAACTCAGTCCAATATTCCCCTAAGCAATAATACTGTGCTGAAGGAAATAGTACTCAGCTTTGGCTGAGTGAATGGATCAAAATTAACTAGTCAGATTCCATGGATGAAGGGAGATGTAAATCCAGATTCCTGTCTTAGTCCAATACCACATTGGTTCTATTCTACACTACAGTACATGCATGCTCATATTGCCCAGATAAGCTTACCTCTCCCAGCAGGATAGTCTAAACCTACTCTTGCCAATAAAAAGTGAAGAATCATGATAAGAGGAATTAAAGTTCAGTTCATAGAACTATATGAAGGAACATCATTTTGCCAGAATTGTATACCAATAACTGTTTCTTTCAGTTCTTATAAACTCATGCTTATGTCAATAGTATTAATATCTACCCTTTTTGTCAGGTACCTGGTTGGTTGTCTTTTGATTTGCACTCATCTTTCACCTTAAACAATAATTCCTTTTTCAGCTTACCTCATTTTTATTAATCAAGGTAGTATCATCATATTGCCCAGCAAAAATTCTGTTTTGGTTTGTGGTTTTGTTTTTGTTTCTTTGTATTTCAACATTTTTCATATTCTGCATTTGATGGTGTGTGTTTTTTTTAAAAAAAGTAAAACAAATTATACAACTTTGGTGCACTCTTTCTCAATTTTCAATCATTTCAATCTTCTGCCTATTCTAATTTCTGTTCCTTGGTCATCATTCAACTTCAATAGGCAGCAGATGCAAACTAATACACCCACATTTTTAAGGGCTATCCTCAATTGATTGTGGTCTACACAATGTAGCATACACAGATTTGGGGTGGAGATCCACTGAAGATCCATTGTGATAGTGAGGACTTCTTTCTGTCTCTTCTGAATCCAGAATCCAGTTCCAAGGATTCAAAGGGAGGTAAATAAGAAAAACATCCTTGTGCTTGCATACACAAAATCAACATCACTTTTGTCATTTCAGCAACATCAGATTCTATAATTTTTTCCCCTATATATCTGAGACTTCCTTTTCCATGCATTGTTAAGACCTGGATTTCAAATCTTATTAGCAAAGTTACTTAGTTTGATATAAAGTAGTACCTCAGTTATTTAATCATAATATCAGATATGCCCATGACTTATTTTACTATTGTAGAACTAAGCTGGAAGGCTAGGAGGATTACCTCCAGCAAGAGATATGAATAAAAGTGGGGGTTGGCACATGATCACAGTTTGGAGAGCCTACTTATGGAAATGCCCTTCTTCTTGTAGCATGGATGGCTCCTTCTGAGAATTTCATTCTTTCATCATCTCTGCTATGCCTCAAGGGAAATGGAAAATGAAAATGTAGGAAATACCATGCATGAAACTGGTATAATGAGAGATGCAAAAATAGGGGATTTTGGAGAATGTGAGTCAGAATCTCTCTCATCTTCTGCTTTAGTTATCAAGAAGCTTAACTAATCCTATTATTTGATTGTTCCCCTCTTTTCTTGTCATACCAAGCACTATGTGCAGATATACTGAATGACAAGCAATGTTTGTCATCCAAGAATTATAGTATTTTAGGAACTAATACAGCATGGAGTTCAATACATATACACATCTATCTATCTATCTATCTATCTATCTATCTATCTATCTATCTATCTATCTATCTATCTATCTATCTATCTATCTATCTATCTATCTGTTGTTTGACAGACTGATATCTCAGCAACCCTTGATTGTCACTGACAAAAATCTATTTGAATAGAATTTGCAAGTTCTAGGAATGGTGGGAAGGGATGAGGTTCACTGACCTATTCTTTTATTTAGAGGTTGTTTTTTTTTTAGATATTATCCAATCTAAAGGCTGAAAAGGTTTTTGCCACAGAATCTGAGCATTTTATGGATAATTTGTATAATTAAGTTAATCTGCCCCCAATTATTCCTAGTCCATAGTTATTGATTATATTAAGGTAAATATTAAAGTTCAGCCAGAAAAACTGTAAAGCAGAGGAAATACAATATTGAGAAGTATCATTCTATAATAAATGTTGAAATAATACTTTTTCTTGTGAATAAATAAAATTGTTCATTCATCAAGGATTTGGTCAAATTGGAATTGTTGAAATCTCCCTGGCCATTATTACATCTTTTAGAGTTAATTCATAAACTTATTTTCGTGCAAGCAACTGACTGTATTGAGAGATGAGATGATACATACTTTACCAGGATCACCTCTAAAAAAATATGACAAGCTCAATTCTAAAGAGAATTTAGAGACACAGTTAGGAAACACACATTCAACTCAAAAGGTCTCCTTTGATAGGGAGTTCCACCCAACAGTTCAATACCTAAAAAGACAATACTCTGCCTAACCAATTTCTAGATATTCGTGCTTTACAGGGGAAAGTGACGTTAATGAAGTGACCAATTAATAATTTGCATATTGCAGAAATTATATTGTCCGGATTAGTGGGGCAAAAATTTAGCAAGCTTAACAAGGAAGTTACATTAACATTAGGGTGTGGTTTTGTCTCAGTAAAAGTTATTCAAAGGCCTTCAGCAATTTTTAGTTTTAAATAATTTAACCTATATCATTAGCTTCCCTGTGTTTCCAGCTGATGCATGTTGGATGAAGCCAGGCACATTTTCAGCTTTCTCGTCCTCCAAAAATTTCCCAAGAGTTTTTTTGTTTTTTTAAAAAAATAGGTTTTGATCACGTCAAAGTCATAATAACAGGTTATTGCTCTAATTTACAGATGAAAAGAGGAAAGTTTCATAGAAGTCCAACAAATTATTCAAGAGTTATTTGTAAAAACAAGTGCTAACATATGATAAATAAAGAAAGAAATGAAAATTATTATGTAAAATTAAATTGAAAATAAAAGAATAAATTCTGTGCTCTGCTGTAGGCTTTAATTTTATTTATTGAAAACATACAGGTATTCCAATTATATTGTTCAAATTTGTTTTACAGCACACAGAATTGGAAACTTAGAAGACAATAGTCAAGTCTAGTTAGGTTAAAAATTATTACAATTTTTATTGGATATAGCTGATACAGACTGACCTAGCATAGGTGAATCCTGACTGATTTTCGGTTCTACTCTATGTCCAGGATGAGTAGGAATAGCAGGAATTTTCAGCTTCCAATATAAATTAATCTCAGAATCTCCTGCCACTGACATCAACCAAATCAAAGGAATGTGTTCAGATAGTTCCTGAGTTTGTGAAATAATCCAGTTGGGTTTGAAACATAAAATTCTAATTAATTTGATGCAGACCTCTAGAAACCAATGTCAGGATGACCATTTAATACCATTCCAAAGTCATCTCTTTCACAGAGGGGATTGGCTGATTATGTGTCATTAACTCCATAATAGCTCTTGGTGATCACATAGACCAGGGCTGTCAAACTTGCAAGTTGTGGACCTGATGCATCATGCTCTGGCCATGTCCACACCCAGTTTAGGAAAGGGGGGAAAGTCATGATATGTTACGTGATGCTGCCGTGACACCGCGAATTTGACACCCCTGACATAGACAGACCTACTTTAGCCCTTCAGGTTTTTCAATGGTGCACCCATTGCCAACATAATTGATGTTGCCAAATTGCCAACTTACTGCTAATCAGCCTCTTCTCTTTGTTCCACTCATCCTAGTTTTATATATTTATTCAGCTAGGTCTTCACATATTATGTCCAAAATATGATCATTTGAGCTTGGTTATTTGTGCCTCAAATGATAACTCCACGTTATTTGTTTTTGGGTTGGTTGATGTTGGTTCTGTTTTCTTTGTTTTTGGCTATTTATGATATTCTGATGAATCTTCTCCAACAACAATAGCATCAGTACTCTATCTATCCTACTGTACTTCCATAAAAATATTTCTAGCTCAGGGTTGAAATGAGGGGCCCTTGGTGCTCTTTGAGCTTGGTTGTTTTCTTGCAGATGTTTCATTACCCAAACTAGGCCACATCATCAGTGCTAACCCTCATGTGGTCCTGATGATCACAGACTAGCACTGATAATGTTGCATAATTTGAGTAATGAATTATCTGCAAGAAAACAACCAAGCTCAAAGAGCACCAAGGACCCCTAATATTCTATTTCCTCAAAGTCCAACCACTTGAATAGAGTATCACAGGAAAACCAATGCTTGTATGATTCTGATCTTTGTAGATATACCCATGTCTTGGCATCTGAATAACTTTTCCAAGGTTGCCATTGCTATCTTACCAAGTGCTACTCTATAGCATATTTCTTAATTGTTGATTTCTTTACTGATAGCTGATAAATATATAAACCATCTAGTACTTTAGTATCTTCACTGTCAATTCTAAGACTAGTTGTTATCGCTATTGTCATTATGTTGATTTCTCTCTATTGTATTCTTAGTACCATTTTTACTATGGCCCTTGACTTTCAGTGCTAGAATTTGCAGATCACTTGTACTTCCATATCATTATTCTGAGTGTTCCCAACATAGCACAACTACAAATTAACAGAGTTGGAAGGGACCTTAAAGGTCATCTTGTCCAAGCCCCCCAAGCCCAAGCAGGAGACCCTGCACCATTTCTGATAAATGGTAGTCCAGTCTTTTCTTGAAAGCTTCCAGTGATGAAGCTCCCACAACTTCTGAAGGCAAGCTGTTCCATTGGTTGATTGTTCTCACTGTCAAAAAATTTCTCCTTATTTCGAGGTTGAAATTCTCCTTGATCAGTTTCCATTCATTATTCCTTGTCTGGCCTTCAGGTTCTTTACAAAATAGCTTGACCCCCTCCTCTCTGTGGCATATTGTTGATACTTTTTCCTCCAAATTTAAAACCACATTTATATTCTTCTAACCTCACCTCCCTTAATATACATTCAACAGAAAGGCTAAATGAGTAAAAAGAGAATATAAAGCTTTGTCTTACCTCTGTGTTTACCTGGAGCCAGTCTGTTTTGCAATCATCTATTCAGACTGTCTAGTATATAGATTTCACATGCGGACAATGAAGAATACTGGGATTCCCATTTTGTGAAGAATATTCTACAGTTTGACATGGTAAACATAATTGAAAGCCTTTTTTATAATCAATAAAGCACATCCTAATTTCTTTTTGGCACTCTTTAGTTGCCTCATGTATCCTCCATGGATGAGAATACTTGAGAATACTTGAAAATACTTTTGGCTCCTAGACTAGGGAAGACAGACCACAGACACAGAACAATAGAACACCACTGTTTGTTACTTACAACTTACAGCTCAAACCACTCAACAGCAGCATTTATAAACTATAGCTTATACTGGACAATGACACTGCAAATTCTCAGGACTGGCTGGCAGGCCTATACTTGCATAAATAAAGATAGCTACCCAACCTGAAGCAGATTTTCATAAACAACAAGAAACAACAGGACATTAATGATGAGAACCAGATACCGCAACGAATACAAATGTCTACTTTGCTTCACATCTACACAAAAAAACAGGTCCCAACAAGTACATGGACAAGATTAGAGGCACCTTCACATGCTCTTCCTCTGATATAACAAAGGTCATCCACTGCCAGCAATGTCCTCTGAATTGTATTTAGGACAAATGGAAGAATCTTTGTGTAAAAGCATTAATGGGTACAAATTTGACATCAGAGCTCAATGCAAGGACCTTTCAACCTCCCAAGGCATTCCACAACAGACTACATACTGACTTTTGGAAAAGCAGAGCATTTTACCATTGAGTGGTGTTGAATTCACATATTTCACAACAATCTCAGAAGGTCTTAATAAACTCAATGGTTTTTTTTAAATTACAATTATTTTTTTGTAAAATACTTGTAATCTGTATTTCATGTAATCTGTACCTGTATAACCAACCTATTTCCCTTCCTTCCCCCTCCCCCATCCTAATAATCAGTTTAGCCATGCATCTGATAAAGTGATAATAAATATTAATTCACTAATAAAATACATTAGTTGCAATATACTAATATATTCATAAAATGTATTAGTTGTAAAAGTTGCTTCCAAAATCTTTCTGATTATCTAACCATTAACATTTAAGCATACCAATTCAAGATTGGAAACTCTTTCCAAATTTGGAGAACATCTGGATAACTTTGTTTTGCAATGTCTGTTTCTGCCTTTGATATCTCTACAGATCATTGTAACACTGCTTCTTGTGTTTTCTAGCAGCTCTCTGAAATTATTTGTTAATTTTCTTCATAAATCTTTGTCTCTCTTGGCTTTGGGTTCTCTTTTTTCTTTGGCAATTTCTACCATTTATTCTGATATCCTGTTTGGTTTGTTTGCTTTGCTTTATTTCTTGGTCTTTGGCAGTCTCTTTTCCCATTCATCTTTAACAACTTCTTTGATTTCATTCCAGAGTTTCTCTGACTCTTTATCAATAATATTAAGAACTTCAAAGTAATTTCTGATATTCTCCAAGAAAATAGTAGATTTATGCTCACTATCTTAACATAGAAACTGGTTGGCTTATGTTTTCTCACTTTAGCTTGGCTTTGGGACTTGCATATGAGTATTGTGGTGATGTTTCCTATAGATAGCTCATTGCCACATTCCTGCTGTTATAACAGAACTCTTCCATCATCTTACACTAATCAGAGAATCAGCTTGATTTCTAGGTGTTCAGTCTGGTGATGTCCATGTAGATAGGGATTATTTGGTAGTTTGAAGAATTTGTTTGCAATGAAGTAATCATTGGGTTTTACAAACTGCTATTATTTTCCTGCTTCATTTCTGTTTCCTAGTCCAACGACATTTTCCTCCTTCCTACCTTCAACTAGGAGTTCTAGGCTCTAAGCAAAACCATCTGACTTGCATTTTCTGTTAATTGTAAAGGAGATGACAACTTCAAGTGAATAGAACAGGGAAGAAGACAAAAAGTCATCAGGTATATTCACACAATTAAACTTACCCCCTTTTATTATACATACAGTACTAACACAAGGCATGTTGGAAAGGGGCAGATCTTTGATTATATGATTGCAGCACCACCTAAATTTGTTCTGTTTTCTTCCTGGGAACCCTAGGAATGGGACAAAATTTTTATCAGAACATGGGGGGGGAGTGTTTTTAATCTACTTTTCTTCTTTAAAAAGTGCTCCTACATGTGATCAACAAGATCCCTTCAATTTCTTTATACAGGTAGGTCTCAAATAATATGATGAATGAATCATATGAAATGGTCATGTTATTCAGATTTGTACTATTCAACAAATCTAATTGTTCCTAGCTCAATGAAACAGACAATGAAAAATTGTAAAAGAAATTGTATGCACATATAAATGAAATTAATGTATGCATAAAAATTATGCTTAAATTTTTTCACACATTAATGAAATATTACTGTAATGGATGAAAAGCATATACTTAAAATTTAAAGTTTATGGTTAACAAAGTCACCAAGTAGAAAGCAATGCAAGAACAAAAAAAATTCTACCAAAAATTCGGGCATTCCAACAACTCATCCTGGTTCAGCATTGCTATGACCACATTCATGTTACTCAATTATAACAAACTTTTGGTCTTATGTAATAGCAAGCCTCTACTTTTAAAACTTGTACTATTTTCCTCTGATGGAATCTTTTTCAAAATGGAATCTCCATTTTGCATAGACAAAGATTAGCAGCATCTGAAACCCTAACTGCAATTGCACATGCAGTAGCCTCAGTAAATCGAATATTGCATCTGAACTGACACTAATCATGATCTACTTGAATACAATGATTATTCCTCTGTATAAACTCAGTCGCAAAGTTATTGTTGTTTGTAGTTAATGTTACCAAATGACACTCAGACCTGAAGAGAGTTCAAGTATCTGTTTATTAAAGAGCTAGCAGTTATGGTGAATTATTGGTCTCTTTTACCTAAACAGCACAGATAAGCCTTTCAAATTTACATCTATCTTTTATAGAACACAAGTGATAACAATTTGGTCTAGAGAATAAGGCACCACCAATAAGGCTAGAAAGCAAGAGATTATAAATTCCAGTCCTGCCTAAGGCACAAAAGCCAGATGGGTAACTTTGGTCCATTTATTGTCTTTTAGCCCAACTCACCTCAAAGGATTATTGCTGTGGAGAAAACAGGAGGAGGAAAAAAGGAGTATTAGATATGTTTGCTGCCTTGAATTATTTATAAAAGTAATAAAGGTGTGATTTGGAAAAAAATTAAATCCTACTACAAGAAAGAGAGAGCTTTTTCTGAATTCCATTTACCTTGTATGGAAAATATGGATTCACGTTCTCTTATTACAGAAGTCAATGTCTCCCAATTCCAGCTGATATGTATTTACTTCCCATGAAGTAGGCATTAAAGCAATTGCTCTTTTACAGGGAACAATGATTTCCAAAAACACCTAAATTTTGTCCCTAATTACTAAAAATTATCAGTTGATTTCCTTAAGACTCCTGGTGATTTCATGGACATATCCATGTAGTTATTTTAGTAGCAGCACAAAAGTAAACAGCTTTTACCTTCTTCCTAGAACTGTTTTCTAATCCCTAGGGAAAAGAAACGAGAGGAGAGGAGAGGACAGGAGAAAAGAAGAGAAGAGAAAGGATATCATCTCTTAATTAAAAACAAAATTCAAAATTCTTGTTCATTCCTTATCAGTAAAAATCCAGTAAAGGTTGTGAAAAATAACCAATTATCTATCTTAATCTTGATCAAATAAGCCAACCTTGCATTCCTTCCCTATATTTTTAATAATCTTAACTGTTAACCACTTCAAATTATGTCCCACTGCTTATTTTCTTGTCAACCTTTTTTATACTTCTCCAAAAAACCTTTTGGAACTTTAGCAAGTCAATTTTACAAATCCAATTCATCCTTGTGTGTGTGTGGTGTGTGTGTGTATGTGTGTATGTGTCAGGGTCACTTCTCAGCAAATCATTCAAGATCCTTGATCAGTTGTATGTCCAGTAAAAAACTCATCTTTTTTGGTTTGATAATTGTACATCTCCTTTAGACATGAAAGCATCATCTAATTTAATTGGAAAGTACAATACTTTCTTTTCTGCATCCTTCTCATTACTTACCACATTTATATCCACATTCAAATTAATTTCAAACTCACCCGGAGTATTTTGTTTGTTCTTCATCCTTTGTATCCTTAACTATCCATCTAGCCATCTTTTCTGACAGTTTCAAAGACATTTTTTCATAAAATTTCATAAATTTTTCAATTTTCCATCAAACAACATTCCTCCATTATTTTGTTATTCTCTAGCTCTCTCTAATGTGCAGTGTTTAAAATCCCATTATCTTGTTTTGACCGATGAAAGAGTAAACAATGGCACTTTAATGTGGGGGGGGGGAATTAAAATTGTATTTCCAAGTCCATCAGCCTTTAATCCAGGGGTGTCCAACCTTGGCAATTTTAAGACTTGTGGACTTCAACTCCCAGAGTTCCTCAGCCAGAAAAGCTGAACTCTGGGAGTTGAAGTCCACAAGTCTTAAAGTTGCCAAGGTTGGACACCCCTGCTTTAATCCATTCTAAATTTTCTAAAATCCATATGCCAAGTACCCTGTATCTCAAGATCTCCCCTTACTCTGGGAGATATTGATTCCTTGGATCCTCCATCCAGCTTCTGTCTGCATTATAACATTGTTCCATTACAAAAAAGGGACATCTAGATCTCAAAAAGAAGTTCATGTTCTTATTGTGATTACAAGTGATATAACCTCAGGGTAAATCCTTCCACACAGGAAAGTTGAAGATGGAAAAGTGAATTTGGAGCTTCTATTTTCAATCAATACTGGAAAAGGAAGAAGGCTTTTAAAATTGTTATTTTATTGAACAATTCAAGATATGCATCTGATTCTCCAAATGTTCTGATAGGAGAAATACATTATATATGCATATGAAATAGAAAACTTTCAATTACTTTGAAGATTAGATTGATCTGAAACAACCTGTAGGCTATATTAGATCATGATGACACATTGTTTCTGTTTATGTTAGAGAGAGATACCTTATCAAAGAACACCGTGATTGAAGAAATCATGTACACATAGCTAGAATCTTCATTTCCTGAGTCTGCAGTTTAGCAAAGAAAGAAAGAACATGAAGAAAGAAAACTTAATGTTCCAGATTCATGATAAATTGAGTCTAAGTCACTAGAAAAAATGATTTGTGGCACCTTAAAGATGAATAGTTTTTATCCATCTAAGCTATAAACAGATAAGACAAGAAGGCAAACCCAGAAGCAGGAAAACAGAACAATATTGTGCTTAAGTGATATGCGATTTAACTGACAAGGAACCTGCCTCAATTTCCTTGAACAATGTCATTTCAAATAATACTGAATGGCTTCTGACACAAAAATTGTTCTTCCCTTTTTTTAAAAAATGTAGGAAAGCTTAGAATTATTCTTATGGAGGAGAACATGTCTACTCATGTCAATTAATCCTATTTCAGAATGAAAAGTTCCTATAGATTTAGAAAGCAAAATTCATTTGAAAAGAAACTGGGCTCATGCTAGCTTCTATTTAAATATGTTATTTTCATAATTTATTCTTTGTAATAATTTATTTCTTTTTGCCGTACCTAAATATAATCTGTGTTTCCTTTGAGCTTCATATTATTGCAGTCTTGCTTTATAGACTAAACTCACACTTTGAGTTTGGAAAAGCATCCATTCAACACATATCCTAAGACTTACAACCCTAGGTGTGTTGATCAGTATTGTTTTCTTTCCATTTATAAAAAACAAATGACTGAAAGCCCTGAGGTTTTGGGAAAAATAAAGTTCTTAAATGAACATTATTTCAAGATTGAAAGTGTATATTTTCAGTTTATATGAGTAGATAAATCAAAAAACTATATTTATTTTGAAGTATTCCTATGACAAATGCCTGATATGGCCTAAAATATTATAGAATGCACTTAGTTGAGGAATTGTAGGATAGAAGAAAGGTCTCAACTGTTTCTCCAAATGTTCTGTTGGGAGAAATACATTATATTTTATATCACATATGCAAGATATCCTAAGGCAACAATTAGTTCCTAAGCATATATGGAGTAAAACCACTAGTGAAGCAGTAGAAGGGAGACTCAGCATGATCAATTTCTAAGACCTAGTAGGAAGACATCCCTCTCCAGTTGAATTGAATTGAATTGAACTGATAATCATAATTTCCAGCCCTCATTCCAGTCATATATTAATAAACTGAAATAACAGGCTCAGAATGAAGTCTTGCAGTATATTACCTGACACTTCCTTACAGTTTTTTCAAAGCTATTGCCATACAATTTTTAATATACTTTTAAATATACAACCAGCTCTTCACCCACCTTTTGTTATCTTTTGGGTTAGGGAGATTTTGTCAAATGCTTTGCTAAAAATATACTAAGTCTACCACATACCTATTGTTAGCTAAATGGGTCGCTCTATCAAAAAGGCAGACTAGATAAATATGTCGTGATTTGTTCATGATAAATGCATTCTTGTTCCTGCCAATCAATTCATTCTTTCTAAATGTTCAACAAATAATGCTTAATAATATGTTCTCAAGTTTTGCCTTATATTGAGATTCATCTTACCAGTCTATAGGTTGTTTATTGTTTTTTTTAAAGAAAGGAATATTTGCCTTTCTTCATTCTTCCAAATATTTGGCAGTATATCAGTTTCCCATCGAAAGAAAGAAAAAGAAAGAAAGAAAGAAAGAAAGAAAGAAAGAAAGAAAGAAAGAAAGAAAGAAAGAAAGGAAGGAAGGAAGGAAGGAAGGAAGGAAGGAAGGAAGGAAGGAAGGAAGGAAGGAAGGAAAAAGAAAGATCATTCTGAGATGACATTCACAAATTCCTTACATCTAGTTGATAGGGTTCAGGAGACCTATCCAATGCAACCATTATCTTGTCAAATTGTTCAAGGTAGCCAGGTGCTACCAAACTATCTCTTTAATTACCTGAGCCTTTTTATGTCTTTCTTTTCAGTAGTAAAAAGAAAAATAAGAAAGGTCTATACCCATTGCATATTTATTATATGATTACTGATTTAGAAAAAGTATATGATAAACTGAATAAGCTTGAATTATGGCACATTTGGCATGATTGTGGACTTGAAAGTTGTTGCTGAATAAATGGAAATAAAGCATACATGAGAATAAAAATATGTTTAGCAAATTGTTCAATATAAGCAGGGAGCCAAAGAAGGATGTATAATATCTCCTTGCTTGTTTATTTGTATTTTAGATATTATTTTTAAGCCAGTTTAAGATCTTTGTCTCTAATGGGCACACCAACCAAATAAGGCAACTGGATACATTTTGACAAAGAATCATAGATTTCATGCTTCAAATAATTGTCCCTTAATACATTTCTCAAAACTAGCACTAAGTACCCAGGGATATCCACAGTCAGTTACACTGGTTTCTGGGTGGTGTAAACAGGGAGGCATTTATATCTTAATAGAAACTGCTAAGAATATGTTTTATTGTTCTTCCATTCTAGTAAGGTTGTGTCCTCCATTAATAAAAGTTAGAGCAAAAAAAGGTAATCATAATCAATTAAGTATATCAATGAAAGAGAACTATCTAATTTTACTCACCAATTTTCATTTATTCACACCATACTCCACATGGTGTTCCTGCTTCCATGGTGCTTAGATGAATGCAATTTGCCAGTGGAGGTTGAATGACAAAATTCTTCCTATTCTTGGATCATTCAGTGTAGAATCAGGGTGAACAAACCATCACCAATATTTTTACAGAGTTGCAGTAGATTCTTTGGTATGAAATGTGCCTCTTCACAACCCCTTATTTTATCTTATTTTACTCTGGCTTATTCACCTTGACTGCAGACAGTCGTTCACTTTTCCCTCCTGAGTTCTTACTCATGCATTGCATGAGTGATAAGTTTTTGGATTGCATTAGATAATAAATCAAATTATCAAATAAATAAAAGGATGCTTCCCGCTAGCAAGATACTAGTTAAATGCTTTCTTAATGATTGTTCAATTAGATAAGGAATTGTTTCTATTCCAGAAGAATTAATATTGAAAAACAAATAAGATCATCTACTCTTAGTGCAGGTGGCCTGCTAGATGGATCCCTACTTCTCAAGATGAAAGCCAGTGGAAAGATGTTTAGTTCTATAGTATATTGTTAGAGAGCAAGTTGATTGGAGAGAGGAATGAATTAACTAGCTGTTTTCCCATCTGTCTTATACTATTCAGCAGAACAACATGCTGGACTCTGACCAATAATGTTCAATGAGTCTAAATTCAGACATTATTAGAATCTTGCTCACTTGTTGAAAGGAGTCCTGGGGACAAATTGTTTTCTTCTGGTCTCAGGAACATTATCTTCAGATACTAGTCTTTCATAATACCTTCATCCATCAGAATGAGCAGTTTGGTTGTTGATTGCTAGGTTTCATTGATCATATCATTCCAGCCATTCTATGCTCACTTTTGACATAGCACAATGAATCTGAAATAGAATCCTTTCTGTTCTGTTCTGTTCTGTTCTGGTTCTTTTCCTGTTCATTCTGGCATAACATAACATCTTTCAATAGTCATGTTTGCAAATGAATAGATCATTCTACCATAACATTTTGTTATGTTGATTGTTAGCCAATTAGTAAGAAGTCATTGATTATATTAACAAGAGTTAATTTCTATTCAAACATGGATGTTCTTACATTCAGTCAAACTCTACATGTTTTGCCTAAGACAGTAAATGTACTATTCCATTGATGGAAACCAGGAAAAAGGAGGGACTTGGTTTACTTGATGTGTAACTATGCATTGGCAATCAATAATATGTGGGCTGTTGGATGTTTCTCATAAAATGAATATTTTCAAAAGAAATGATATTGTCTAGGGAAAGAAATTGCTAACTGAAAATAGCTCTGCTAAAAGCATAGCTGATACCTACAACATAATGTAAAGCCGCCAACTAAATCATCTTTTTGTAATTCCTCTCTGGATAAGAAGAGGGCTTGAGATTGCCTATAAGTGGTCCATACAGTTGCTTTTCATTCAGGAGATTGCAAGACACTGGTCTCAGCAGGTTTAGCAACAGCAATAGCGAATAGACTGATATACCACTTCACAGTGCTTTACAGCCTACTCTAAGCAGTTTACAGGGTCAACATATTGCCCTCAACAATCTGGGTCCTCATTTTATCAACTTCAGAAGGATGAAAGGCTGAATCAACTTTGAGCCAGTGAGCATCGAACTGCCAAACTGCTGGCAGCTGGCAATCAGCAGAAGTAGCCTGGAGTACTGCATTCTAACCACTGTACCACCCCTGCTCTGGTTTAGAGGTTTAGGGCTCTGGGAATAAATAGAAACCCATCTTTTTGCTTAAACAATGGCCAATACCTTCAAAATCAGTTTTGATTCTCATACTTCCTTCTCTAATCACATTTGCAAATTACTTGTTAACTGCTTTTCAGTTATTAGGAACTTTGGATTGACAGGTTGTACAGCATAGGGTGAGTTTCCTTCAGCAAAAAGAATGTTTAGCAAAAGAAAGTTTAAATATAAGTTTAATGACTTATTTTTTTCCCTATGGGAATAAACAGAAAAAAAGGTATTAGAACTTTGATTTTGGAATATTACATAAAGGCTAAAAATACAGATATACAACAATAACAATAATAACAACAACCATCATCATCATCATCACAAGAAAAAAAATCACAAAATATTGGGACTTACAAATTGAAGTTGAGCGACTTTGGAAAAAGAAATTGTGTGTTATCCCAATTGTAATTGGAGCCCTTGGAGCAATACCTAAAGGGTTACCTCAATATTTGGAAATTCTGAATTTATCAGACTTGAATACCCTGATTCTACAAAACACTACACTACTTGGAACAGCTTATATCCTCCGACACTACCTTAACAGTTCCTAGGTCCTTGGTTAAGACCTGAGCTGTTGAGCTACCGACCAGCCCCAAAGGCTGTGAATCTCACTAAAGATTAACCAATAATAATAATAATAATAATAAAACAGCACTTGAAAAACATAGAAGGAAAATGTGATAGCATTGACATAGCAATTTGACATGGATATGGTTTAAGAGAGGAACCATCAAGAAAGAAATGGAAGGTTTAATACTTGCTGCTGAAGAACAAGCACTACAAACTAATGCCATGAAAGTGAAGATACAAAAATCCACTGACAATCCAAACTCCCCTCTTTTTAACGACAAAGTTGAAACTGTTTCACATTTAATAAATGAGTGCAGCAAAATTGGGCAAACGGACTACAAAGCTAGACATGACCAAGTTGCTAAATTAATCCACCAGTCATTATATAAAAAATACGCTCTACCTGTATCTGAAAATTCATGGGAACATAAAGTAGAAAAAGTTGTCGAAAATGAGATGGTGAAGATCTTGTGGGACTTTCAAATACAGACAGATTGCCATTTGGAACACAACACACCAAATATTATGGTTGTTGAGGGCCAAAGTGTACAATTTATTGATATCGCTGTACCAGAAGATGCCAGAGTTGAAGAAAAAAAAAACTGAAAAAATATCACAAAATATTGCAACCTTGCCTTCGAATTTACATGGTTATGGATGAAACATGTAACAGTGATACCCATTTTTCATCGGGGCGCTTGGCACCATGTCCAAAAATTTTACAAAACACATCAAGAAATTGCAGCTTCCTGCAATAACACCAGTGGAACTGCAAAAAATGTGCTACACGGAACATCGTATATTTTAAGAAGATACTGGGTTGATACCTAGGACATTGACAGCAACCTGTATCAGCCATTAGCACCAACCACTGGTATTTGTGATACATTTTTAAATGTTCAATTGACTGAGTTTCATGTATAATAATAATAATAAAAGATAATAGACATGATAGTAGTATTCCAGTATTTGAGAGGCTGCCACAAAGAGGAGGGGGTCAATTTATTTTCCAAAGCATCAGAGGGCAAAACAAGAAACAATAGATGGAAACTGATCAAGAAGAGAAGCAACCTGGAATTGAGGAGAAACTTCCTACAATGAGGACAATTAACCAATGGTACAGCTTGCCTTCAGACGTTGTGGGTGCTTCATCACTGGAGGTTTTAAAGAAAAGACTGGATAGTCACTTGTCTGAAATGGTATAGGATCTCCTGCTTAAGCAGGGGGCTAGACTAGAAGATCTCAAAAGTCCCTTACAGCACTATTCTGATTCTAAAGTCCAAGAGCATGTTAGCTTCTTCATTTTCTATTTTGTTTTTTCCAGCCACTATAATTGTGTCAAACTCTTCACAACTCCATGGATCACAGCACACCAGCAAACCCTCCACTTTCTCCCAGAGTTTGCCCAGATTAATGTTTGTTGTTTCAATGACATTATCTAAACATCTCATTTTCTGTCTTCCCCTTCTTCTTTTGCTCTTAATCTTTCCCAACATTGGGGTCTTTTACAATCAGACCTCTCTTCTCATTCGATGCCCTAACTATCTCAGCTTCAGCTCCAGTATCTGTCTTTCCAAAGAACAGTCAGGGTTGATTTCTTCAGGATTAACTGATTTGATCTCCTTGCAGTCCAAAAGACTCTCAAGAGTTCATGTTCTATTACTTTGTCTATTTTTCAGCAAGTCAGATGAGTTCTTGCTTACAGGCAAGAGGTATTTCTTGTAGATATTCCAAAGCACTGTTATTGCTACTTTGTCATGCTATTGTTTCTGACCAGTCTTTGCAATCTTCTTGCTGAGGACAACTAGATGCTCTATTGTTTCTTCAGTTTCTTTGCAGTGGCAATTTGCTGTCTATCTTCTTGATTCTGGCTTTGTATGCATTTGTTCTTAAAGCTTGATGTTCTGCACCTGCAGCCAAAACTAGTCCTCTGTTTCTTCAATTTTCTTGCTTTTGGCCTCTACCAGATCTTGTTCTAATCTGCTTTGCTGGTTGGTTTTTATTGTGTACTGGTCATGTAATACTTTGCCTTGCCATGTCCATTTTCATTTGATCTTTCTTGTAAGACAGTTTCCAATACTCAGTAAAGTACTAGTACTTTATGGTATATTAGCTTCGATGCATCTTTAGTGTCATTCAGCTAGTCTTCCAAAGACTTATTTTCTTCTTCAACTGTCCGTACTTGCAAGGTTCCATGGCCACCTATTTTTTTTTTGAGCCTGTGAATGTGAAGTTGAGTCTGTGAATGTCCTGCATGAATAAATAATTATCATTATTTTTCTGGTCTTTCTATCCAAGGTTTCTAGTTCCACTTTAGTCCATTCCATTATTCCAGCTGTGTATCTAAAGACTAGAATTTCTGAGGTATTAATTTTTGGATTTCCTCCACTGAGTTTAGATTTTAAGATTTTTTTCAGATGTATTCACTTCTAATATTCTTGACTTCAATGTGTTTGATGTTATCAGCTTGAAGGATGCCCAGGCATTTCTAGTGACTGTCATTCAGACAGCCATTCAGACTCCTAATATTATTTCCATAGGGCAACTTGATTCTTTTGGTTTTCATTATTTATTTCCTACAGATTGTGAGGGTGGCACATTTGTCCAGTCCAAGTAACTTGGTTGTATATATGAACAATATTCATCAGCTATTCCATTTGAGATGGTGTTTTTCCATATAGTTTTTCCCCCTATCCTGGCTTTTTAAGTATCCCTTCAGAAGCCAGACACAGTTCCTAGGCACATGGAAGATTAATGGGAAGACTTGCTTCTGTAAATCCCAACTATAAGATGGCAGGAAACAACAAGTGAAGATAAGACCTAGCTAAGCAGGCAAGTTTCCAAATTGAGCAGTTCAAAGTCAAGCTGAAGATTTACAATGCCAGATTAAGGGGCAAATGAGGTAACGCAGGGGAGACTAGATTCCAAGTGTCAGGATAAATAAGCCAGATGCTGTAAAGTTGCTTCTAGCAAAGACCAATTGTTCAAATCGGGACTTAAACACTCTCACTGCTGAGTTTGCATAACTGGGGTCAAACATTCTGGTGAGTTCAGTATCTTGCTGCTTGTTCCTGAGTCATATATATCAGCAAGGTACAGACATGTTATGAGAGAAAATGAGTGTCCTGAGCAGCCCCTATTGCAGCTAAGTCAGACCCTGAGTTCATGACACCCAGCTTCAGTTTGTCCATGTAAAGGTGATGGAATAGCCTGTCATATATTTATTATAATTATTATACACAGAACATGTGAAATCATAACTGCAAGTTCTTTAGCTGATGTTGGCCTAGGTACACATTGTATTCTTCTCAAGAACCTAGAATATTATAATACATTACTGTGTGCAGATCCAAGTATTCGGACATTCTGTAATTGACAGATTGAAATTTTGTCATTGCACAAAAGTGCTGTGTAAGATTTTTGATATGGCACCCAGTGTAACCTAGCATATGGCACCTATCACAGCTGGTTTATGTCATAATCTTTCAACTTCAATTTTCAGATCTGATCTTATCCAATTCCTTGTCTTTTATTCTACTATCCCCTGGTATTGCCACATCAATAATTCACACTTTTTTTTCAACCACAGTTAAATCTGATGTGTTATGAATCAATACTTTATCACTTTGAATTGGGACATTCCACAGTATTTTGTACTATTTTGCAAACTCTATGTTTCCACCAATTTTCCATTATTGGCACATCATAATTTTTACAGAAGTTCCAGTTAATAATTATGGTGATTTATTATTGTTTATAATCACTTTGTACCATCCTCTTGTAAGTATATGATCTATTGTTTCTTTTGCTTCTTTACACAGTCTGCTCTTTGAATCACTTGACAATTTTTTGACTCTGGCCTTGATTGCATTTGTTCAAATAGTTTGCTGTTGAGCAGCCAAAATCAAACATTCAGGGTTTTTTAAATCTTCCAGTTGTAAGCCATTGCCAGGTTTGTTCTTTATTCGTGTTCTCCCCAATCTTTTGTAGAAATTCACCATGTAATGCTATTCCTCGCTAGCATTTTGTTCAAGTTTTTATCATATTATTTTGATAGTCATGTTTTGTTTCCCATACATTCCATATGTTCCAATTATTAACTTTCATTAATCTTGTTCCCAGCAGTCTTTTACATTCAGTCAATGAATACTTTTCTTCCTTGAAAGTTCATTTAACTTGAAATAAACTTCTGCCTCTATTTCTGTGGAGCAGATATAATCTTTTCAATATGACTATGGGGATGTAATGCATAGCAAATAGTCATCAGTTTTCTTGCTTTTTTATCCAAATTGTCCAGTTCAGCTTGTGTCCAGTTAATCATTCCAGTAGTATATCATAGAGGTATTTATGTCTTTCATGGAATTTTCATCACTTAATTTTATCTTTAGCAGTTTTTCACTCGACTTAAGACCACAACTGACTCCAAAAATTTTATTGCTAAGTGAGACATTTGTTAAATTTTGCCCCATTTTACAACCTTTCTTGCCACCGTTGTTAAGTGAATCACTGCAGTTGTTAAGTTAGTAGCACGATTGTTGAGTGAATCTGGGTTTCCCATTCGCTTTGCTTGTCAGAAGATTGCAAAAGGTGATCATATCATCCTGGGACACTGCAAACATCACAAATATGAGTCAGTTTCCAAGCTTCTGAATGTTGATCATGTGACCATGGGGATGCTGAAACAGTTGTAAGTGTGAAAAATTGTTATAAGTCACTTTTTTCAGTGTCATTGTAACTCTGAATAGTCACTAAATGCAGTTGAGAAGTTGAGAACTACCTGTATAAAATGCCCAGATATTGTCGGTTTCATTCTCATGGTGCCTGATGGTTTAGCTGTTTGGCATTTCAATTCCATTTCAATTCCCATTTATTGCTCCATTTCTCTAAGCAAATTCCATTGCAATATCTGTGCCAAAAATTCTTATAAAATTTTTCAGTGCCTGACTTTCAATTTCTGATAAATTGCATAAAGCTGTCATACTTCCATAAAAAGAAAATGTGAGATTTTATTAGATTTGTTTTGTACTGTAACCAAAATTTGGATTTTTTAAAAAAGAAATAACTGAAAATGGGATCATAGCAATATCATATAATAAGATAAATAATGAATCTTTCTGGAAGATGCCTTTCTTAATGTTGATAATATTATTTTTATATATTTTTTATTTCAATTCTTTTCTTTTACTGCTTCATTGATTTTTCTATAAATCTTCTAATGTTTTTAATGACAGCAAACATTTTATTATTCAACTAAATGGTAAGAAATCAGATTTTTTTTTATAATCAATTCAGACCATATGTAAGTTGGAGGGTTTTTTGCCTTTTGCAATTCTCCACTTTATTAATCAGAATTAATCTGTTGGACCTTTGTCTTTCATTTTCTTTCTGTTCTACTGAAAGGATGTTATTTTCTTTTAAATAACATTGGATATTGCCACAATGGTGTCAATGAGTAATTTAAATATTGAGCAGGCAAACATGTTGTCAATCTATATTTTCCTGGTGTTGTACCTTTCCTTGGGTCTTTTTGAATAGATAAGTTTTGCCAATTATTATCTAGTCACTGACATCTCCTTTGTGCAATACTTCATTAAGCTGTTTAGTTATACAATTAAATGTAAATGTAAATGAAGAGTTTGAGTCAAAAGCCATGAAAATGATCTTTTCCAGATGTTCAGTTTTAATCCCTTTCACTTAATTTTAAATATTTTGGCTGTTATTATTATTTCTTCCATTTGATTTTTCATATTCAACTTTTTTTTATACTTATAGCATTTTTATTATAGTCTTTTTGAGTGTCTGAAAGGGTCTTTCTAAAACTGGTTTGTTTCCTTTTTGTTTGGTTTGGCAATAGAAATTCTGAAAATGGAGCTACTTTAAAGTAACTGCTCTAATCAGAGAAAAGAATACATGTAACTTTGTTCCATTTGGAAATCACTTTTATTATTATTATTTTTATTTGTCAATTGCTTACAAGATAATAGGTATCAGTAAAAACATAGTTATGAATACATGGATACATATAAGAAAAATTAAAAATATATAAAAGAAACAATAGGACAGGGACAGTAGGCACGATTGGTGCGCTTATGCATGCCCCCTACAGACCTCTTAGGAAAGGTCAATAGCAGACAGTCTAAGGTTAAAGTTTGGGGGGGGAAACCACAGAGTCAGGTAGAATATTCCAGACATTGACCACTCTGTTGCTGAAGTCGTATTTCCTGCAATCAAGTTTGGTGCGATTAACCTTGAGTTTGTATCTATTGTTTGCGCTTGTGTTGTTATGGTTGAAGCTGAAGTAATCATTGACTGGTAGGACATTGCAATGTATGATTTTATACACTATACTTAGATCAGACTGAAGGCGGCGTAGTTTTAGGTTTTCTAGGTCTAGAATTTTGAGTCTGGTGGCATAAGGTATTCTGCAACGAGTAGAGGAGTGGAGAACTCCTTGTGAAATATTTCTGGAATTTCTCAACTGTGTTAATATCAGATACGTAATGTGTGTTCCAGACTGATGAGCTGTATTCGAGTATTGGTCTAGCAAATGTTTTGTATGCTCTAATTATTAGTGTAATATTACCAGAGAAAAAGCTACGTAAGATTAGGTTAACAACTCTCAACGCCTTTTTGGCTATGTAGTTACAGTGGGCTCTAGCACTTAGGTCATTTGAGGTGAGTACTCCAAGATCCTTGACAGAGTTTGGATCATCAACAAGGTCTTGACTATTCAGCCTGTATTTTATTTTCTGATTTTTTTGTCAATATGTAAGACAGAGCATTTATTTGTTGAGATTTGAAGTTGCCATTTGTTTGACCTTTCTGATACATAGTCAAGATCTTTTTGAAGGGTAGCAGTATTGTCTGTGGTGTTGAATAGCTTTACATCATCAGCAAAGAGAACACAGTTGCTCTTGATATGATCACAGAGGTCATTTATGTAGAGTATGAAAATAGTTGGTCCTAGAACACTGCCTTGGGGGACACCACTGTTGACAGGTACAGAATTTGATAGGACGCTCCCAATTTTGACCATTTGTTGTCTGTTTGACAGGAATATCCAGTTATGCAGGTGTCCAGAGGTACCGTAAGATGTTAGTTTTAGGAGTAGTTTGTCGTGTACCACTGAATCAAAGGCTTTACAGAAGTCTATGTAGATTGCATCTATTGCTTTGCCCTGATCGAGTTGTGTAGTCCATATGTTTTTGCAGTGTAAGAGTTGCAGATTACAGGATAGTTTTTTCCTAAAATCAAATTGTTTATTAGAGAGTAGGTTGTTTGTTTCTAAGTGGAGGATGATGGATTGGTTAATAATTGATTCCATGACTTTACAGGTGATGCAGCATAAGGAGATTGGTCTGTAATTTTCAACTAGGCTGGGGTCTCCCTTTTTGAAGATGGGGGTGACCGTGGCTTGTGACCATAGTTTTGGCAAGGAGCTGGTCCTGAAAGATTTTTCAAAGATTATGCTTAGAGGTTCGGCTATGGCAGTGGGTAGCTTTTTTAAGAAGTAGGCACATATTCCATCTGGTCCAATAGATAGAGATGGTTTTAGATTGCATAGTGCTTTTTCAACATTGTCTTCTGTAAAATCGATATGTATTAGATCATTGTAGTTGTCTGTGGTTTGACTAGGAAATACTGGGCATGATCCATTGCTGTTTACAAATACTGAGCCAAAGAATGTGTTAAAGAGGTTGGCTTTAATGGTGTCATCGTTGCAGTCTTTACCATTAGGTCCTTTCAGGGGTGGGATGGACCTTGAATCTTTTAGTTTGTTGTTTACAAAATTGTAGAAAGCGCAGGTGGAATTGGTGCATAGAAGGTTTTCTTCTTGTTTAATGTGATAATTGGTGCATTCAGTTTTTATCTGGTGGCATAAATTTTTGTATCGGCTTTTGAAGTTGGCAATATGACCAGATTTGTTTTTCCGCCAAAGTGATTTCTTTTTGGATTGAAGCTTCCTTATTGTTTTGGGTAATTTGTTTTTTTCTGGTTTTGGGAGTTGTTAATGGTACATATAGTTTGATGACTCTTTTGACTTCAAGTAAAAATTTGCTGTAAGGGTCTTCTACAGTATTGCAACCAGAGAATAGAAATTGCCAATCAAGGGATGAGAGATCGTTGTTTATAAGATCATAATTGCCTTTTTTGAAGTTATAATTGGGGATTCCGTTGTGATGATTTTTGAGTGGACGTATGTTGAGACAAAAGTCAATCATGTTGTGGTCACTGTTGGAAAAGGGTTCTTTAATTTGTATTCTGTAAATTGAGTTCAAACTATTGCAGAAGATGAGATTGAGGCAGTTGTTAAGTCTAGTGTTATTGGTTGCTAGTTGTTCTAGTCCCAGATTTGTTACTGCATTGTAGGAGGTTGCCTGTGTGGGTTCAGTTGTACATTCATTAAGGGTCTAGTTAATATAAGGTAGATTGAAGTCACCAGTTAATATAAGGTAGATTGAAGTCAAGATAAAAGTGTGTGGGGAGGATGCTGCCCATGTTAGTAGTGTATTTAGCTTGTTTGAATGTTCGATGTCATAATCAGGGGCTCTGGAACATAGTAAGAACTGAAATGTTATATTTAAGGACAGTTCACAGATGATGGTCTCAGGAATAGCAAGCTCCTGGATAACTTGGATGTTTTTTAGATGTCGGGAGTTTTTATAGAAGATAGCAATACCACCTTCTCTACGGATTTCACGATCTGATCGGTAACCATGATAATCTCTTACTGTGGTAATGGAGTCAGGGAGAGATGCGTTGAGCCATGTTTCACAGACAAATATAATGTCGAATTTAGCCGTATTTAGTAAGAGGAGAAATTCGGGTATTTTATTTACAACGCTTCTTGCATTGAGTAGCTTGCATTTAAGGCCAGTTGTGGTTGGAATAGAGATAGTTAGGGGCGTGCATGCCTAGTTTTGAGTGATGTTGGATTGGATGGGGTGAGGTTGGATGCGGAGTTGTGGGTTGTGTGACTTTCTTTTGATGCAATCAGCTCTGTAGTCAATATATAGGTCCTTTTCTCCATTGTCTAGATGGTTTTTGAGTTCTGCGCAGAGTTCACAGGAGCGGATTCTTTGCAGTATGGATAAGTCTGGTCTTGAACAAAGTTTTTTGTGGTTGGGATTGGTTTTTGCAATGGCATTTATTGTATGAATGAATATGCGTTTGCTGGACTCATTTTTGCATACACTTCTGGATTTTGTGCTTGAGATAGAAAAAAATGCAACTCTGATTCTGTTTTTTTCCAATTAAATAAATTTGGTATTATAGAAATGGCTATTTCGTATGTAAAGATAAAAAGATGAGATTCTAATGTTATTATTTTTATTCTACTAAGCTGAAAAGAGTCAGAAGTCAATGCTTTTATTTCCTCTTTTCCCTCTTTTTTCTTCCTTTCCCTTCCCCATTTTCTCACTATTTCCATTTCCCTTTGTATTGTATACTTTGATAAGTATAATAAAATTATTATTTAAAAAAAAACATTTTGACAGGTGAAATGGACATCTCCTGAAAAAGATCAGTTGCATGGCTTTTGCCCAAAAATTTGACCAGCTTACATCCAGCTATAACTAAACAGCTTTATGAAGTATTACATAAAGGACTAACCAAAGCTATAATTTGTAGAATTGTGTCAGATCTGATTGAAACAGCTGATTTTGCTTACAGTATGATTTGTGTCTCATAGCATTCTATTTTCTCAACTATTGCTATTATTTGTTGCTTTATGATTTCAAAGTTTCTTCAGTAACAAAGTTTCTTATAAAAACAATGTTTATAAGGCATGGCTTGATCCTAACCTTCTTCAATTTTTGCTCTTTTGTGTTCTTTAAATTACTTGCATCTGAGTTTAATTTCTTTATCTTGGTCTCTAGTCTGATCTTCCACTTTGGATTGAATATGATTTTGCTTTTGGTTTTTTGATAATCAGTTCTTCTGTAACCATCATTGTTCTACAGGTAGTTCTTGATTTGCAACTAATTATTTAGTAATCATTCAAAGTTACAACAGACCCCAAAAAAGAAACTTATGACCCAGTTTCAACTCCTGACATCTACCCCCTCTGCAGTCACATGACTATATTTTGGGCACTGTGCAATCAGTCCAAACTTATGGCCATTTGCAGGACTCTCTGGTCATGTGACATACTCTTTCTGTATGAACACCATTTAAAACATTATATATGAGCCATATTCTAGCATGGCAATGTTAGACAATGTACTATATAATACAACAGGAAGAAACGTAGATGTATGTCATGAGCCTAGGCCCCAGTGAGGAACTGGAAATGGCTATCCATTCAGTGCCTCATCTGAAGAACCTTCTGTGAAAAGCACCAGAGAACTAGCTGCTCCTGCATTTTCTCCAAACTGAGAAGTAGCTATGGGAAGCAGCAGCACCTGGAGCTTCTTTCCATTCCACTGCCCCCATGGAACTGCCACTGGAGGCTGATGAATCACTTTGCCTGATGAGCAGGCTAGCCTTGCACACTAGTTAGATCACTTCTAACGTGTTGATACTTGAAGGAGTCAGCAGAAACAAGGGCTTACCTCCCGGCAGCTTGCTACTTTGCATTTTGCTGGCTTGGTTGGTTAGCTGCTGAGCCAGGGAATCTTAAAGCAGCAGGGAGGAAGAAGTTCCTTTCCTGATACTTTGGAAGTTAAGGTTTAACTTTAAGGTTTTATTGGAAAGTTTGGAGAATGGAAAGCACTTTCACTGCTCCTTTTCCTATTTTATCTTTCTTTTTCCTTTTTTTCTGATTCTGGTCCTACAGTGAGGATGGGACCTGGTCTCAGTGTAGAGTGATCCTAGACTGTCAATCATATGAAAACTTCTTAGGTGTATGCTCCTGAGGCAGAGGTGTATGGTGGGGGAAACCACCCAAAAGGTTTCTGAGCAGTTGGATAATTTGGTTGCCTGATACCTGCTAAGCCAGGATATCAAGTGGCACCGGGAGGGCAGTTCAGACACCAGGGAAGAGATAGGGTTTTCCCCACAGGTGATCTCTGTCATGCTATGTATGGCTCCCCTCCCTTCTTACTCTTCTTTTTTATTTAAAAAGAGTTAATAGATTCATTAATTATAAAACATTTAAGATGGCAGATTTGCTCGTGCGATTATGCCTGCCATTTTTTACTGCACTCCATTCCCCGCATTTTTAATCCATGAAGATTGTCTGGAATTATGCAAGTAGAGTGTATTATTGTATGAAGGAAAGTTGGAGAAAGGGCTGCCTAAATGAAGGTGGTGGTGGTGGTGGTGGTGGTGATGATGATGATGATGATGATGATGATGATGATGATGATCGGTTGCACAGTCAGCCAGACATTTAGGCTGGGTTTAGCATTTTTGTCCAACCATTATGTTCTTACCAAGTACCTGGGATAAGTAGAATTTGTAGTTTGATAATATTAAAAGTATCATAGCAGGATGTAAGCTGTTTGAAGTAAAGCTGCCTTTTGCAATTGACTGATAGTGATTTTATCATTGCCAATCTTATTCAAGTGATGTTCCAGTTGTTTTGGGATTGCACTTAAAGCACCAATTACTATTGTAGTATTTTTGCTTTCTTTTGTCCCATTCGTTCAACTAATATTTATATTTGGTTATCTTCTCCATTCCTTTCTCTTCTATTTTCCTGTGTCCAGGTACTGCCACATCCACTATCCAGACCCTTTGCCTTTTCTTATCAATATAGTGGAACCTTGGGTTGCGACTGTAATCCATTCCAGGACTCTGGTCACAACCTGATTTGATCGTGACCAGAAGCATTGCGCATGCACGGACAAAAATTTGCATGGACTGTGCATGTGCAGAAGGGGAAATCGGTGCAGAAAGGGAATCTGCCATGGCTGGGTTTGTTTGCCACCCAATTTTTAAATTGTGACCAGAAGCGTTCATGACCTGAGGTTCCACTGTAGTTATTAAGTCTGGGATGTTATGTGGCAGGTATTTGTGTGTTTGAATTCTAAAGCACTTTAGCATCTTCACTTTCTATTATTTTTGCTGTGTCACCAGTTCTTGCTTGCAGGCAATTGGTACTTCCTGCAGATATTCCAGTGCACTGTTGCAGCAGCTAAGTAGGTAGTCCACTGTTCTTCAGCTTCTTTGCAGAAACATTTGTTTTCTATTACTGTCTTTATCAATTCTGACTTTGTATGCATTTGTTCTTAAGGCTTGATCTTTGGCAACTGGAATTAGACCCTCTCTCTCTTCAACTTTCCTGCTCTTAGCCATAGCCAGCTCTTGTTATCTGCTTTGCCTGCTAGTTTTTTGTTGTATATATGGCCAGGTAATATTTTGCCTTTTTTCCCCTGTGTGTATTTAGTTGGCCTTTGTCATAGACTGGTTTGATCTCTCCAGAATTCAGTAACCGTTCATGATGTACTGTAGTATTTTTAGTGTATCTTCTTCCCTGCCCTTCATATATTGTTCCAAAGACCTTTCTTATTCTTTAAATGGTCTGGTGTACTTTCAACATTCCACACCCACCTATTTTCTTTGGTAAGTAGAGTCTGTCAATTTTGCTGCATGAATGAAGGGCATTATTATTTGTATTATGGCTGGTCACACATCAGCCAAATGTTTAGAGTTTATTTTGCATTTTTATCCACCTATCAAGTCTTTCCCAAAAACCTGGGCTAGACAGATGTCAGTAAAGGAGAATATTTGTAGTTCAGGGTTGATTGTTCAAGCAGATCATTCAGGCAGATTCAGGCAGTTCAGGTTCAAGGTTGACTCAGCTTTCCATCTTTCTGAGGTGGGTAAAATAAGGACCCAGATTGTTGGGGGCAATATGCTGAGTCTGTAAATCACTTAGAGAGGGCTGTAAAGCATTATAAAGCAGGATATAAGTCTAAGTGCTATTGCTATTGCTAAATGAGGGGTCCTAGATGTTTTTTGAGCATAGTTGTTTTCTTGAAGACATTTCATTACCCAAATTGGTAATATAATCTGTGCTAGTAAGGTGTGGGTTTTCTCTCAGTTTATGTTCTAGTGTCTTGCCCTGTCAGTGTTGGTGCTGGTGGCTGTAGAGATTCTTTGGTTGGCTTATTTGGCATTTTTTTGATTGGGGTATTCCTTATTTGATTGATGTTTGATGTTAATCTTAATCTATGCTCATCTGGATGCTGATTGCTGGTTTTAGTCTTTTTGTTCCTTTTTTGGCTTGTTGATTGTCTCTTTTGCATAGTGTATGGATATTGTTTATGTCTATGTGTCTATTAATGACTAATTTGTCAAGTGTGCCAGGCTTCTAGAAATTCCTAGTATTTTTGAACTTGACTTGGTCTAGGATGATCTCAATTGAAACTATGGTTAAGTCTGTCCATAGGTTGTGAAATTAAAAAGTTTCCATCACGCCATTATACCAAACCGGGTCTCATTCTTGTATTTTCTAATGCCTACTTCCTAAGTCTGCTCTCTCTCTCTCTCTCTCTTTCTCTCTCTCTCTCTCTCTCACACACACACACACACTTAAAAATGGCAGAACAGCAAAGGCAATAGGCATATCAGGAGCAGCTTATACAGTGTTACTGGTAATAGTCAGCACTTTAAGATAGGCAAAGTCAGGAAACAGAAGATGTTTGGAGTTTTGGAATGTACTTTAACATGACTAGGGTATTATATCAAAATCCAGAAAGCCTGTCAAAGCCCTTTTCTATTTCAACTTATACCTAAACCCAATCAAGCTGAAGTTGCTTTCTTTCTCATGCTTTCTACTTTAGGACTCAAATGTTTTTTTCTGTAGTGGCTCATATCTTCCTTTCTCTTCTGAGTCAAACCAAATTTCATCTCACTTCCTATTATAGTCCTGGAATGTGTTCCAGCCAACTAACAAAGGTTATCTACCTTTTACAGAGAGACTATCAAACATGGACTGCAAAAGTGTGAGTAACCATTAGATGGCAGGAAATACTTTGAATGCTCTATATCTTTTTGTTCCAAGAGCAAGGATCTTCAAACTTGGCAAGTTTATGACTTGTGGACTTCAACTCCCAGAATTCCTGAGCTAACATGACTGGAGGAGGAATTCTGGGAGTTGAAGTCTACAAGTCTTAAATCTGTCAAGTTTGAAGCCCTCTGATCTAGAGCATGGGTACCAAACTCAATTGCATCACGTGACTTCATGTGATGTATCGTATCTTTTTTTTTTTTTTTTTTGGCTTTTCAGAGCTGGGGTGGACATGGCCTGCATGGGTCGCCAGTTTGACATCCCTGATAGAGGATAACCAGATTTTTGTAGGCCACAACTGGTAGCCTAAGGTAGTTCATCACTTTTTTGGAGTCATTCCTCTTGAATACCCTGTTTTTCAATTGCAGTAGTGTGGAGGGAAATGAAGCATAATAGAGAATGGTTATTTCGATCATTCAAAATCATCTTTCAAAAGCCTGACAGAAATTTATTAAGGGGACACAATATTGCAGAGGACTCCCTACTGTATACTATATAACTATTGAAGTATTATTATTGGTTCTTTATATAACTGATTTCTCAGTCCAAGGATCTATTGAGTCTTAGCTTAGCTCTAACACAAATTATGAAGAAAACTATCTCAGAAGAAATGCCTCTTGAAATGCAGCCTGAACTGAACTAATTTATTCATCATAAGCTACATTTTGTGTCAGTTACAATTCCTAGACATTTTTCAAGGGTGACAACACAGAACATGTACAATAGTTAAGATGGGCCATAACCAAAGAGGAGAATCATTGCCAAGTCTGACCACCTAAGGAACAATCACAGTTAGCACTCCGCCCTTAACTGTACAAAAATATTCCTTGCCTCAGCCACCACCTGCAAACCCAGTGAGAATTAAAGGTCAGGAAGCATTTGCAAAGTGCAAAACTTCTCTTTTTCAGGGAATGCAATACTATGGCAAGTAGATTTCATCTCAATTCATAAGCTCAGCTTTCTTCTTACCTATAGCACCTCTGTAATTTAACATCATATAATTTCAGCTTCTTTTCCGTCATTTAGCCCATTACCAAAGATCAAGGGTACTTCACTGAAATGAGAGAGAAAAGAGCAATTATCAGTTTATGATACTGCACTCCAAAGTTCCAATGATCTGCCCCAATAGATTCATGCAGATAGTAAATAACCCGGGGAACAAGATAGAACCCTGTGGAATTCTATAGATCAATAACCTATATGTCAAACCATAGTAGCCAACATCATTTTCTGGGTGCAGCTGACCTAGCATCATCGAATAATCCATAAAGATATAGTTGTGGCTGTTGATGAAAGCTGCTCAGACAGCTAGCAGGATTGTACTCTTCATTGAAATAGGTCATCTACAAAAGCAAGTAAAGCAATGTTGGTTCCATTTCCCCAATAAAATCCTGATTGTAGGGTTGGAGGTTACCATTTTCTTGAGCCTCTTAAAAGCTTTGGTACCTTCTTAGTCTGCTTGGTATTTTGCAGTAGTTCTGCTCTTTGCTGTTGGGGCATGCCCAGGAGGTGGTGCTCACACCACTCTATTGGTGCCTAGCTTTTAACCAGAAATAAGTATTTAATATCCTTGAATGCTGCCTAATATTTGTAATGGGCTTGAAGGGGGAGAACAAAGTGAAATTAAATCCATACATGATAGAGATGTGTTGGTAAGCCAAATCTGGACTCTGGAATTATGATGAAACATGGGAATAAAATTAAATCTCCCACAAATATAGGCAGATTAGGACTTCTCTTTGACCTACAAAAAGTTTGTCGATGGCAGATGTGAAAAGGAGTACGTTTGCACTATTATGACCAATGTGTCAACTGCAATTCCTCCAAAGCTAATCAGACTTAGTGATTGGCGGCCATCCTTCAGCCCAACAATGATTGATACATCATTGCCATGCATTTTACTTGTGACTCCCTTGAAAATGGTTTGAAAGTTGCCATTGGGACAAACAGGATGGGCAAGCAAATATAAGATGCAAGGAACATATAATGCACTAATAATAAAGAAGGGAGTTATAGATAGATGATGAAGAGATAGATAGATAGATAGATAGATAGATAGATAGATAGATAGATAGATAGATAGATAGATAGATAGATCACAATGAGCACATTGGGCACAATGTGTGGGGTTGGTATTGACTTTAAAGTCCTGAGCAGTTTAGGACCTGATCATCTGAGGGGCTACCTCCAGTTATGAACATGCTCCAACCTAGATCAGGAGGACTTTCTGAAATGCCCCCATTCCCAGTTTATCAAATACATGGGAATAGGCCTCCACTAGTGCAGCTCACATGGAATGTGCTCCCGAAGAATTAGCTAATGTTTGGTTTCCATTCTGCCAGCATTTAAGAACATACTAAAAGTACAGGCCATTTTGCTAAGTTCTTTAAATTATTTTAATAATTGGTTTTAATTGTTTTATTTATTATGATTATTATTATTTTTACCATTGGAAGCCACCTTGAGTGTTGGAATAAATCAAAAGGTGCAAGATAAATTCAATAAATAATAAATAAAGTGTAACTAATCAGAAACATCTTCTATACATATGCACTGTGAATTCACTAACTATCTTGCATTCTATTACTGCTGAGCAAACAGCTGTTATTTATTTATTCATCCGGTTTCTCAGCAATCTATGCAGTTATGACTAAAACAAACCAGAGGTTGATATATATTAAAAGGTAATGGCATGTATGAGGTAATCTTTGTACTCACGTTCTGACCACAACCACAACCACAGGTACATGATATTTGAAATTAGCTGACTTCTGTTTTAATAAAAGAGTTCAGTTGCCTGTTGCCTGTACAAATTTGATACATGTAATCAATTCCCGAACTACCTTATCTTATTGCAAGATGGTCTTTACTGAGCTTATATGCTCCATTGATGTTAAACTTCACCTCCCAGAATTCATAGTTATCAGAAGCCATCAAAGAGAGGAAGATTGTTGTAAGGAATCATGTCATGGTATTTTAATTGGCTTGCATGCTAATCAGAAGCATTTTCTAGAACTATAAAAAGGTCTGATGATTTGGGGTTGACTATAAACAAAATTTCTTTAAAATCTGAAGAGAGTGGACAACTGCTCAGTCAGAAATTTCCACCTTAAGCTTTCGTCAGGGCTGAAGATCTTGAGAATTGCAATGGAGCCTTTGCAGTCTAGAAATGTCCAAAATATTTGGAATTTGAAACATTTTACATGCTACTACATAATTTTATATATAATTTTGTCACAAACAAAGTGCATGAATTCCTCATCTTACTAAGCACAGCCACGTTCAATATTATATTTGTCTGTGAGACATAGTGGAATGCATCTTTTCCAGACTCCATTATCACAGTCAGAGAATATCACGTTTATCGGTCAGATCGTGAAATCCATAGAGGAGGTGTAGTTGCTATCTTCTATTAAAAAAATCCCTAAATCTAAGAAAGATTCTAATTACACAGGAGCTTGCTCTTCCAGAGACCATCATTTGTGAACTGTCCTTAAATACCACTATCTGCTTCTTACTATGCTACAGAGCCCCTGATTATGACATAGTTCATGCAAACAAACTAACTTCACTGCTGACATGGGCTGCCTCTTGTCCACACCCTCTTATTTTCCTTGGTGACCTCAATCTACTTCTTATAAACTGGACCCTAAATGAATGTACATCCAAACCCATACATGCAACCCTGTACAATGCTGTTACCACACTGGGACTGGATCAATTAGTAACAAACAACACTAAACTCAACAACTGTCTCGACCTCATCTTCTGCAACAGCTCAAACTCAGTTTATGGCCTACAAATACAAGAACTCTTTTCAAACAGTGACCACAGTATGATTGACTTTTGTCTCAATTTACGCCTTTACAAAGAAGATCATAATGATGGATCTCCAAAATACAATTTCAAAAAAACCAACTATGATCTCATAGATGCTGACCTATCATCTCTTGATTGGCACTTTCTGTTCTCTAACTGTAATACTATAGAAGACCATTATAATGCATTCTTACTTGGACTTGAAAGAATCATTAAACTATATGTACCATTAGTAACCCCTAAAAACAAAAAAACAAATTACCCATAACAATAAGGAAACTTCAATAAAAAAAATCACTATGGGGTAAAAACAAAACTAGCTACGTAGCAAACTTTAAAAACCGATACAACACCTTATGCCGACAGATAAAGGCAGAATGCACAAATAATTACTGAAAATAGGAGGAAAACTTCCTAAGTACAAAATCTACCTGCACCTTCTACAATTTTGTAAGCACCAAACTTAAAGACTCAAGAACCATCCCACCTCTAAAGGGACCAAATGGGAAAGACTGCAACGATGAAGCTATTAAGGCCAACCTCTTCAACACATTATTTAGCTCAGTCTTTGTTAACAGCAATTGCTCATGCCCCGCATTTCCTAGTCGTACCACAACTAACTGCAATGATCTACTACATATTGACTTTACAGAAGATAACGTAGAAAAGGCACTGCATAATCTAAAACCATCCCTATCTATTGGCCCCGATGGATTATGTGCATACTTCTTTAAAAAGCTTTCCTCTGCCATAGCGGAACCCCTAAGCGCTATATATAATATATCATTCAGAACCAACTCCTTACTGAACCTATGGTCCTTAGCTATGGTCATCCCTATCTTCAAAAAAGGTGATCCCAGCCTGGTTGAAAACTATAGACCAATCTCACTGTGTTGTGTCATGTGCAAAGTCATGAAATCAATCATTAACCAATTCATCACCCTCCACTTAGATTCAAACAACCTACTCTCCCAAAAACAATTTGGTTTCAGGAAAAAAAAATTGTCCTGCAACCTACAACTCCTACACTGCAAAAACATATGGACTACTCTACTCGACCAGGGTAAAGCAATAAACACAATTTACATAGATTTCTGCAAAGCCTTTGATTCAGTGGTACATGACAAACTACTGTTAAAACTAAATTCTTATGTCATTTCCAAATCCCTTCATAAGTGGATTACTGCATTCCTGTCAAACAGGCAACAAATAGTAAAAATAGGGAGTGCTATATCAAACCTTGCTCCAGTCAACAGTGGTGTCCCCAAGGCAATGTTTTAGGACCCACACTCTTTATACTCTATATAAATGACCTTTGCGATCACCTTATAAGCAACTGTGTCCTCTTCACGGATGATGTAAAACTATTCAATACCACCAACAATGCTACTATTCTTCAAAGTGACCTTGATTATGTGTCTGAATGGTCAAACATTTGGCAACTCCAAATCTCGACCAACAAATGCTCTGTCACATTGTTAAAAAAAATCAGTTCACCAAATACAAGCTAGGCGGATATGACCTCATTGATGACCCTCACTCTGTCAAGGATCTCGGAGTACTCATATCTAATGATCTAAGCACTAGCGCTAACTGTAACAGCATTGCCAAAAAGGCATTAAGAGTTGCAAATCTAATCTTACAAAGCTTCTCCTCTGGAAATATTGAATTGCTAACAAGGGCATTCAAAACCTTTGGTAGACCAATACTCGAATACAGCTCATCTGTCTGGAATCCGCACTGTATATCAGACATTAATACAACTGAGCGAGTCCAGAAGTATTTCACAAGAAGAATACTATACTCCTCTGCTCGCAACAGATTACCCTATACAACCAGGCTTGAAATTTTGGGCTTGGACAATTTTGAACTATGCTGCCTATGGTTGGATTTAAGCATAGTACACAAAATTATCTGCTACAATGTCCTACCAGTCAATGACTACTTCAGCTTCAACTGCAACAATACAAGAGCACACAACAGATACAAACTCAATGTTAACCGCTCCAAACTTGATTGCAGAAAGTATGACTTCAGCAACAGAGTAGTCAATGCCTGGAATGCACTACCTGACTCTGTTGTAACATTCTCAACCCCCCACTCCTTTAACCTCAAACTATCCACTATTGACCTCACCCCATTCCTAAGAGGTCTGTAAGGGGCATGCATAAGTGCACCATTGTGCCTCCCGTCCCTGTCCTATTGTCCCCATTTATCTGTACCTATTTTCTGTATTCTTACTCATGTTTATACTTATACCTATTATCTTGTAAGCGATTGACAAATCAAATAAATAAGCTTCTGTTTTGCAGATAGTTGGAAGAACAATTCTTGATGTGGAACATATGCAGTTCCCAAATAAGGGATAAGCCACATTGTGGCAATTAACAATAGGGGAGTCAGGTGACACAGCAATGCAAAATGTGTGTTGAGATTTTTTTATTGCTTAGAAAAGCCTGTTTATGATTTAATGTACAGTAAATATTAGAAATCATCTTTATAGCATGTTTACCAGCTCTGTTTTGAAACTAGTTTTCATGCTAAATTAATGTCTTTCTCTAAGCTTCTCTCCTGCTATGAATATGCTGTAAATAAATACATTACATATATTTGTAAATCTTCCTTCTTAATGAATGCATATTATGCATATTAACAATCTTGGAAATGAGTTATTCTATTCTGTCTTTTCCATGATCAAAGAAATGTTTTCAGGCGTCAGATTTTCTGCTCTTCCTATTTTAAAACTCCTAAAAAAAAACTTCACTGAGGCTACAAAAATTATAATGTGTCTGAATGCAGATAATGAAAAATTATAGACATGTCTAAGTAATAAATATAATAATCTGGTATACTACATGAGAATAGGTACTATCCTATCTAGCTTTCCTAATCTCTCTTCAGCTTTCAGTACCATCAATCACAGTGTATTTGGACTGATGGTGAAGTTTGGAGTGGTGCACCATTTTGGTGTTGGTTTTCCTTTTTTCATTGTGGGTGGTTTCACTTGGTATTAATGAGAGCATGGGGAACTTGAACCTATTGACACTCAGTTGTGAGTTATCAAAGGACTTGACTCCCTCTCCCCTTTTATTTAATAGCTACCTGAAACTGCTGGATGAAGTCATTTGTCAATTCAGGATTTCACTCCAGATTATAAAACTGTCTGTGTAACACATAGGCTGCATGCCAATATTTTCCTTCCTTTTTGCCATGGTACAATCAAACCTCAATGGCCATTTCCTTTCAAGCTATCGCTTTCCCCATACCATGCTTTGCATAGGAACTTCTCACTAGACTTCCAAAAAGAGAGAGAAGAGAAAGGTCCTTTATGCTATTTGGGGAAGAGAATCAGTTGTTTTAGCACTGTACGTCTTTCACAATATCCTAAAATGAGTAGACCTATGCTGTTTTATTTGTGGAAGAAGAAGATGCATTTTTTGCACTAATCCATTTTAAACTATTTTTACTGTTTACAATCATAGCTCTACCTTTCTTCATTACAATATCCAGAAATAGTTGAATTGGGCTGTTGCTCTTTGTGTGCCCGTCCTCCTATATTTATCACTTTTTTTTGCTCCTCTTTCAGTAATTAGGGCACAGGGCTACTTGATGAGTCCTTCCTCTTCCACTCTCACATACTCTCACATTTTCCCTCCACCCCATGAAGAAAGAGACTCAGTTTCCCATTAGCTAGTCAGTTATGCTCATCCTATTCTATGGAGCTTAGCATGTTAAGCAGTCATACTGAGAGTCAGCCTATCTTTCTCTTCAGAGTTCTCTCTGCTCTCCTATTTATTTCTCTCCTTTTCCTCCTGTCGTGTCCGTCGCAGGGAAGGAGACTTGGGAGCCAGTGACTTAGCTCAGCTCTTTATTAAATCCCGAGATCAGCTCGGGCTACAGAAGAAAAGCGGCGGCTTTTATTCTCTGGCGGCGGCCGCAGCCAATGGCACCACTTTGAATCTCCCACGATTAGTTTCCACCAATTGTGGGGGATTCGCGGCGGGCCAATCCATGCGGCTCGCTCAGCCAATCAGGTTGCCGTGCGTTCTGACCAATCACAACGCGGCACTTGCAAGTATGTTAATGGATCGTACAGAACACCCCTCCCCTCTTGGTATGGTCCTACGTAACATAGTCCTGTAAGTAGGCGGGGCTCCGTACTTGCCTACTTGACCTGCGCAGGTTAGTTGCTGGTTGGCCTTTGGCCGGTTCAGTCGGGTTCTGTGTCGCTCTCTGCCTCGTCAATGGAACCGCCTGGAAGTGTGAGCCGGGCCTTTCGTTGCAGCTCCCTCCTGGTCTACCCAGGTTGGTCGAGCTGCTGTTGTCGTTGCTCCCGCTCGGTCTTTCCGGGCTGGTTGGTCGAGCTGCTGTTGTCGCTGCTCCCGCTCGGTCTTTCCGGGCTGGTTGAGCTGGCCTGGCTGCTTCTCCCTGGTGAGGCTTCGAGCTGGGTGTCTGTTTCTGTCTCGGTTGGTAAGTATTCCTGATTTCTTTCTGGTTGGGGTTGGTTCCGGCCTTCCTCCCCTTTTGGTTTGTGCTGGGAGGTTCCCTTCTCTTTCTGTGTGTCTGTCTGTGCTTGTTTGCGTGTCGGTTGTGTTTCCCGTGGTGGTTCTTGATCTTATTTGATCGATGTGTCGTTTCCATTCTTGTCCGTCGGTTGTTTGTAGCCGGTACGAGTGGGGACCTGTTGCTTGGGTTATCGTCGCCGGTATCCAGAGGGGGTCCCCTCTCAGGTTTTTTGCGTATACCGCGTCGCCTGGTGTAAATGTTCGGTACCTGCTTGATGAATCGGTGGGTTTTTCAGGGTTGTATGTGGGGTGCAACCTATCCAGGGGGACCTTAGTTTCCTCCCCATTAGGAGTTCATGGGCTTTTGTTGGTCGTTGTGTTTGGGGTTATGTGCTGGATGAAAAGAAGTTTATTTTTTCCTACATGTTTCCAGTCTCGATTTTTTGAATTGTTTTTTTCGTGAATTGGACCATTCGTTCCGCCCTACCATTCGCCGCCGGATGAGCCGGCGCTGTCAGGGCGTGCCGTATTCCCCGTTCCGCTAGGAATTTCTCGAATTCCAGAGCGGTGAACTGTGGTCCATCATCTGACACGATCACGTCTGGGAGGCCGTGGGTTGAGAATAGTCTGTTGAGTTCCCGGATGACAGCCTCGGTGGTGGTAGTTTTCATGTCGCTTACCTCCAGCCAATTGGAGTAAGCGTCTACCGTTATGAGGAATGTGGGTCCTTTTGTGGGTCCGGCAAAATCTATGTGTATCCTGGACCATGGTCCCCTGGGGGTTTCCCACTCCCGGATTGGGGCGGCGGGTGGGCATGGTCTGGATTCCTGGCATTGCTTGCAGCTAGCCACCCAGGCTTCAATTTGCTTGTCCATCCCTGGCCACCAAGCATAGCTTCTGGCCAGGGCTTTTGACCTGACGATTCCCGGGTGCCCCTCATGTAACAAGTCCAAGAACCTTTTTTGTAATTTTTCTGGGATTACCACCCTGTCCCCCCATAATATACAACCCTTCTGCATGGAAAGTTCCAATTGTTTGTTTTTAAAAGTCCTGAATGTCTTGTCGACATCCTTTTCCGGCCAGCCCTTCTCCGCCCATTGTAATACCCGCGCCAGACGTTTGTCTTTATTGGTTTTGTGGGCAATGTCTGACGCGGTTAGGGGGAGGTTGGGTATGGCCTCGATGCTCAAGGTGGATGTTGTGGGTGCTGGGTCGGCGTCCAGGTCGGGTAGCGGTGTGCGGCTCAAGGCGTCTGCGTGTGTGATCGTTTTGCCAGGTCGGTGGATCAGCCAGTAACTGTAGGCGGCGAGGAACTCAGACCACCTTGTCATTCTTGTGGATAGAATGTTCGGGGTGGCCTTGTTCCCTGCCAGGATGCCCAACAACGGCTTGTGGTCCGTGATGATGGTGAATGTCCTGCCGTAGAGGTACTCGAGGAATCTTTTGACGGCAGCGATGATTGCCAGCGCTTCCTTGTCAAGATGGCTATAGTTCCTTTCCGGCTTCGACAAGGTTCTTGAGTAAAAGGCGATGGGTGCTTTGTTTCCATTTGGGAGTGTGTGGCTGAGGATCAACCCTATCCCGAACGGTGATGCGTCGCACGTGACTGTCAGCGGGAGGGTCTCGTTGTATTGGATGAGGACGGCATCTGATGTGAGTAGGTCCTTGGTTTGGTTGAAAGCAGTTTCCTCTCGTTTTCCCCAGGTCCAGGTGGCTGTTTTATCGAGCAGCCTATGCAACGGTTCCGCTGTGGTCGCCTTTTGGGGTAGGAAAACATTGTAGAAATTAATCAGCCCAAGAAATGCCTGCAGTTCTGTTTTGTTCCTTGGTCTGGGGGCTTCTTTGATGGCTCTGATTTTTTTCTCGGTTGGATGAATGCCGTGCCAGTCTAGGAGATATCCTAGGAACTCGACCCTCTCTGTATGCAGCTGGCATTTTTCTTTTTTGACTTTAAGCCCGGCTTCTTTGAATTTTGTTAGTACCTCCCTCAGGCGACCCTCCAGTTCTCTTTGGTTGGCTGCTGACACCAGTACGTCGTCGAAGTAGGGCACCACCCCCTTGATTCCTTGTAGGAGTCTTTCCATGAGGCTCTGGAAAATTCCTGGGGCTACGCTGACTCCAAACTGGAGTCTCTTACAGCGGAAAGCCCCCCGGTGGGTGACTATGGTCTGTGCCTCGGCGATTTCTGCGTCGACCGGTAACTGTTGGTAAGCTTGTGCCAGGTCGAGCTTCGCAAAAACCTTGCCTCCCCCCAGTGAGTGTAGGAGGTGCTGCACTACTGGGACGGGGTAGGCGCTTTGTTGTAAGGCGCAATTTAGGGTGGCCTTATAGTCCCCACAAATTCTCACCGACCCATCAGGCTTGACTGGGGTGACTATGGGAGTCTCCCACCAGGTGTGATCAGTTGGCTCTAGGACCCCCTGTTTGATGAGCTTTTCTATCTGCTCATCTATCTTAGGCCGGAGTGCGAAAGGTACCCACCGTGGTTTTAAACGTATCGGGGGAATGCTGGGGTCTAGACTGAAGGAAATAGGGGGCCCTCGGTACTTGCCTAGGGTGCCGTCGAACACTTCCTGGAAGTCCCTTGCAAGTTGCTCTTCCCAGTCTGCCTCTGCGATGTGATCGATGCCCGTCACTTCGATTCCGAGCGGCGCGAACCACTGTAGTCCCAAAAGGCTGGGGCAGTCTCGGTCCACGACCATCAGGGGAAGCTTTGCTGTGCACCCTTTGAATGTCACTTTGAAGTGTCCTGTTCCGACTACCGGGATGCGGTTTCCTTGGTAGTCTTTAAGGATTAATTTCTGGCTTTCCAGCCCCCTCTTGTGGATTCCGGGCACCAGGCGCTTAATTTCCCGCCATGCAACCATGGAGAGGTAGGACCCAGAGTCCACCTCCATTTTGCATGGCTTGCCCTCGATGCCCACTTCCACGTATACCTTCCGGGTGTCTGCGCTTGATGAATGGCCGATGACGACCGCTTGGTGGGTCTCCTCTCTCCTCTGGTCCTCGCCGTCCTGTAAGCCCCGTCCGTCCCGGTTCCAACGACTCTCGGCTTGTCGGTCCCTGGGCCTGGGGGGGGATGCCGTCTCATCTCCGGCCGCTGTTGTCTGCCGTCGTCGGGGGCTGTAGGCTTTCTTGAGGCGGCAGACTTGGGCGATGTGGCCTCTCTTATCGCAGTGCCGGCAGATCGCATCGAAAAACCAGCACTCCGATCGAGGGTGGTCATCTCCGCACCCGGCACATTGGGGCCCTGACTTATGACTCCGTCGATCGCGCCGGTCCCGTTCTGTTTGGAGTCGATGGATGTCCTCCTCTTCATCTGTGGTGTCGGAGGCGGAGTCGAGGTCGCCATGGTGGGTGGTGGTTTCCCGGTGGCTTGCTTCTGGACGCGTCTCGGTTGTTGTGCTCACCTCGGAGGTCGTGGCTCGGTCCCCGGTGTCCTGTCTCCGCATTCGAGCCGCCGATTTCCGGGTTGCCTCGGCGGCGGTGGCTTCGGCAAGGGCGTCGGCGAGGGAGATGTCTCCTCTTGCCATTAGCCGGCTTTGTAGGACTGGGTCTTTGAGCCCGAGGACGACGCGGTCTCGTAGTGCCTCGTCCATGTCTGTGAAACCGCACAGGCCTCCTAGATTCCGTAGGTCTGCCATGAAGTCGCTGATGCTCTCACCCGACTTCTGGTCCCTCCGGTAGAAGTCATGCCGCCTGATGAGGGTGGGCACGGCGGGAGCATAGTGGCCTCGGAGCAACGGTTCGAGGTCAGCCCAGTCCATCGCCTTTACGTCCTCGGGTCTCGCAAGGGCTTTCGCCATTTTAAACACTGCGGGCCCGCAGTGTGTCAGGAAAACAGCCCTTTTTTTCTGCCCGTTTGCGTCCTTGAGGTTGCTACTCTCTAGGAACATCAGGAACCGATCAATGTACGATTCCCAGTCTTCAGTAGCTTGGTTAAAGGGTGCGGGCGGTGTGAGGCTGGCCATCTCGTCGGTCTCATTCTCTCAGGACCACGTGCTCGGTGGGGGATCAGTTTCGGGATCCCACCCTCGTCGCCAGTGTCGTGTCCGTCGCAGGGAAGGAGACTCGGGAGCCAGTGACTTAGCTCAGCTCTTTATTAAGTCCCGAGATCGGCTCGGGCTACAGAAGAAAAGCTTTTATTCTCTGGCGGCAGTGGCCGCAGCCAATGGCACCACTTTGAATCTCCCGCGATTAGTTTCCACCAATCGCGGTGGATTCGCGGCGGGCCAATCCGTGCGGCTCGCTCAGCCAATCAGGTTGCCGTGCGTTCTGACCAATCACAACGCGGCGCTTGCAAGTATGTTAATGGATCGTACAGAACACCCCCCACAAATTTTAATTGGGAAATGGTGAGATGGAATGGGAAAGGAAGGACTCCTAAAGTGCTTTTCTTACTGAAAAGAGGAACAAAACAAAAACAAAAAACAAATCAGCTCAGAAATCAATTTTGGTAGTAAAAATAAGATAGGGACATGGACATGAGAACATGGGAGCTGGACTAGAAGACCTAAAAGGCCCCTTTCAACCCTGTGATTCTATGATAGCAATCCCCAGAATTGTTTAGTGTCAAGGGCAGGCACTTTAATTCAGTAAGTGGGGAGAGGTCTTGGGTTTAGCTTGGCAGCCCCTCCCTAATTGCTCATGCCACCAAACCATGATGATAAACTGCTGACAACTGAAATTCAGTAGCAATCTACCCTGGCCCCACTATGCCACAATCTTGTTTGTATGTAATTTCCAGCATCCTGTATATAACTGACTATGGTTCTTGCTGTTTGAGACAATCTTAAACTTTTAAATTATCCAGCTCATCTTGCGGGATTAAGAACAAGTCATGAACAATCTAATTTTGCAAATTTGCTGTAGCTATAATTAATTGAATTTGTTTGTAATGCTGCAGTTTATGCCAAAACTAATCCTTGCAAGTAGAAACAGAATCAGTCATGTCTTGACTATAACTAGCTTAAAGCAATCTCACATTATCTCACATATCCCAAATCTCACATGCAACAAGATAAGTTACAAAATCAAGTATAGCAATAGAATATTAATAGATACTATCTCCTAATCAGTGGTAGGGATTTTCTCCCTACATTTTGCTTGACCAAACCTCAGTAGCATTCTATTTTATAATTACATGAGCCATTGAAATTACCAAAAAGGGGGGGAAAGCCAGTGGTGGAATTCAATTTTTTTTACTAGCGGTTCTCTGGGCGTGGTTGATGGGTGTGGCTTGGCTTGGTGGGCATGGCTTGGTAGGCGTGGCAGGGAAGGATACTACAAAATCTCCTTTCCCTCCCCACCCCACTAACCTTCTTTCCAGCTCCGTTCTCCTATGCAGTGCAACAAAAGAAGACCTAGCTGACAGCTGGGACTCGGGAGGCAGAGAATAGATGGGAGCGGGGCCAGCCAGAGGTGGTATTTGCCGGTTCTCCAAACTACTCAAAATTTCCACTACCAGTTCTCCAGAACTGGTCAGAACCTGCTGAATACCACCTCTGGGGAAAGCATTCTAGTAATGAACCTAATTGAACTACTTGGGCTGTAAGTAAAAAGAAAAAAAAACTTATCAGGAGTGACATTTCTCTCCTATATTGAAGAAAATTACATGGATGCATTAGAAACTGAGTTTGATTTGAAAGAGTTTTCACCTTTAATGACTCCACTTCTACATTTAAAAATCATGAACTGACTATAGCATAGCCTGCTCAACAAACTATTAAACAAGTTCAGTGAACTTCTGGTAATCAGTTGGAGAAACCTTTGCCTCTTCTTGTGAAATGTTCTTAAGAACATTGAGACAATGTTTGGGAGTTTTTTAAAACCTGCAACTTTTTTCTATTGAAGGGTGGTTTTTTAAATTTTGCAACCATCTATACAGCACGTGCATCCATGCCCTTGTCATGTAAAAAAAAAAAAACAGAGATAGCAATTGAAAAGTTTTTGGTCAGTGTACAAACACTATTAACTAACTATGGAAATTTAGAGTGCAATTCTATATATGCCTACTCAGAAGTAAGAAGGTAGCCAACTCCCAGGCAAATGGTTGGAACTGAGGTCTTCATTATTCATAGTCATCTCTCTCCAATAGCAAAATATTTTGTGGGGTTGGGTTCAAGACAATTTTCAACAACATTCTGTAAATAATTATGTAAGCATGATTGGAAGTTTTGTGAACTGTGCAGCAGCCTCATTCTTCAGCTCCAGAATTGGACTTTCAAGTTGCATTTTCCTTAAATAACTTACTGTAGTTTCTACTGCATGTATTTGTATATACTGTATGTCTGAAGAGCAGCCAGGAAGAAGGAAAAGATATCTTGCACATGCAAAGGATATCACATTAGCTTCTGTGAAACTTAGCATGTTTCAGTCTTTATTTGTTCAACCACTGATATTATGCTGACATTTGCATTATTGCTAGCAATGTATAAAAAGAAACAAAAGAAAGTTTTGAATGTGATATTTTATTTTTCAAGAAACACAAACAAGGCCATAAAACAATATTTTTACTAAGACCAAAGTTTCTTTTTGAGGAAGGCAGAAGTAGGAGAGGTCATGTCAGGCATGTGGATGAAATGGGGTCAGGTGGAAATTCACAAGATGAAGGGGAGATGTGCATTTTGCTTGATGAAACAACTCTCTTTTGTGACATAGCTATGTTGATATAGTTATCATGGCAACAGTATAAAAGTGCTTTGCCATTTCAGCCTTCTGAAATACTTTGGGTTTCTTTGGCTGTCTCTTATTCAAATAATGTTCCACCTGTTGTGTTAGGAGAAGAAAGTGTAGTATTGCACCTGAAAATTTTAATTTTGAGTCCCCATTCACCAGAATCTAATAACTATTCACTACTATGCAGGAAGGATCCTTTAGTGTATCAATGCTCCCAACCAACACATAGCCTAACACTGGTCATTGATGTGGCATTGACAGAGGCTAGATGGGAAGGTAGTAGATGGATCCACACAGGGGTAGGGTTCAAATTTTTTAACAACCTGTTATGCAGGCATGGCTTAGGCGGTGGGCATGGCTTGATGGTCATGTGACTGGGTGGACATGGCTTGGTGGTCATGTTATTAGCTGGATGTGACTAACTCAATATCACTCACATTGAGGCACACATCTCCTCGCCTGGCCTCTCATGACTGTGGGGATGCTGCAACAGTCATAAGTGTGAAAAATGGTCATAAGTCACTTTTTTCAGTGCCATTGTAACTTTGAACGGTCACTCCACACAAGCAAAGTACCAGCAAAGGAGCGGAAAAAAGCTCCAGAGAAGTTCCTGAGACTAGGAACTGCCAAGACTGTAATAAGGGTTAACGGAGAGGCAGTTTCTTTCTGTAAGCAACACTAGAATGTTTCCTTCCTGCTTTCCTTACAGGATTAGGCCAATAATTTCTTCTAACAACCAGTTCTCCAAACTGCTTAGAATGTTAACAATCAGTTCTAGTGAATAGGTGTGAACTGGTAGAATCCCACCCCTGGATCCACACCTCAATCTTGCAGCTAAGACAATAGTTATATACAGACCTGGTGGATATCAGTTTCTGAACACAAGATGTTTTGTAATTTCAGAAAGCAATGAGCTTAGATTGTAGCTTATTTAGAGGCTGGCAGTCCAACTGAAGCTACTATAGCAGGTTTCTGAGAAGTCATACACACACATACACACATATTTGCACTCTTAAGGGATTATTTGTAGTGACATTGTCATCATCTTAAGAATTAAAAATAATGTGATATAAAAAAGTAGAATGTTATGAAATTACATTGGTGTATGCTTGCCTCTGCCCACATCTCTCTAAAGATGATACCTCATTTCAGAAAGAGATTGCAGGTACACGATAGTAATCATGAATAAGAAACTGCAGTCAAAATGAACTGAAGGAAACAACATGTAACAGCTCAAACTGATCTTGCTGAAGAAATGACACTAATATTATAAATGTTTCCTTACTGTTTTGATATGGTTTTGAAACTTCCATCAAGTGTTGGTGTTTTGATAAAACTGGTTGCCTAGCAACTACAACGTCGTAACTTGCATCACATTGTATTATGTGTATTGCATATGTATAAGTGTAAAAGACTATACATACAGTGTCCCTCCTCATCTCTCTGTTTTGTTCTTCTAACATTGGTCAACCTCCAAGTACAAAAGATTGCAGATATTTGTGCAGAACTGGGAAATATAGAACAGACATTGTCTTCAGTGCAAAAATCATAGAAACTGAGGATAACTCCCATTGCAAGACTGAATCTAAATCTGTTTGTCTTGAATATGGTGGGACTCATCTCCAGGGAGGATGAGTCTGCCTATTGAAATGAGGTGGACCGTTTGCTTTCATGGTGGGGAGACAACAACTTGGTCCCCACCAAGGAGCTTAACAAAGGAATAGATCAGACATCCAGCCCTTGCTTATCAATGGAGACCAAGTAGAGCAAGTGGTCAGTTTTAAGTATCTGGGTGTTACCTTAAAAGAGGACCTGACCTGGGGTGCTCACATTGCAGCACTGGTCAAAAGTGCCCAACAGAGATTATACTTCCTGAGACTCCTCAGAAAACAACAACTGAATGGAAAACTGCTGGTGACCTTCTACCACTGCACCATAGAGAGTATCTTAACTTACTGCACCTCTGTATGGTTTGCCAATTGCACAATGGCAGATAGGACAGCACTCCAGATGGTTAACGTCATTGCCCAGAAGATCATTGGTTGCCCTCTCCCCTCTTTGGAAGAGATTTATAGCTCCCACTGCCTTAAGAAAGTTCAAAACATTCTCAAAGATCCATCTCATCCTGGGCACCCTTTTTTTGAATTATTACCATCTGGCAGACAGTACAGGATAATAAAAACAAAGACAAATAGGCTGAAAAACAGCTTCTATCCCAGGGCAGTAACTCTATTGAATTCTACTGTATACTGCAATATTAATGCAATATCAGGGGTTTTCAATTCAATATATAGAATGTTAAGGATGTGTGTTTATGTTTATTTTCATAGTCATAATGTACACTAAATGGTATTTAATTTCATTGTATAAGGTGAAATTACAATAAAGTAAAGTAAACTAAATATCCCAGAAACAACTTAATAATACTGTACTATTGATGTGCATCCAATAATTTGCACAGTGCTCTTGCCTGCTAAAAGATTGATGCCTCAGACAGTAGTATTTTTTTTTAACCTAGGATTTTTTTTTCTGGCATTAAAGTCTAAAGACCAATAACTGAAATGAGTTGGCTTTGGCTAACCATTGAGACATTCAGAATGTTATCACTCATTCTCTGTGATTTCTCCTTATTTGTTCTTTGCTACCAGTAATGAGCAAGACCAAAAGGCCATGTGTCATGCTTAGTAAAACTCATGATTCAAAATAGTTTTTGTAGTCAGACCCCTCTTCAGATCTAACATAAAGAAACTATCTAGTCATACTATTTAACCTGTGTCATCCCCCAAAACTGAAATCAATATTTCAGTAAATACTTTGCCTGTGCGTTTTAAATATAATTCATCTCTTCAATGGTAGTATTATTTCTGCATGCTAATGTTGCCAGGACCAAAGAGATATATAGAGTAGTCTCATTCTCAAAATTAAAGTAAGTATTGGTTTCGCTGATACTCAAAAGCAACAAAAAATATTTCTAAGACCCATTTATTTAAAGAATGTACAAGAGATGAGCAACAGAAGTGCAAAGACCACAAACCAACACAGGGTAAAAATAGGAGAGATAACTTGACTATATAGCATATATTTTTCATGAATAACATCTCAGGTATACAATACACTATCATTGCTGAGAACATCTACCCTGAATCTCTGGAGGAAAATGTGGTCCATAGTTGAAAATACTGAAATACTAAAATCCTATGATCTGACGTCTGAAAAAATATCTCCTTAAAGATTCCTTTGGCTCCCCTCTTGTTAATGTTAAAGGTCTTTGAAAATCCTAGGCCTTGAGTTAGTGTGGTGGAAATAGTGTGGTTATAGGATTTTATAATAGTTTTAATGTTTTCTGGATGTATATTATTCTTTTAATTTTTTTTTAAAAAAATTGTTCTTATATTTTTAATGTATGCCATATGCATAGCCTTCAACTTTTTGTAACCTCACTTTGTAGGGTAAGGTAAGGTTTATGCAATCTGGAGAGAAATTTAGAAATCTTTCAGTCATACTATGTATGTACCTAGTTTGGGCCTACTGTGGAGAGACAGTTTAGCGTAGTGGTCAAGGCATCAGGTTAGAAACTGGGAGACTATGAGTTCTAGTCCTGCCTTAGGTGCAAGGCCATGTAGGTGATCTTGGGCTAGTCATATTCTCTCAGCTTTAGGAAGCAGACAATGGCAAACCACTTCTGAAAACCTTGCCAAGAAAACTGCAGGGCAATTTCCAAGAGTCAGATACAATTGAATGACAGAAAACAAAACTTTGGACCAAGCACACTTTCTTTCCTTGGGAGAAAGGTCTAAAAAAAAGAACTACCAATGGAAAGTAGTTAGAACTGGCATTATTTGTCACTTTACATGAGGCAGAAAATACATTTCAATCCTCATTATTGGCAACGTTCCCTATATTTCTATTAGGGAGTTGTTTATACTTCATTGTTTTAGAAAAAGAAAGCATAAAAGATGCATACTTACGTGGAATGTATATATGCTCATATGTTAATTTAATTGAATAGATCTGAATTTTAAAAATATGAGTATAGCTTGCCCAGCGACAAAATGAATCTCACATTAACAGGAAGGATTTATCAGCAATTTTGTCTGTTGTCTGTGTACTATTTGCTGATGGTGATTAACTTCATGCTCATGGTCACTTCATGATCCTATCTTCACTTCATTTGGTTCTTTTATCTTTATTCTAGATGTAGATTGGACACCTCTTCAGATGGAGAACATCTTGGGTCTGTATCTATAATAAGATCGAAAGTACATTATAATATCAAGTATATTTTTTCTAAAACATGCACAGAAGGAAAAAATATATAGTACAACCCATGCTAGAAGCATATTATCCAGGTAAGTTGCAGAACCTAACTAATCTTGGCTGATCTTGAAAAGCTAAGCAGAATCAGGATCTATCTAACACTTGGAAATCATCTAGAAATGCCAGGACTGTAGATAGAATGTGAAGCAGAGAAAGCATTCCAGAAGAAGGCAATAGTGAACCCTTTCTGTATTAATGCCAGAAAAACCCCTATATATATTTTTGAAACTGCCAAGAATCTCCAAAGGAGATTTTATCTTTAAAGTGTATTCACATGAGAAGCTTATATTATTTCATGCTTAAATAAAGTGAAGCATAAGTAAAGAAGAGAATACCCACTTAGTTTGATGTTGTTTATTAACAAATTTACAAAGGAGTTTGAAGAAGAAGCTCAAATTTTTTGGTACAGTAATGCAGTTGTGCTTATATTTAGTTTAATATTATAAGAAGCACCTAATATTAGCTGACACCGGAGATAACTATTTTGCTTTGGCAAAGTTTTTAAATGTACAATAATCGTAGATCATGCTGTATTACATAAAATAAATAAAGCCTGTTAGATATCTGCCAATGAAGATCATTAATCATTTCCTCTCATCTTCCCTGCAAATCTTTATAGCTGGCACAGCACAAGCTGATTTTTGGCTTGCCTGCCTTATGACTCAGTTCATTAGACAAAACCATGAGGCAGGTACAAACATTTCATCTTATATAAACTGTGAATGGACAACTACATAAAAGCTCTTCACATTCACCAAAAATGAGATTTCCTGGATCACCTTAGGATAAGTCACTTGTTTGCACAGGCAATCTTAAAATTACAACATGGGCCCTTTGCAGTTTTAGAAGCAAACAAAGGTTACTCAATAATAGTCAGGTTATAAGTTATTAACTTACATATTAGCAGAAGTAGTACTGACAGATTTGGACTTCGGTGTTGGAGAAGATTCTTGAGAATATGTAGACAAGAAAACAAACAAATGGGTCATCAAAAAATTCAATCCAGAATTCTCACTCAAGGCACAAATGTCCAAATGGCTCAAATTACCCTACTTTGAACCCATTATATGGAGGCCCAGTTCCCTAGAAAAGGCTTTAATGCTGGAGAAATTGAAAGGAAAGAGAAGAAGAGGACGACCAACAGCAAGACAGATGGACTCAGTTTTAGTGGCCATGAGTGCCCAATTGAAAGATCTGAAAAACTGATTTAGGTAGATTTTCCTCATGACCATCTATCCCTATGTAGTAGCTACAAATTGAAAATGACTTGGTAGCATATAAACAGTCAATTATTATTGCTCCAGGGAGTAAAATACTGATGATAAGATTCCCAGGTTAATGATTATGGAAAACATACTAGAAAGGCATTGGGACAACATCTGCTCCATTGGGACAACATCCTCTCCATCTATGTGCCACAATGATTTTAGTCCAAATATATTATTAAATAATTCTTGAAAAAAAATAAATCCATTAGCCAGTTCATACTAATTAGTATTAACAATCACATTAATTGTTAATAAGTTATTTGTCTAAAACATTTAAAATAAGGTACTATTTTATAAATATTTTATTTATAAATATTTTATAAATATTTTATAAATTCAGCCAAGATGGCGCCGACGATGGCTGCCTTGGTGAAATGCTCTCTAATGGTTTCTTTATTCCTTATTATTATCTGCAATTCACTACGGATTTCATATTCACGAGACCATCTGCTAAGAATTAGGCAATGTTTCCTTAAGGAGCAGCTTTCTGATTCCCCACCCCCACCTGTCTTTGCAAGCGCAGAGGAGATTCTAACCAATTCCCCAGTGCTATGGATTACAACAAAGAAAGCAAAGAAGCGACCACGCTGGAAAAGGAGATGAGGTAAACGAGCAGGAATTTTAAACAGACTAAGGAATTATGGGGGAAAACTCCTCTCCCTTCAATCTTTCTGACTAATTTACGCTCACTGGCTAACAAGATGGATGAAATTCATCTCTTAAATAGATGGAATTCTGATTTTCATAATTCAGCTGTTCTTTGTTTTACTGAAACCTGGCTTAATCCAAATATAAATTCATGGGGACAACACCATATACACCCCAGGATTTCAGACATTTAGACCAGACAGAATTGAAGAGACATCAGGTAAAACAAAGGGTGGAGGATTATGTTTATATATCAACAACAGCTGGTCTCAGGATATAACTATAATATATAAGTTTTGTGATGAAAACTTAGAGTCTTTACACATCAACTGCAAGCCATTTTACTCTCCACGTGAGTTCTCCTCATTTCTCCTAATAGCTGTGTATGTTCCTCCACAAGCCTGTGTAAATAAGGCATTATGAACTCTTGCTGATCAAATTATGGAGGCTGAAGCCAAACACCCAGGTTCCCTTCCCATCATTTTAGGAAATTTCAATCAAGCAAATTTAAGGAAAGAGCTCCCAAAATATTTCCAGCATGTAAATTGTCCCACCAGAGGCAAAAATACTTTAGACCACTGCTACACAACAGTAAAAGATGCTTATAAGTCTTTACCATGAGCAGCTGTGGGACACTCTGACCACTGCATGATTCACCTTGTACCTGCCTACAGACAAAGACTTAAAACCATTAAACCAACAATTAAATCAGTGAAGACTTGGTCAGACCAAGACTCCCAACCAATCAGGATGAAGAAAAAAACATTCTGGCACAGCAGTAGGCTAGCCCCAAATTTAAAACAGAAACGGCTGTGGAAGTCTGACTCACAGACAAACACAATACAGAAGCCTGATGATGGCAGATGAGATTCTGCCGAAACATTGCTAAGAGTACCATGTTTCCTCAAACTAAACATGAAACATGTTGAGCATCTTGGCTAGTAGAAACAATAGAAATATAGAAAAAATGTTTGCTCCAGAATCACAAGAATAAAATTTGTGCTGAGCACGAACAGAGAGCTGGTTTGAAGCAAAAAATGGCACAGGGGAAAAAAAATCTTGTTTTTGAAATCTCTCCTATTATGGAAGTATTTGTTTCATCTTCTTACAATGGTACCTGCTTTGAATTCAGTACTTGTTTTAGCCTAGTAACGTGTTAACTGAAAATAATAGGAAGAGAGATTAGTCAACTGGTTCCCTCTGGGGGAAAAAAAGCCGTAATCTCTTTCACACTCTTTTTAACCTAATTTGTGTATGCCTAATTCTAATTTTACAAACAGTTAGAAATAGGACTGTTGTTTCCTTCTGCGCCAGACTTCCTTCCAGATTGACTTTTCGAGGGGAGGGGAGGGGAGGGGAGGGGAGGGGAGAGAAATGAGCTCAACTACAGGCTGATTGCCAAAAAAAGAGGGGGGGTGTAAGCAGGCAGGTAGGCTTGGAGGCAGGTTGTCTGGCAGGCCAGGAGAGAATTTCCTTCTTGGGAAATGCACAAAAATAATCCCTTTCTGCCTGGCTCCTAGCATTTACATCCCAAATGTAAATCACATTTATACTGTCAGTAGCACAGAGCACACTGCCTCAGTAAAGCAACTCCTTTTTTTAACCTTGAAGTGCTAAAGGAGCAGAGGGACTGCTGCAAACAGACCCAGTTCAAATATGCCTTTGCACCAAATGCACAGTAGGCTATATTAGCCAGGCACAGGAGCATGAGCCAAAGTATGCAATTATTGTGAATTTAGTTGGTTAACCAGCACAGAGACTTTAGCTTTTTTATATATATACTCTGAATTTTCATTTTTCAAAGTCACTCAAAGTCAGTAATTCCAAAGGAGCAAAGTTTAAACAGCCAGCTAAACATAGCAAGCCATCAGAATAGAAAAGTTTTTCCCCCATTCTCACCTAGCCTAAGTCAATGGCAACATTAACATCAGTCTGGAACCCATATCATGTATCTGATATTAACACAGTTGAGAAAGTCCAGAAGTATTTCACAAGAAGAGTTCTCCACTCCTCTACTCATTGCAGAATACCTTATGCCACCAGACTTGAAACTCTAGATCTAGAAAATCTAGAACTACACTGCCTTCCGTCCAATCTAAATATAGTATATAAAATCATACATTGCAATGTCCTACCTGCAAATGAATAATTCAGCTTCAAACATAACAATACAAGAGCACACAATAGATACAAACTCAAGGTTAATCGCACCAAACTTGATTGAAGAAAATACAACTTCAGCAGCAATGTTTGGTCAATGTTTGGAATACTTTACCTGATTCTGTGGTTTCTTCCCCAAACCCCAAAAACTTTAACCTTAGACTGTCTACTATTGACCTCACCCGCTTTCTAAGAGGCCTGTAGGGGATGTGCATAAGCGCACCAATCATGCCTACCGTCCCTGTCCCATTGTTTCTTTTTATTTTTCTTATAAGTATCCATCTCATGTATTCAAAACTATGTTTATTCTTATACCTGTATCTTGTAAGCGATTGACAAATCAAATAAATAAATAAGTAAGTAAATTAACATGACTCAACCTTCTGACTGTACTAGCACAGAGAATAAAATTTGAAAGTTAATATTCCAGTTCCAATCACATTACCAAAAATCAGTCTGCTGAATACCATCTGCAAAACTCCCAATGGCCACTAGATAATAATAGGAAAAAATCATTAAAATCTCCTGTCTCTCAGTTCATAATTGCTGAGATTGTTGCAGACAAAGTTTTGTAACCCTGCTAAGACAGCATGAACCATTTCACCAGGTGTATTCAATACAGATGGGTTTTGTTTCTTGAACAGTGCCAATTACTAGTCTGGACCATTTCATGATCATTATAGGGGGTACGAAACCAGAGATATTCCTGACTGAGATATTCTTTCAGAAGAAGAAACTTAGCATAATAAATCACATTAATCCAAGTTATAACTTCAATAATTTCATTTGCTAATTGTTAGGGAGCACAGCAGACAGTATACTAACAGTATTTCTATACAGTCTCAGCCATTAAATGTTGTAGCAGTCAGTCAGATGTTGCAGACTGTTAGATGTAATATCCATAGATTTAGCATCTGCTCAGCAAGATGTAGTTCTTGAAGTGCACAACCTCTGTCTACCTGGCCATTGTCCAATCCTAGCCTGCTGTGTTACAGATAGACTTGCAGACAAAGCTTCTTCTTCAGTCAACCAGATCACCATGATTCTTACTGGTCAATCCTTTCATTCAGCGTTAAATTCTGAATAACAGATATTTTATCAGCAATTCATCTACTGCAACCTGAGTATAAAATATGCCAGCCTGATCTCCTTTCCCTGCAACTAGTCAGTTGCACTCTTTCATCATATCTCCCCCTGTTGGTTACTACTACAGTGTTCTCTGTCTTCCATTTCTTCCGATGTACATAATTATTAATATTTCTATTTGTAGAAACTTTGCTTCCTAATGCATCTCTCTAACTTTACATAAGCAAAATTTGTTTTCTTCATGGAAATATTTGCAATTTCAAATCTTGTAGTCCATTGCTTACACATCCGTGTTTATAGGCTATTGACTGTACTTTTTCTTCCTACTAAAAAAATGCATAATCAATACAAAGATTAGCTGCAAAACGTCCTCTCCTTGGAAACTATTCTTCTAGAATACTGCTACAAAATCAAAGCAGCAAAAATCCAAAAGAGGATACACTTTACTGCCATCTTGTGATCTTCTGGATTTTTGTAAAAGCGACCTGTAGGATTGGACTGTCTCTATTACAGTAAATCAGAAGCCAGAGCCTTCTTTCCTAGAGCTGCAAACCTCAATCAAGCTTAATTGATTGAAGTCTGCAGCTCAAATCAAATTACATGCTGAGCCAGTAATATGGAATATATGAAAACTCCTCTTTATTTATTTATATCCCACCTTAATTTTTTTCACTTAAGGCAGTGAACACACACAATACTCCTTCCTCCTCCTATTTTTATTTTATTTTTATTTGTCAATTACTTACAAGATAATAGGTATAAGTAAAAACATAGTTATGAATACATGGATACATATAAGAATATATATATATATATATATATATATATATATATATATATATATATATATATATATATATATATATATATATTATATATATATATATAAATTATATATATATATATATATATATTCAGCTTTGTTCGGGTATTTTCCCACGTCATTGTATTTGTGCTTTTAAAGTTGTAGCAACGTTTCAGCAGAATCTCATCTGCCATCATCAGGCTTCTGTATTGTGTCCATCTGGGACACAATACAGACGGACACAATACAACTTTAAAAGCACAACTACAATGACGTGGGAAAATACCCGAACAAAGCTGAACACCATACATGTAAGTACCCGCAAAAACTTAAGAATATAGATATATATGAAACAATGGGACAGGGACGGTAGGCACATTGGTGCACTTATGCACGCCCCCTAGAGACCTCTTAGGAAAGGCGTGAGGTCAATAGTAGACAGTCTAAGGTTAAAGTTTTTGGGGTTTGGGGAAAAAAACCACAGAGTCAGGTAGAGTATTCCAGACATTGACCACTCTGTTGCTGAAGTCGTATATCCTGCAATCAAGTTTGTTGCGGTTAACCTTGAGTTTGTATCTATTATATGCTCTTGTATTGTTATGGTTGAAGCTGAAGTATTCATTGACAGGTAGGACATTGCAACGTATGATTTTATATACTGTACTTAGATCGGACCGAAGGCGGCGTAGTTTTAGGTTTTCTAGGTCTAGAATTTTGAGTCTGGTGGCATAAGGTATTCTGCAACGAGTAGAGGGGTGGAGAACTCTTCTTGTGAAATACTTCTGGACTTTCTCAACTGTATTAATATCAGATACGTAATGTGGTTTCCAGACTGATGAGCTGTATTCGAGCATTGGTCTAGCAAATGTTTTGTATGCTCTAGTTATTAGTGTAATATTACCAGAGAAAAAGCTACGTAAGATTAGGTTAACAACTCTTAATGCCTTTTTGGCTATGTACTGGGCTCTAGCACTTAGGTCATTTGAGATGAGTACTCCAAGATTCTTGACAGATCATCAACAAGGTCTTGACTATTCAGCCTGTATTTTATTTTCTGGGTTTTTTTGCCAATATGTAGGACAGAGCATTTATTGGTTGAGATTTGAAGTTGCCATTTGTTTGACCATTCTGATACATAGTCAAGGTCTTTTTGAAGGGTAGCAGTATTGTCTGTGGTGTTGAATAGCTTTACATAATCAGCGAAGAGAACGCAGTTGCTCTTGCTATGATCACAGAGGTCATTTATGTAGAGTATGAAAAGAGTTGGTCCTAGAACACTTCCTTGGGGGACACCACTGTTCACAGGTACAGAATTTGATACGACACTCCCAATTTTGACCATTTGTTGTCTGTTTGACAGGAATGCTTCTATCCAGTTATGCAGGTGTCCAGAGATATCGTAAGATTTTAGTTTTAGGAGTAGTTTGTCGTGTACCACTGAATCAAAGGCTTTACAGAAGTCTATGTAGATTGTGTCTGTTGCTTTGCCCTGAACGAGTTGTGTAGTCCATATGTTTTTGCAGTGTAAGAGTTGCAGATTACAGGATAGTTTTTTCCTAAAACCAAATTGTTTATTAGAGAGTAGGTTGTTTATTTCTAAGTGGAGGATGATGGATTGGTTAATAATTGATTCCATGACTTTTCAGGTGACTCAGCATAAGGAGATTGGTCTGTAATTTTTGACTAGGCTGGGATCTCCCTTTTTGAAGATGGGGATGACCATGACCATAGGTTTGGCAAGGAGCTGGTCCTGAAAGAATTTTCAAAGATTATGCTTAGAGATTTGGCTATGGCAGTGGGTAGCTTTTTTAAGAAGTAGGCACATATTCCATCCGGTCCAAAAGATAGAGATGGTTTTAGATTGCATAGTGCTTTTTCAACATTGTCTTCTGTAAAATCGATATGTATTAGATTATGGTAGTTGTCTGTGATTCGACTAGGAAATACTGGGCATGATCCATTGCTGTTTACAAATACTGAGCCAAAGAATGTGTTAAAGAGGTTGACTTTAATGGTGTCGTCGTTGCAGTCTTTACCATTAGGTCCTTTCAGGGGTGGGATGGACCTTGAGTCTTTTAGTTTGTTGTTTACAAAATTGTAGAAAGTGCAAGTGGAATTGGTGCGTAGAAAGTTTTCTTCTTGTTTAATGTGATAAATTGGTGCATTCAGTTTTTATCTGGTGGCATAAATTTTTTTATCGGCTTTTGAAGTTGGCAACGTGACCAGATTTGTTTTTCTGCCAAAGTGATTTCTTTTTGGATTGAAGCTTCCTTATTGTTTTGAGTAATTTGTTTTTTTCTGGTTTGGGGAGTTGTTAATGGTATAACTGGAGTTGTTAATGGTATAGTTTGATGACTCTTTTGACTTCAAGTAAAAATATGTTGTAATGGTCTTCATTTTCCTCACAACGATCCTGTGGGGTGAGTTGGACTGAGAGAGAGAGAGCCACTGACCCAAGTTCAACAACCAGCTATACGTGCCTAAGGTGGAACTAGAATTCACCGTCTCCTGGCTTCTAGTCTAGTGCCTTAACCAACCAGACCAAACTCATCTATGAACTTGTTTTCCTCATGATGAAGTTGAGTACTAGTTCCCAGACCTTATTTGTGTGAACATTTGAGAGATAACTCAGTTGAGTAAATCAATACACATATAAAATTTAAATACTGTGGCACCTAAAATTTATGATATCTATTCCATAATACAGCTTCATAACAAGGAAACTCTGCCCTTCAAAATAAACAATCCTGTTTTTAAAAATGACATTTTTGAAATAAAATATAGACGATGATATTCTAACATGAGAATTAGAAATAAAAATGTGAGGTGTGTACTTTGGGCTACCACATTTATAAAGTTTGAGTTTTGTAATTTCCACTATATGTTGTTTTAATTCTGTCACTGTTGTTTGGATTATGTCATTGTAAACCACCAAGAATTGTATGGTTTCAGTGGGATAAAAATCAGATAAATAAATATGTGAACCTCAGTATCATTCCTCCGTAATGGTAACAGAGTAGATATGGTAGAACAGTTTGATGAGTTTGTGATATAGGAGATGGTTATGGGTTATGAAAAACAGCAGCATTGCAGAAAAGAAGCAGGAAGGGAAAGCTTGGCATCTGGAATTTCTCCAAGCCACTTAATAGCAGTGGTGATCTGTGTCATGTGACCAAAAAGGAGTGAGTTCAAGAAGGGGACAGCTGCCCAATTGCTTTTTCCAAAGTGGCAAGCTTCTCTGGTGGCAGCTTGTACTGGAAGCAGTAAGCTCAAGAATCTCTCTCAGATCCCTGATGAGTAAGATTGACTAAGAAAAAAATCACAACACAAGAACTTGGGCTAGAACTTTCAAATGAAGAATATGAATCTAGGCAAATTACGGTGGGATAATTCTTCTTCTCACATTCTCCTAATGTAAAAGAGAGGAAACTTGTCCCTTTAGTGAAAGAGGGGCTCATTACATCTCTTAAAAGTTTAAGAAATGGCTGCAGCCATTTCTTAGGTGTCAGGTGAACAGGATTAACATAGGGCTGACCACCTATGTGAATAGGTGATTAGCCCTATGTGAATCCAACCTGATTTCAAATTAACCTTCTTTTGCCTGTTTCTCTCATTTCACCAAACTTTATTATGTTCTATTCTGTTTGGGACAATTATCTTGATGATGGTTGGATATATAGACCCAAGATATATTTCATGTATATTCTTTTCAACATCTTCTTTTAGAAAATAAAAATAAAAATCATGAAACTTAGACTTCTGATTAGATTCCAAAATGTAACCTCAGTAGGACAGTTTTGCTATTTTTTTTAGTGAAATAATATTGGAGAAATCAGAGTAACACATTCAATTATTTATTAGAATATACAGTTGTAAGTCCAGTCTTTAAAAAACCAAGCAAGAATCTTGGTGAGTAACACATGACAGTGACACATGTGACCTTTTCAGAATTTTTCACCAGGGAAGAGGAGAGGGAGAAGCCCAGTAAGAAATCACTCAATCCCTTCATAAAGTTATCACAAACTGAGTCAGGGAAAGTCCCTTCTTAACAAATGATTCCTGACAGATAGAATTTTGTGTTGCATACAGAGATTGAAGTATATTGTCACCCACCACATCTCAAATTAAAATTGGAAGCCTAACCATCATACTGGCAGTGTGAAATATTTTCATACTCAAACGTTAATCTAAATGAAATGTTTACTTTAATAGATATGTTTATCTGCACAGACTTAAATCTCTCCTGGGCTTACAGTGGGTTACTGCTCATCCGTATGCATTTGCATATGTGCCATCAAATCCAAGTTGACTCTTAGAGACCAAATAAATGAATTTTCTCCAAGACAATCTGTCTGCAACTTGGTCCTTCAGATTCTCCACTGGTTTGAGGGTAATTCTGTCCATTTTGTTCATGGTCACCTTCTTCTTCTTTTTCCTTCCAACATTCCGAGCACTATAGACTCTTCCAGAAAATTAGGTCTTCACATAATGTAGCCAAAATGTGATAATTTGACCCTTGTCACTTATTCCTCAAGCACGTATTCTGCATTAATTTGTTTGATGATCTACTAGAAGTCACTGGATGTTGAAGACAATATTAATGACAAGACTCTCTGATTTTTGCTTATATAAACATTCAAAGTAGCTTACACAAGAGAATATAAAGTAAAATTATAATTAAAACTAAGTTTAAAATTAAAATCAGTATAATTAAAATCAACAGTGAAAAGCTTGGTGAAAGGGATGCATGTTCAGAAAACCTGGAAACTGAAAGTAGTCTATGCAGCCTGGTATCATAAAGGTGAAGACCCATATTAGGCTTCTCAATCTAATAACCTGGCACATTATTGGCTGGAGTGTCAGTCCCTCAGATAACCTGTATAGATTGATACAGATCTGAGAGAGTCCAACTGCCTATCAGACAAATTTAGTTTTAGACTGGCAGCTGCTACAAATCTCTACAAGGATGGAGGAGAAGTTAAAATGATCTGCCTGTGCAGATCTTTCAGTAGAAGCATTGTATGATGCCTGTGTCACAAACAGGTTGGCAGCATCACACCAATAACAATTTCTATTTATTTTTTTCAAAAAAGCTGCATGTTGCAATAATCAAGATAGGCTATAATCAAGATACAAATAACTGTTATCAACTCTGGCTGGCTTAGGAAAGTCATGGTTGGTGCCCTAGCTGTAATTGTGCAAACACATTTCTTTTCATAGTTGCTATCTGCAAAATCCAGTGAGAGTTAGTACTCATATATTGTAAAACTATCTTTTTGAATGAATGCAGCCTTATTCCATCCAAGCTTTATCTCAAATTGCAAGTCCACTTTTCTTCTTACAAACAGTACCTCCATTTAGTCTGGATTGTATTTCAGGTTAATCTTTCTCATTCATACCATTATGAAAATTAGCTAACAAGATATTGATTGCTTTCTAAGAATTAAATGGTGTGGTAGAGTAGAATTCCAGGGGTCCACAAGTATTTCCACAAAGATTATAAAAATCATAGACGACAGATAATCTGTGGGACACCAACATTCAAGCAGTAATCTCCCAGCACCATCTTCGGGACATATCTCACAAAGAAAGATTGGAATAATTACAATACATTGCAACTCTCCTAAGCTAGTGTATGGTAAACCAATTGTACTCTCAAAAGCAAACTTGAGACAATAGTAACAAACCATACAGGTTCCACTGATCAGCCCAGGTTTCAATAGCACTGCTGACAGTGAGACATGAATTTTCTCAAGTGCCTTCAGAAAACCATCCAGATCCATCACATTCATGGGACAGATCATTTTAACTTCTCCTCCATCCATGCAGAGATTTGTAGCAGCTGCCATTCTGAAACAGATCTGAGACAGTCCGTGACAGTGAGTTACAAAAGGCATCTCCACTATTCAGTAATTTCTGGCACCAATAGAACAGAATTTTAAAAAATATTGTTTGCCTGATTGTGTGTGGGGGGATAGTTGGCAATTGGGATCAGCCCATGCTATCATGGCAGGCATAACATTCTGAGCCACTCCTAATTAGCTACTTCAGTATGAAAATTAAAATCTTCCGAGAAATCTAGGATAATTAATCGGCTGCCATGCCCCAGATTACTCTAGTTAGTTTAGGAAGAAAGATTATTGTAAAAAAAGATGGATATGGCAGCATCCCTTTCCTTAAACAACTCTGGCAAGGGTTAGCATGATACCACTTCCCTGATTTCCAGCTCTGGCCTGCTGCATCCAAATTAACTCTACCTCTCTCAGTCAGGTATCCTTAATACATGCATATCAGGTATCCTTAATACATACATTTTGTTTGAGATGAAATCTTGAATAATATATATCATACCAGCAACTGAACTCTATTAAAAAATAGGGCATTACTTTGGATGGTCCACTTTTTCTATCATTTTTACTTTCTTGGTTATATTAGAAAGGAACAGATGCCGACCAAGCTCCTGCCTTTTTTTCCCCTCTTACAACTGCAAGATTGCTGCCTGCCATTATATCTCTTCCCCACTTCTGTATCCCTGGTCTAGCAAAAAGAACTAGCAAGTCTTCACACTTTCTTTTCAAATTTATTAAGCAGATTCAGGGCTATATCCCTTTACACCAGGGCTGTCAAACTCCCGGCCTATGGGCCGGATGCTTCACATACTGGTCACACCCATGCCGGGTTTAACAAAGGGGGGGGGGAAGTCCCAATACATCATGTGATGCCGCCATGACGACATGAGTTTGACACTCCTGCTTTACACCTTGGGAGCAAATGATGGACATTCAATAAAGTATCTTCAGCCATTTAGAGAAATTCAGCAAGTCCTGCAAAGAAAGTTGGCAGTTGTTTTTTGTCAGGTTCTTTCCAAATAATTGCTGGGGCTTTTTTTTTAATGTGTTATGGTACTTTTTTAGACATGTGTTACAAAAAAAACATGGATGGGAGAAAATAGATAAAGGGGCGTAACTTAAATATTCCAGAAGAGACCCAAATTTACTGATAACTTCAATGTTCAAGTTCAAAACAACTTCAATAAGTGGTTGCATAGCTGATAGACTATGAAGCTAACAGATTTCAACTGCAAAAAGCCAGACAAGCATTAGATGGTAGCCAAGAGATGCAGAAAACTCTACAATATTCTAAACATTTTGTTTTGACAGGAATCAATGGATGGAAAAGTAAATCCTTTTGTGATAGCAAATAATTGCCCACTCAATTGAGATGGGCAATTAGTGAGTGGATATAATCGGGTTCATAAGTTCATGAATCTGACTGACTATATTTTCTAATGAAATGAGAAATTTGAAGCTAGATAGCAGTAAATGAGAATTCTTATCCTATGTTCATGCTATCTGAATTTGGCACTAAATTTGACCTCTTTGGGTCAATATTTAAGTCTGCAAGACAAAGGAAAAAATTGTGTATCAGCTGAATTATTCATAGGTCAAATCATTGTCATAAATATGGACACATCATACACAACATTTGTGTGGTGTTGGAATTTACACATAAAAATCCATCTGAGTTGTGCTGATAAATTCAGCAGAAGTAGTATGCAAAATATTTTTTTTTTTTTTTTGTAAATTAAGTAAATTCTGGCTAAATGTGATGGGTAATATTATTTGTAATATTAGTCACCATTAGGATGATTACTGGTTTAACATTATTTAGCACTGTTTGATCTGGCCAAGATAATGATGTGTTAATTTAAACTCTAGGAATTATTACTACTTCATAGGAATTATTGACATAATCCTATTACATCTTTTACCTATTTTTTTCTTTTCATATTTTTCTTTTTGAAGATATCTATACATAATGGCATGTTGAAATATTGCTATATTCATGCAGAATAGTAAATACTATATACTACAGAAATAGCATATTGATATAATGTAGAAAAATGTAGAAACTACCTTATTTTAAAAGAAATACTAGTTCCAGGTTTTTTTTAATATATCCAAGGAAGTAAATTGTCAAACATCTGTTTAATTTCCTGCTCTTGCAACTTTTCAAAATTCTTTCAAACTACTGGTTGTTAGATAAATAACCGAGATAAAATCCGCCCCTTTACATTATTGGCAGCCTAAATTCCAAGCAATTTAATGTTATGTAGGAAAAAAGGTTTGGGCTGAATTGTCACCATCCTATATATTGCTTCATTAGTCATATTTACTAAAATAAATCAATTATTTATTGGTACTTTTGAAGTAAATACATTACATACTACTCACCTTTTTATTTAATGAAGTAAATAACAAAAGCCCCAATTAGCTTTACTAATTTATCCAATGATATGTTCTCATTTTTGGTTAAGTCTTGTGATTTATGTACATTGTTTTATTTGTATACAATTTCAATTATGTTAATCCCTCTTTATTACTATTTTAAAGATTTATTTCCAAAGCAAAAATACAATAGTATAGCCATTAATTGGTGGCTGTTTCTTTACAGCAAACCAATTCTTAACACACCTACATATCCTGCATACACATACATCTGAAAAGGACTGAGGAATCCTCCAGATTTTTGGGGGGTGTTAAGGCACTAGAGGAAACAAGATCGTGTTTGCCCGTGTTTCCCTAAAAATAAGACCAGGTCTTATTCTCTTTGGGGCTCCAAAATAACCACTAGGGCTTATTTTTTTTGGCGGCAGCTCCAGCAGCCCATCTATCCATGCCCTGATACCTGCCTTGCTCCACAGCAGCAGTTTTGACAGCCCTATCCAGCAACATCCCACATGGCTGCCAACTCACTTCTGCTTACTTTTGGTGCAATAGAGCTGGAGGCCAAGTGACACACCAATGGCACAGCCACAAGGTGAGGTAGGTGGGAAACTGCCCCACATGTCCCACACTGGCTTACCTCGGGTGCCCTGCAGCTTGGCCATCCACACCCCGACACCTGCCTCTGGCAGACCCATCCAGAAAGACCCTGCATGGCCACTGGCCAAATTCTGCTTGTTCACAGCTGCAATGGAGCAGAAGGCCACAAGGCAAGGCAGGGGAAGCTTCCCCATGTGCCCCACACAGGCTTACCTTAGGGGCCTCACAGCAAGACCACCCATACCTAACCCTAACCCACAATGCCTAACCCTAGCCCTAACTCCCACCCCCCAGGGCAACCACAATGCCAAACCCTTTCACTGAAGGTTAGGGTTAGAGGTGGGTGGCCTGGCTTCCTGTGGGGGCTGGGTGGCCTGTGCACATAGGGCAGTTCCACCCTCTCTCCTCTGCTTCACCTCATTCTCCACACACACACCGCTTTGCCTCATGGCCGAGAATGTCACTCAGCCTCTTGCTCCATTGTAGCCATGAGGAAGCAGAAGTGGACCTGCTGTACATGGCTGCTGGAGCCACTGCCGCAAGGCAAGGCAGTTGTTGGAGAATGGATGGCCTTGTTGCAGGGGCCCTAACATATGGTAAGCCAGCGTGGAGCACGTGGGGCATCTCCACCCCCCGCCTCACCTTGTGGCCACAGCAGCCCCACTCCACCCTCTCCCCACCTTGCCTCACCTTATGTTGGTGGCACTGTAAGCAACAACCAGATGGAATGGGTAGGTGGCTGGCTGTACAGGTGCTTAAGTAGGGCTTACTTTGGAGTAGGGCTTATATTAGGCACAAAAATAGGCTAGATCTTATTTTCATGCTAGGTCTTATTTTCTGGGAAACATAGTAGCACGAAGCTTCATTCCACACAATATTGCTGCAACATTTCTCTGTACATAGCTAATTCATCTAGCAAGACTGTCACTGATTCAAATTTATAACATGTCCAAAAATTTCTAGAATATTTTTTCAATATTATTGTGCTTCAATGCAACTCAACAAAGACAAATCAATTCTGTTAAGTACTTCATATTCATTTCAAAGATTTATGAATTTGTTGGAATTGTTTATAAAATTATCATCCAATCCAGTAAATATAATGATTCCCTCAAGCTCTGCTTGTCTAATGGGGACTATATGGATATGTAATTTTCATGATAATAATCAAGAAGTGATTTCTCAATGCCTTCTTTGGGGATAGTTTTTCTAAAACTTCCCAGTCTAGCCCACAGCCCAGGGATTTCCCATAGTCTTACTAGATTGACCATACTTAGATTTTCTTTTTAAAAAAATAATTTTTATTAAGTTTCATTATAAGATAAAAATATAAAAGAAACAAAAGTTAGAAAAGTAAGAAAATGAAAAGGATGAGGAATAATGACTTCCAGCTTTGTTTGGTGCAATAGATTTTTTTAAAAAACAACACAACATCAATCTTTTGCTTTGCATTTCACAACAGTTCAAGTCATTTGTCTAATTAGAAATTCATTCTAATAATTGAAATCTAAAATCAAAGTTTCATATTTTTTTGCAGTTTCGAGTAAAAAGTCCAGAAGTGGTTTCCAAATTGAAACAAAACTAGATATTTCTTTCTTTAATTAAAACAGTCAATTTTGCCATCTCTGCTGATTCCATTAGTAGTATATCTTTTAATCTTTGTATAGACAGTTGTATTTTGCACCATACTTACCTTTTTCAAGACCAACCATTGTTTCACAATCATTTTCTGTTAATATATTTTGGTTCTATTATTGAAACCTATTATTTTTTATTCCAGGAAAATAATAATAATAATAATAATAATAATAATAATAATAATAATAATAATAATAATAATAATAATAATAATAATAATAATAATAATAATGCAGAAACACTGCACCACCTAGTTAGCTGCTTCAAGAAGATTACACAGACTGATATAAATCAGTAACACAACAAAGTGCATTGGAATATCTGCAAGAAATACTGTTTGCCTGCAAGGAAGGACTAGTGGAACCACAAAATACACAAGTAATAGAAAATGGAGAAGCTAAAGTGCTCTGGGACTTTGGTATCCATACCAAAAAGCCTGATAAAGAAAAGCTTGTGGGAAAACAATAAGAGAAAAACTAGGTCCACACGTGAAGGTCAAATTAAACTGATTTATTGCTAACAAGCCTATACACAAGAATCTTCTCAACTAACAACATCTGTCTGGAGTTAAGATAAAGGTTATGGGCTTCAAGGAGCATTGGATTTTGTTCACTTGTGGTTACTTAACATTTTTAGGGTGATCCCTCTTTTAATGCTGCCCCCAGGTTCTGCCACTACTTCTTCTACAAAGAATTATAATGAATCCAACATGAATCAAGCAAGATAAAAGTACCCAACATGGAAGACATTAGGATAACTGAGGAAATGGCATAAAAACAATCAGTGAAGGTCAAAACCTGGCGTGCTCCTAGATCAGAAGAATTCTGTGAATTCTGCCTAAAATCATGGACAATCTATACTTGAGGTTGAGAGACTGGATGAATAGGGTTTTGGAATGACCAGAAAATGAAAAAATGGCTAACAACTGGAAAGACATTTGTAATTCAGAAAGATGAGAAAGAAATAAGCCTAGAAACTACAGATCCATTATCTGTTTGACAACTCAGCCTTCCATCCTTTTGAGGTCAGTAAAATGAGGACACAGATTGTTGGGCAATATGCTGACTCTGTAAACTGCTTAGTGAGGGTTGTAAAGCACTATGAAGTGATATGTAAATCTAAGTGCTATTGCTATTTATGGGCATTAAATGATTTATTCACTGTACAAGTTTGTTTGTTTTTTCCAACAAAGTTGTTTTTTATTTAAAACAAAACAATCTCCAAAAAAGAGAAAAAATACAAAAACTAAACTAAACTAAATAGTTCTACAAAAAGAGTGCACAAAAAGAGAAAACAAAACAGATACATACATAAATTGTTCACCCAGTTGAATACTGATAAATATATTTCAACAATAATAACTCCTCTGTCTGCCCCACTTGCAAAGCAGGCACACAATTTAAAAATTTCTAAGACATTGTTTAGCCAACCCACTTAATCTGACATCTATCTACTATGTAGAACCATAGTTAACAGGTAAAACCAACAATTAAATTAAACTTCAAAAACCCGTGTTAACAGTCTGTTTATTGTATTTCACTTGCAGAAAATCCACAACTTCTGGTCTACTATAAGTCACCACAATCATTGTGTCAGGTGTGCCCGTGGAGGCTGACACATTGTCTCTCGTCTGTCCAGGATCAAATATCCTTGATTAAGTCTATTAAGTTTTAATAATAAGGCTTAGGATATTAATCGGGATCTTTCCTTACAGTTGGATTTTATTTCCCAAAGTCATAAACCTCTGTTGTGTATATTTCCACAGCATTTGTTGTACAAAAAGCATGTCCTGTAAATTGTAACATAACATCTTTTAACATTTGTTTTCCAATTGGTATAAAAATCCATTCCCCAATCTTCTTGAAAAAGTTGTGTTTATCACTGGTCAGTTCTATCAACTGTAAATCTTTAAAATCCATACCCTTCTCAAAGTCACTTGTATTTTCCAAGTCAACCTTATCTTTTAGGTCTGCCATCAGCAAGGTACATTCCAATCCATCTGATTGTAAATCTTGTTGTACTACTCTACTTGCATCTGGTTACCATCTTCAAGTTGATTCATACCCATCATTATTTTATAAGGCTTTTTATCCAAATTTTCAAATTGGATTTGTAAGTTAAAAAGTTTTCTGTTTCCCCAACTTTGCCAAGCTTTGTCTTGCATTTTGACTAAATTTTGATACAGTCGAATAGTTAAACTTTTACAGCTGCAATTTTTATAGCCAATAATAAACAATTCCTCTCAAAAACAGGAAAAGCACCATAGCAAATTAGCCTCAAAAATATTGAGAAGAGCTTTCCCCAGCAAAAAAAAAACCCTCCCAACAACAACATAAAAATAAGACCAGAGGCTTTTTAAATATTTATAAAATATAAAGTCCCTGTAGTGAAAGTTTGATACATATGTAAATCAAATTAGATCTTTTTTGGTACCCAAAGTTTGCTGCATCTTCTATGTAGAAGAGGCAGAAGGGATTTACAACAGCTAATAAACAATAAAACAATAAAAAGAACATTTAAAAAAACCAGATCCAGCAGGGGGTTACGTTAGTTTAGCATTCATCCAATCAATTAATGTTTGAAAGTAAAAATCAAAAAGAAAAAAATATCAAATATGCTGTTAAAACCCAGGCATTTTTAAAACAGCAGACAACTGGAACAAATAGATGGAGACTGCTCCCTTTGACTGCTCCCACTGAGAATTGCTACCTTCTAGGTCCTCTTAGGTAGGTCCACAGTCCTGCAAGGGTCATCTTGAGTCATTCCTAGTAGCTCCCATTCAAATCTGGGAAGTGTGCAAAACCAGCTGTCCATCAGCAGGGGAAAATATCCATCTTGAGGAGACTTCTATAGGTAGGTAGGTAGGTAGGTAGGTAGGTAGGAAGGAAGGAAGGAAGGAAGGAAGGAAGGAAGGAAGGAAGGAAGGAAGGAAGGAAGGAAAGATTCAAGAGGAATGAATGACCAGTTATTGATTAACAAAGTGGTTTTAAAGAATTTCCAAAAAAAGAAGAAAATTTCATTTATAACTTGGAGAGAAAAAGTTTCATATATTGTAGCTAGATTGAGAAATAACTTGAAATTTTTGAAATCAGCCGAAACATTCTGCAGTTTATGAACACTTCAATGATGTTTTGGCAAATGAAACTGATGGCTAGTGGGGAAGAGTTAGGAGAACTCAAAATCAAACATGGAATTTTCTAAAATGACTCATTATCATCTTTAGTATTTATACTATCGATTGCCCACTGACAACAATTTTAAACAAAATACAAATTGATCAAAACTGAAGCAAAAAATGTATTTTAATTTCTATTTTAAATAAGGAATATAGTTCAGCTTTTGTTTTTCAAATAACTTTAAATCATTTGTTTCATCTGTAGGAATCCTTAATATAGATGATTGAAATTTGGAAAAACAAAGCTGAAACTTGATTCTCTTATTTAAAAGCAAAAAAATAAAAATTCAGTTAAAAAAAATTGAATGCAGCATAGCCATAAAGGCAGGCAAAATTGTTAAAGTTAATGGAATTCAGCTTAACAATGAAGATTTGATCAAGGCAGTAGCATCAAAAGAAGGCTATTAATATTGGGGAGATTTGGAAGCTTCCAATTTATTATGGAATCAAATCAAAATAAATACTCTACCAAATATATAAACAACTTCAGAAATTTTTGAACTCAAAATTAAATGGTGGAAACATCATTAAAGCAATTAATATCTGGGCAATCCTTGTTATTTGAAATACAGCAGGAATAGTTTATTGGACCCAGATGGAACTTGATAACTTGGATTGGAAGACAAGACAACTAATGACAATGCACCATGCTTTGCACCCAAAAATTGATATTGATTAGCTGTATTTGCCAAGAACTGAAGTGGACAGAGGACTCCTACAGGTGAAACAAACTGAAGGAAGAAAGCATGGCCTAAATGACTACATTAAGAAAAGCCAAGAACCCTTGCTGAAGGAAGTCAATCAAGGACAGCTCTTGAAAATAACAAAGGTGAAGGCTGAATATGGAAACAATTGAAATAAATTTGTTAATTGGAAGAACAATCCAATGCATGGTCAATAACTGAAGGATATAGAAGGAAAAGTTCATTTAAAAACCATATGGAATTGGTTAAGACCAGGAGCATCAAAAAAGAAAAAAGAAACGGAAGGCTTAATTTTAGCAGCTTGAGGATAAGCTTTGCCATCTAACTGCATAAAGGTGAAAATTCAGCATATAATGAACAACAACAAATGTCACCCTTGAAGTAAAATGGATGAAACAATTGATCATTTTATCAGTGTCTACAGCAAAATTTCACAATCTGACTAGAAGCAGCATCATGACTGAGTTGCCAGAATTATTCATTGGAAACTGCCAGAGGTTTGGATTTGAATGTGGTAAATACTACTGGGACTATCAAGTTGAGCAGGGTTGGATAATGGGTGGGTTAAGATCTTATGGGACTTTAAGATTCAAATAGTGAAGCATTGTGTTAATGATAAGCCTGATGTAACAGTTATTTAAAAGAAGACAGTCTTGTTCATTGATTTTGCTATTCTGGGCAATGCTAGGCTTGAAGGGAAAAACTGGAAAAAATACAAAATATTGGGACCTGCAGATTGAAGTTAAATGCTTATGGGAAAAATATGTTGTTATACCACTTATGATTAGAGCCCTCTGAATGATACCTAAAGGACTTCCTTGATAACTGGAAATATTGAATTTATCAGACCTGAACATTATAATTTTACAAAAAGAAAACTCTACTTGGAACTGCCTATATTTTTAGATGCTACCTTAACAATTCTTAGGTCTTTGCTTAGGACTTGAATTATTAAGTTTCCAACAGCCTTAATGAATCTAATTGTAGATTATCCATACATAATAATAATAACCATCAACTGAAATTGATCTACTTTGTACCACTTAGTCACTAGCATTTAACTTGTTCGCTGTCATCCAAATAGGCAGAATTGTTTCCTTTGGTTCAATCATGTCCAATTTTCTGAGACTGTCTGGGCAATCCCTTGCAGTTTTAATGGCAAGATTTTTTAAAAGTTATTTGCCATTGCCTCCTTTCCAGGGAGGAGAGAACATGACTAGACCAAGATCATCCAGATGGCTTTGTGCCTAAGGTGGGACTAGACTCACATCTTCTAGCCCAATGCTACATCTTACTGGCTTTCAAGTAGACACTTACTTAGAAGAAAATCCCTTTGAATTCTGTGGAAGATGAGCTTCAGCAGTAGAAGCACTCCCTGTAGGATTGCAACATGGACAAACTTCCCATATGAACCATGCAATCCTGTGCATGCCTACTCAGGAGTTGTGGTCAACAAAGTTCCCTACTAATTCAAAAGGAGGTTCTTCAAAAGCTGCTTCTCTCTCTGTCCCCAGCTTTATCTGAGGAAATTAAATGTCAAAATATACATGAAAGGCAATGATGAGCAAGCCAAAGAGAGGATACAGGTTCATACACTCTCAGATGGTCTCCAGGAGCTGGGCAGACTCCATGTACTACTCACACCATCCCCAGCATCATTAAGAAGACTTCTGTCCCCCAAAAAAGAGTAAATATTAATTGTACATTGGAACAACTAAAGACAAATCATCTTCTAGTATTATTCCCGCAGGTTCAGGTCCACATTTCAGATCAACAAATGTCAGCTTGCATGATCAAATGCAGCATCTGAGTCATGTCTGCTGTTTGACAGATCTGGCTGTAGATCCATTGCTTCAGAAAAAAAAAAACACCTGACCAATCGGCTTGTCACTAGGCCTGGTGCCAATTTGGTCTGTGTACAACTCATCACCACACTGATGGGTATCCAGCGCACCATTAGGAACCATTAGGAACAGCAGACCTCACAAAGACAATGCCATGAGGAAGGCCTTCTAAAAATTCTTAGCTTGACACCTTAGGCCTCAATTTCAGGTATGTGAAAGAGCACCTCCGATGCTATTTGTTCTTATTTTTCAAAAAACTTATGGCACATATAAATGCAGGTTTACAACTTTTATTGTTCATTTTCTGAACTAAATGGAGTTTCAGCATTTATTGTTCAATTTTATTGTTTCACTTCACTCACTTACACCCACAAATTCATACTTAACTGCATTTAATTCAAAGTCTAGTTGACCAATCTGAGTTTTTAGAGAAAAATCAGGATAAATGCTTGCCCTGAGTGAAATCTCATTCGACATGATAATTCTGAAGGGCTACAATTCCTATTCTGCCCTTTGGCAGAACTGGGACAGGTGTGGTGGAGCAATCTGTTCTTCATCTATCAGTGGCCTTTAATACTATTTACCTTGTATCCTTCTGATTCACTTGTAGAATTAGATTTGGGACCACAGTACTTAAGTTAGACTAGAGTTGATGGTAGAGTAGATATCAAGCCAAACATCCTGATTGTCAGTTTCAGCAAGCTAGAAATGGAGACAGTGGCTTCAAGTCTCATCTTAGCCATGAAAGCCAACTCAGTGATTTTTGGTCAGTCATTCTGTCTCAGCCCAACCCACTCTTATGGTTGTGAGGAAAATAGGAAGAGGAAAATGTGTTGGATAGGTTTGTCAGCTTGAGTTATTTGTAAAAATAATAAAGTTGTAAGATAAATAAATAAACAAACAAAATCTACATGGAGATCTACATGTTGAAAGGCCACACAGTAGCTGCAGCTTGTCAAGAATGCAATGGTGCAGGCTATTATTATGTTTTCCTCAGTATGCCCATGTAACTTTTTGCTTTATGAGCTGCACTAGAATTGGATGCAGTTCAAATCCTTCATAGATAAGACATAGCTTCCCCCATAATGTCTATCCATTCTCTTCAACATGAGCTTTGGGTCCCATCAATAAAACAGGATCTGATAGGATCCAAGAAGCACACTTTGTCACTGTCCTGTCAGTGGCAAAAAATTTACTACTAGTTCTGTGGGTGTGGCTTGGTGGGCATGGCATGGCTTGGTGGGCATGGCAGGGGAAGGATACTGTAAAATCTCCATTCCCTCCCCACTCCTGAGGGAAGATAATTGCAAAATCCCATTCCCTTCCCCACCCCACTAACCTGCTTTCCAGCTCTGTTCTCCTGTGCAGGGCAACAAAAGAAGACCCAGCCGATCAGCTGGGACTTGGGAGGCAGAGATAGATGGAGGTGGGGCCAGTCAGAAGTGGTATTTGCCAGTTTTCTGGACTACTCAAAATTTCTGCTACCGGTTCTCCAGAATTGGTCAGAACCGGCTGAATACCACCTCTGTGCCCTGTCTTATAGAACAGCATTCCCCTGAGATTCATATGCCCTCCACTCTGACCTTATCTTTAAAAAGCTTTTAAAAGCTGGCTCTTCTCACAGGCCTTGACTAATAAATGGTGGAATCCTTACCAGTGCTGTTGAGGCAATATAATCCCAGATACAACTTTCCTAGTAAGCAAAAATTGATCTGTCATAACTATGAGCTTTTCATTAATGTGACATCATAGTATAAAGGGGTTTTTTAGATTATCAAATATTTCCTGTGAATGGGGAAAAAGTAATAGGAAATAATGACATGGTTAGCCAATTTTGTTGTTGTTTCTGAAAAGGACTTTTATTTTAAAGAAACTATGTTATGATCTAATATGCCTTTACCATAGTTTTTATTTCATGGACCTAAATAGCTAAACGCTGAAACTGAAGTGACTGTGTCATTATATGTCTGGGGGGGGGGGGGTATCAAAGCAATACTTTAAAGCACAGAGGGGGAGGAATACCACTTTAGAGATAAGATGGAACACCTTATAATTTTCCTTGACATATTATTGTGTTCACAGAACTTCTTCCCCCAACATGCTACTGTTGTAATTTTTCCCATTTAGCCGAAAGCAATTATAAGCCATACTAGGTGTAATATTTTCTAGTGGCCTGTTAGTCCTCCTGGATGTATATTTCTCTCTTTGGGGAAAAAGATCCTATGAACCTGTAAAAATAAATAAAAAATCATTCTGCAAGTCTACAAGGAAACAAGTAAGCATCTGAACCATCTGTATTACTGCTATTCTCAAACTGAAACCAATAACTCTGCACCAAGTCCATAAAAGTCTTTATTAGAGCTCTTCAGACTTCTAATGCAGTACAATTCATAGATCATCTAAGAAGTAGAGAAAATATATGAATTAAACAAAAGTACTTTAAAGGTAGTATAATATGTGTGTCCAAATGAAAAATTCTGTGGAAAGACCTTGCATATCAGAATGGGACAACTCACCACAGCTAGTTCACCATGGCCAACTCGCCATGGGACAACTCCCCATGGGACAATTTAACAATTCAACTATTTAAAATAAATTAAAAAAAATATTTTATTTTTTTGTCATTTACATTTCATGTTATCCCTCCTTTTGCATCCTTTCTTTAATGATTCTATTATACCATTTCTTTAATATTAGTATAACTCTTGTCCCACAGTGAGTTAGCTGTGGCAAGTTGTCTTGCAGCAAGTTGGCCATGGAAAGTTGGCCATGGTGAATTGTCATAGATCCCCTTGCGTATATCTCTAGGACAAAAAAAGGTAGAAAATAGCATGGAGAAAAGATTAAACATTATCTTTCTAACAGTCCCAACTGTTACCTGTTTTATTCTTGGAATTGTTCTTATTTTTTAAAAAGGATGTCATCCTTATCTTTAATCATACATATTTTATCTAATTGTTCCTTATATACATTTCATATGGATGGAAATATCTCTTTTTCGCTTTCAATAAAAATCTATATATGGCATGAAGGAGTAGATGTTTGAGCTCATATCAATATTAAGCATAAGATTTTAGGAAAAAGAAACTTGAAAGTCACACATGACCTGCAGAAATATCTTTTTGCTTTCTTTTTCATAGATACTAAAAGCTCAACAATGGTTCTTTTCTTTAACCTAACCACAAAGCAGAAGAACACAAACAATAGAATATATGTTCCAATCTATGCATTTGACGGAGAGTGTTGAAAGAAATTACTCTGGTAATATTTTATGATGGTTTTGATCTTTCAGTCCTGATGACTATTCAGCTTGCATTAGATTCTTTAAGTTTCTATGTTTCTGAAATACTTCAGTGATACAACCAACTTCAGATCCATCTTTTAAAACAGAAAAAGAACAAGAAACAAAAAAATATTATAATATTAATCATATTGTCAAAATTGCCATCAGTTAATTTAAAAAGGCAGCTTTACTCAGAACAGTTTACATCCTGTGACAATACCCATAACACCATCAAACATCAACATCTGCCCATCCTAGATCCTTGGAGGGGACTCAATAGGTGGATAAAAATGTAAAATCCAATCTGAACATCTGACTGTGCAATGAACTATGTAATAATTCAACAGAAGATCACAAATCTCAACTTTGATGGGACATAAAATTAATTGGGGGGGGGATTGGTGTTAATAATACATGAAAATCAAAGAAAAAGTTTTTCTATCCTTCCTTCTCTTTGCAGCCTCCTATGATACAATAATCTTCTCCAGAGTTGATGTTACCTCTTGAATATATGCACGGAGAAGTAAAGTCATGTGTACAAGGGGAAATTGTAAAAGAAATAAAAGATGATAACCACAAATTGGGTTTAGGCAGAGGTGGGATTCAGCCGGTTTAGACCAGTCCAGGCAAACCGGTTGTTAACTTTTTGCGCAGTTCAGAGAACCAGCTACCATTGGCTGGTCCTGCCCACCCCACCCCTTCTATTCACTCCTTGTCTCGCCTCACCCACCTTGGCCGCTTTCCTAGAATCACGCCCGTGGCATAGCTGATGGTTCCCTCGTTTGCCTTGACCATGCGGCCCAGCTGATCTCTGCCTGGTCAGCTGTTATGTCTGGAGCGTGGGCGCAAGGAACGGAGACGAGGCATCGGGTAGTGACTCAACTCTTTATTAGTGACTTCAGAACAGAGCAAAATACTTGGGCAGCAGCAGCCCTTTTTATAGGGCTGGCTGCTGTCACAACAGCCAATGCTTTTGAGTTTGCCGCGCTGGGAACGGCCAATCAGTGGCGCCCGTTAACAGCCAATCAGATCGGCCAGAATTGACCAATCAGGATCCGCTGCTCGCGGGCCAATCAGAAGTGCAGGATTACGAACCTGCCGTAGAAGTAAAACTATTAGGATTTTAAGTAGTGCGTTTGCTTAGTCCGTAACATCAGCCTTCTTTGCTCCTCACCCTGCTGTCTCCCATGCAAGATGATAAGATAGCGGGCAACTACTTCCGGCCTTTGTTGATGGAGCTGGCCATGACTCAGTCACTCAGGGAGCAACCTGCTCTCTGCCCCGAGACACTGGACGGCCACCGCCACCGCTGCTGCCTTCTTCTCATTGCCTGCCTGCTGGCAAACAATGGATGCTGCAGATACAGGGCAATTTCCTACATACCATTCCAAGCCCCTTTCCCCCGGCAGAATATAGCAATTGCCTACTGAGCCTGCCTGGCACATGCTGGCAAAAGGAGGCTGTTGGGGGGAAAGAAAAGGGCCAATGGAAACCCCCCGTTTTCCACCTCCATTGGGCTGTCTGCAATGCGCTGAATCAGGATGGGGAGTGGTGGGGGAAGCAAAAAGCCAGCTCCGGTCTGTACTCACCAGCACGACAGCAAATCTCTCTTTCAGCTTGCCTGGTTCAGGCATCAGGAGCTTGAGGGGTAGATTGTGTGCCCTGAAGTCCATCTGCTGAGAGTCCACGCTCCCCACATTGCCCATGGCAACAGCCCTTTCTCAAGGAAGGGGAATGGGGGAGAGCGGTCCACTTCTTTGTCCGGGTTTCTCCTGCCAGATTTCAAGCTCCAAACTGTTCCTGCTCGCTGGCTCTGGCTGCAGCCAACCATCCAGACCCCAGAGTTTACCAGTGGCTTGTTAAAGCATGCAATATGGGAACCTGGGAGCTTCGTGGCCTATGATATATTGCCAACTTAATTTCATAGAAGAACCAACTACAAACTCCTCTTCTCCCTGACAGGCTCTTCGTATCACTCCATTGTTACTCATTCCTCATTCTCTAGAAACACTTTCATCAATGGGAAGAGGCAGCTATACATAGGAATAAGATAACTGGAATGGTGAAAGCCACAGGTTAGAAAATGCAGTTGTCAATCCAGAAATTTAATCAATTAAAAATAACAATAAGGAAGTGTGATGGACAAAGACTGCAATGTTGTACAGATGCATTCTTTCTACAATGATATGGAGATATATATGTAGTTGATCAAATCACATCATGCCTTTCTTCTAGGCCTCTGCTTCCATGAAGGCTTGAGCAAAATAACCCTCCAATGCTGCTTTGTAAAATTTTATTAAATTCCTTAGCATTCCACTAAGCTTTCTTCACAGCCTATTCAACTGTTTCGCAATGGCAGAGAAAGCTGCAGAATGATACAGAGCACTTCAACTAGGTGAATCAAACCCAACTTGCACAGGCTTGTATTCTAATTACTCAAGGTATTTTTAAGAGATCATAAAGAAAATTTGGGGGTTTTTTGTGGGTGTTCTTCCAAAAATGCAGTTTTTTTCCTTGTTCACGTGTTTATGATTACATTTATATGTCATGCTGTACCAAAATGAAGTTAGTGGAAATGTTCACATTTCTTTTAATAAGAAGGCATTTTCTTTAATGAGAAGATGAATAAGCATGCATGTATGAGTGAATGCCCTTTTAATATTTCCAGCTTACTGCTGCTTCTTTATGTCATGTCATTTAAATCTGAAGGGAAACCCTCTCATCATGCTTTTTCAGCATTCGTAGTGAGGTGGAGGAACCGCAACAATATTTTTTAACACTACACAACACTAAAGGAAGTTTACAATTGCTTTAAAAGAAGTTATAAGGAAGTTTGAGGCAGTCTGAGAATGCGGTAGTAAAACAGATATGGGAAGACAGATTAGAACATTGTACTAAAATCTGTCTTTTAAGACGCTACTGGGCAAAAGAGAGAATAGAAAATCAACATCAATGTACTTTATTTGTCCGTTACCTACCAAACTTTTTTGAATCAAGGGCATTCAAGTGGAGGGACTAAGATGGAAAACAATTACAGGTACTGTACATGATGTGTTTCTTCAGATGATGCAAGTACATAATCGCAGTGTTTAGGGGGAGATAACATCATCCTTTACACATATTCATTCTGATGCTATCACAGTTTGTTAAGATGCTGCTAGGGCAATAAGTTTTCCTTCACCTTTTTAGGAACCATGGCAGCAATGTGATGCCAATGCCAAGATTTTCAGCCTGTCTTTTCCCCATTTGATGTTGTGTTTTACAAGGAAATTTCATATATGTGTCTGTGTATAAGTATGTTTGTGTCTCTGTGTATGTCTCACACACACACATAGACACACACATATTATGTACACACACATACACACCAGAGGTGGTATTCAGCAGGTTCTGACCAGTTCTGGAGAGCCGGTAGCGGAAATTTTGAGTAATTTGGAGAACCGGCAAATACCACCTCTCACTGGAGATTTTACAGTATCCTTCCCCTGCCACGCCCATCAAGCCATGCCCACAGAACTGGTAGTACAAAAAACTGAATCCCACCACTGATACACACACACACACGCACAGGGAATACAGGGTAGTCCTTGACTTACAGCTATTCATTTAGTGACCATTCAAATTTACAATGGCACTAAAAAGAAGTGACTTATGACCATTTTTCACACTTATGGTCATTGTAGCATCCCCAGGGTCATGTGATAAAAATTCAGATGCTTGGCAATTGGTTCGTATTTATGGCAGTGGAAGTGTCTTGAGATCATGTGATCACCCTTTGCAACTTTCTGACAAGCAAAGCCAATGGGCAAGTCAATTTACTTAACAACACTATTACCAACTTAACAACTGCAGTGATTAATTTAACAACTGTGACAAAAGAGGTCATAAAATGGGGCAAAACACATAACAACTATATTTATGTAATATGCATATATTGTATGTACATGTGTGTGTGTGTGTGTATGTATATGTGTATAGGTAATACTCGACCTGATCACTAAAGTACTTAATTGCTAAAGTACTTGCCCAAAATCAAAAATGCTGGAGATCTGTTGCTGCTCGATATGCTATATAGCATGGAAGGGTCTAATGTTAATGCTACACACACATACACATACACACACACATTTTGTACATAGGTGATAAACATAGTGAGCATAGCAATCATTTTTTGTTAGTTTCTCACCAACATTAGCTGAAATTGTCCACTTCTATTTTAGGGCTTGATATCAAATATATAGAAACCAAAAATGGGCCTTGATTGACTTCCAATTTAGTAAATTTGGGGCCTTTTTTGAAATGAATAATTTAGGAATTAGATCTACTGCCAAGCTGTATGTGATTACTCCATTGAGGGATGGACAAAAAAGATAAAATGGCGGCTGCAACTATTTGATCAACAAACCCCCACATATGCATAGTATGTTACGTGCACATAAAAAGTCAAAACTTCAGCCAAGCAGTTTTTGATGTTGTTTTAATCTATTTAACCTCCCCTACAGAAGCCCCTGCCTTTACACAAGCAGAAAAGTGGGCATAAGGTTTATGTGGTACTAACACTATTGTCCTCTCCAGAACTCTTTCTCACATGTTATTGTCCTTTCTTTTTAGGTGCTTTTTAGACATCTGCTGACTTCAAATAATACATATAAACTGTCCATGTGATATAACATGACATAGGCAATTATCTAAATAAAGATTCCTATTTCCAAAATTTACCCCAAAATGTGTTGGATATCTATCTCACTTAGTTCAATTAAAATTAGTTACAGAACCATATTATTTATATCGCCCAGGACCACAAAATCATATGATTACAAAGAGAAACATCTGACTAAAAAGGTAAGTCTTAATTGTTTGTTATTATTTCATGACAAAACAAAAAATGGGTCTCCACATGGAGACACAACATTTACAATAAACAAAAAGCCAAGAAAAGCGTAAAATTGTTTTTATCACAAAAGTTAATTACGGTGAAAAGGACATTTATTGGTAGTAGAACCATTGGCAAGGAAGATATAGTAAGAGAGAAAAAATTCAGAAATCAAATTGGCAAATCAAAAGCTAAATTATCTAAAATAGAAACTATTCAGCAGGTCTTAGCAAAATGACCATAGGACAAATCCAATATAAGTATATATTTCCCCTGTTTAGGGAAGGTGTTTGACAAGGTAGTGGCACTGCAACTTCAGAGGATCCTGGATGAAACAAGTCTAAAGATCTCAACTTTTATAGACTTGATGCTTAGGTGTTTCAAAGCCCACAAAAGTCACCCATATGCAATCAATTGCTTTATGATTAACCTATTTTATTCAAATAAAACTTTGTTTACATTTAAATATATTTGGGGATTTTATGTTGTTTGGGAAAATATTGGCTTTTTCTCAAAAATACAGCCTGAGATTGATTTGCTTACCACTACTGGTAGGTTAGTAAGGGGAAAATAATTCAGTTAGGTTTGTAGAGATTTGTTAGCAGAGGATTTTCTCATTTCAATGACATTTACCTAAAGTAATCATAACACAACGGAAAGTGTATTTCCATCAAAGCAAAGATAGCACAAGCATTACCACACATTTACAAGAAGCAAAATTTGTGTTCTTTTTTTAAAGGGGAGGAAGGTGGGAAAGTTCTACTCCAATAAGCACTTTTAAAGGGAGCGGGGAAGGCTCAAAAATTTATGATGGGAAAAAGATGACATTTGAGGTCTGAGTACCATTTATGTTGACGAAATGAGGAAGGAAATTAATCCTGCTTTGAGATATAAATCAGGGACCAATCAAGGTGATGGCAATCTAACTTTCAAAATCCAGTGGGTCTAGGAACAGCCAGAAGAGAGATGAACTCATTGATAGCACACATGCTGCTTTTGCTGGTGCTCAAGAATGCACATTCCCAGTTGATAGACTGTGGACGCTTTTCAGACAATCTTCCCCTTAGACTCCGAGAGTTAAGAACCACATTTAATAAGATCAAGGATTATTTTGTGAGTATATTTATCTTTTGTTTTTCTAGCTCTTTTCATTGAGAAATTTAGGAAGTGTAAAGGGCTGGGCTTCTTTGTATAACAGTACAAAGCAACAGACGGTTATGTTTTTTGTTGCTAACTACAAGTAAGAAGTAGTTTCGCACATAATTCATCAAGAGCTTTTTAATGCAAGCCCCAAGGAAGAAAATGACAAATGAATTTTCTGGTATGTTTAATTCTTTTCATAATAAATAAATATGCTTAGTATAATTGCCTCTCAGATAAAATTACTACAATGACTAATAATATATATTTGAGGATTTGAATTGTTTATTGAAAGGGTTGGAATAATATTCATAGTTTAATCTTACATTAATACAAAAGTCTGAAAAACATTTGCCTTTGAAAATTAACTTTCTGTATAGAAATATATTCTTCAGATGTGCATAAATAAACCCTAACCCTAACCTTAAATAATAATATTTAATATTATATTGGTATTTTTGAAGGTAAGAGCTTTTGAAAGTAATTGAAATGTATTAAATATCCAAAAACAAATTTTGAGCATCTTATGTTAAATATATCTTGCAAGTTTAGCTACTATGCACAAAAAGATGCAGTTTTAAGCATTCTTAGAGGAAAACAAAGACATGAAAGATTGAAAATAGTGTACTGTGCTAACCCAAGATTTTTAACAAAATTATGGAATAAGCCATATTATGCAATTTGATGATTCATAAACCATGGCTTATAAATCATAAAATGGATAAAGAAAAGACTTGGTTGTTAGGTGATAGTAGCACATTCTTTCTAAATTAAATTTAAGTTCAGATTTTCTTCAATTAATGTTTTCTTTCATTACTTACTTTTATAGCAAGATAGAGATTCTGAGCTGGACACCATGTTATTAAAACAGGATCTGCTAGAAGATTTCAAGGTGAGATTTTAGTTGCCTTCACCAGATTACTTAGAAAAAAGTGTAGTATAATCTGGGATCATGGAACAGTATTCTTGGCAGGCCTAAGTCCCTTTAGGGTACCTATCAAATATCATAATGGAGGATTTTATATGAATCTATAATGAAGTGAATTGAAAAAACTAAATAACATGCATATTGTCTTATTTATTTATTTATTTATTTACTTATTTATTTATGCCCAAGTCCTAAATATATAGCCTTATTGGTCGTAAACTTCAATTCCCTATTTCCTTTTTCACTTACTTATAGTACATGGGAGAAATCATACATTTATAAACTACTTTAGAAAAGTCAGAATTCGTTCTACAGATGTCTCATAAACAAGGCTGAATAACATATCCAGATAAACAGATGATATATTGATACTCCATATGTTTTATTTATTTCATAAATGATAATATTTGAAAGGAGGACAGGTCAAGTTTGATTTGTACATTCCTGTTCCTTAAAATCAGAAAAAGGATTGCTGCTTTAAACAATTTGTTCTTAGAAGATTCAAACAATGGAGATCAAAGAAAGATTTTCTGATGGATTATAAAATGTGTTATAATTAAAATTTAAAAATAATGTTATATTTATTGAGATATATTAAGAGTTGATTTTGCAACCAATAATGATGGAAATTTAATACACAAATAATAATAAATTACCTGGGGGTTTCCTCAATCTGCTGGGTGGAGGGGTTGCTAAAATTTTTGCTCCCCTTTCACAAATCACATGCAAACTTTTTTTCTTGGTATCAGTTTCCAGTTCTGATTTATCAAGTGGCATTAAAAAAAAACCTGCTTAAATATAACTTTAATATTTTCACTTGATCCTCTCCTCCCATGGATTAGAGTCAAAGGATAGAGCAATATGTTTTATTGCTAGACTAGAATAGAGTTAACAGGATATATGCAATTTCATTTTCATCTCTTACCATTATTGTCCTCTCGAATTCTTTCAGAGTTATTTGGGCTGCCAGTCAGTGGGAGAAATGATTCATTTTTATTTGGAAGATGTCTTACCCAAAGTATCTGCAGACAATCCAGTAAAGCAGGATGTAGACTTCCTTGGAAATATGTTGCTAGATCTGAGACAACTTATCAAGCGCTGTGTAAGTATTTGTGGTTTCTTTTCTTGGGCACTCATTGTCTGGCTTGCTATGGCTGCTTTCAAGGGAAAATACTTGTATAGCTAGAATAAACTATGTTTCATTGTTTGGTTGCAGTTTTTTATACCATGTCTTCAAACATTTGCTCTCGTTTCTAAATCAAAGGTAACAGTGCAGAAATTTGGTGACACTGGGATTATGATAAATGTTTGGAAAGACCACTTCTTCATGTAGAAATGATGCACTTTAGATCATTTTTTTTTAAATCGGCCCGGATCAATCCACATTTTGTGCCAAGAAAAGCTAAATTAGAGAAATGCCAAAGTTATGTACCTAATTCACATTTGTGGATAAACTGTTTCAAGCAATTTAAGTAAAAAATACTAGGAAGTTTTTGATATATTAGTGGCACTAATCACACAGCTCACTTTAAAAACATTAACTTTTCTCAGTGCATCCTTCTTGTGCCTAGCAACTCTTTCTGCACAATGTTCTAGGCTACACAAACCACGCTTGGCTATAGCTATTAAGGGGGAAAGGGAATGAAGCTGCTTTTAGTGTATTTTGTTTAAATCAGTAGAGACATAAAGCAAAGAAAGTAAATAAAGTCTGTGTGAAATAGTAGCCATTTCATCATCTGAGAGAATCTGTGGATTATATAGTTTATATTAAGAACTGATATCTCCCTTAAGTAACTATATGTAAAATTCTTACCTAAAAGCAGCTGCTTCTACAGATTGTAAATGCAGAACTATAACTGATGGAAGTATTAGAATTGTTTTATTACACTCTCCTCCCTGCTGTGTCATCAGGTCACAGAATGACTCAGAATGCAAATACAATTCTGTAAAGGAAGCCTTTGCTTAGCAGAATAGATGAGAAACACTTCTTTCTAGTCTTCAATTGAGGACAAGGCATATTCATCAGCTTACACGTGACAATAAGTCATTTCTAAGAACACAATGTTACAAATACCCATGTAGAGTCTCAGTGCTCTCTGAGCTTAGTTGTTTTAGATATTTCATTACCTGATTAGGAAACAACCAAGCTCGGAAAGTATCAAGGACTCCACAGTTCAACCCTGAGCCACAGTACATATATTCTCTTCTATTGGGCCAATGGCCCTGCTGGATCACATGAAGATCAGGATTTTGTTTCTCACAATGGCCAATGGATTATCTTTCGGTTGCTCAAAGATAAAAGCACCTTCCACACTGTAATGCAATCAAGAAATACATGTTCCTTGATGGGAGAGATAGAATCTTCCTTTGTTAAACTATCTCTGATTTTAGGGTCTTGAATTGGTTGATTTGGGCTGTGGGCTATTTATTTGTGAAATAAAAATATTTCAAAGTGTAGAACATGTAATTAGTCCTTAATCAGGTTTCATTCTTATTTCTGCTTCCCAGCAATGCCCAGGGAAACTAGCCCCAATTATGCAGAAAGATGATTGGTTCAGACAGTGGAATTAGGCAGAAATTTATATTACTTATTATTTATATTACTGTGTTCAACTAAAACTTCATTATACTTAAAAGTGAAAAGATATTTTTTACATTTAAAGGAGAAAAATAAAAAGGATGTGATTGTAAAAGTAGATAAAATAGTGAAATACTTTTTATTACTTTATTAAGTTATAGTATAACTATGCTATGCTATGCTATACTATACTACTATAGTATATTATTACTATAACCTCTAAGTATTAGAGGATATAAAGTGCAATTATTAATACATGAAAAAGGAATGCATATATTTCCATGTTAAATAGTTGTGCATAACTGATTACATATCAATTCTGGATTTTTACATATAACCTCAGCATCAAAGGAGGTAACTCTCCTTGTTCATGGAACGTAGTTGAGCACCACAATGTATATATGAAATATCCATTCATTATATATTTGTGTTCAAAGCGGCTACATTCACCTGTACATCTTCCTTGCTCAATTGAGGCATGTAGCTATGTCCTTTAGAGGTTTCGGAAGTGTTTATATTCACATGTTTCCTTCTCACAGCATAGGTTTTTCATCTGTGAAAGGAAGAATAAAACAGTAAAGGCTGTCAAAGATACGTATGAAAAGGTAAATTTCTGAATTATATTATTTAACTTGCCTTATGAATCTCTGCAGCTCTAAGAAAACTTGTCCCTATCTTTGAGAATCTTTGTGTACATGTAAAAGCAAAAGAAAGCATGTTTGACCCAAGTTTTGCATGAGTAGTCATCCTTTATGTGAATCCTTCAGATTTTATGATAAATAAAAATTTCTCTCTCTCTCTCTCTCTCACACACACACGCTACCAAACAAATCGTGATAGTGGTTTCAGAATTAAAACCTAAATAGAATAGTCCAAAGAAAAATTTCAAAGCATTCAATAGAATGTTCAGTTTATAAAGAACGCAGCTAAAAAATGTTCTCCAAACCAATTCACAACCTACTTTCAAATGCAAATACTCCAAGTATAATAAGAGCAATGAACATTTTTACAATATTTATTAAATTTATAGACCACCATAATCAGATCAACTCCCAACTGTTTACAATTATAAAAACACATACAATATAAATTAAAACAATAGTTAACAAAGTGTCATAAAAAGGAGAAACCACAAATATAACCCTAGCAGATCCCCAGCTTCAAAACAACAACAATTAGATCTCAAAAGGCCTATGAAACATTCCATCTTCACAGATTTATGAAATAATTGAAGGATAAAGGCTGAACAAAGCTCTATTGGGGTGGACTGTTTCACAAGGGGAATCTAGAGACAACATTGCTCCCAAGCCCATATTCCTTTTACTTCCATTATCTGGGCTACAGTGGTGGGATTCAATTTTTTGTACTACCAGTTCTGTGGGCATGGCTAGGTGAGCATGGCAGGGGAAGGATACTGTAAAATCTCCAGTCAGAGGTGGTATTTGCCGGTTTTCTGAACTACTCAAAATTTCCACTACTCGTTCTCCAGAACTGGTCAGAACCTGCTGAATACCACTTCTGCTGGGCTACCATAATCATTCTTACCCAGAACAAAAATATGGAGTGCATCAGTGCAACATGTAGGAAGTGTTCTTGAAGTTATCTGGGAGCCAATATTTGTAAGACTTTAAAGATTAAAAGTATTACATATATTGAATAGTATCCAGAAAGCTAACCAAAGCAACTCTTACAACTCCTATTATACTAACGGTACTATTAGTAATAATATTGTAATTATTTTCTTTCTCATCAGCTGCAAGACAAAGGGATCTACAAAGCAATAGGAGAATTTGATATTTTTGTTGACTACATTGAACAATATCTTATCATGAAAATGAAAAACTGAATGTTTTTCATAGCTGGGAAACTTACCTGATAAATGAAAAATGGAGATCTGTTTTTTGCAAACAGTGTTCTGGAAAAATCAGCAAAAATGCATGATAGTGTTAAATTTTTAACTTAAAATGTATTTATTAATTCATATACCTCAGTTTTATAAGTGTTTTACGTGTTTTAGACAATAAATATTAAATTATTTATTGACTGATATGTTTACAAAGAATATTAGTTGTTTTTTCTTACAGCTAGGATGTTTAAAGTTATATTGTTCTTAAAAAATGGAAATAACTGTTATTTTCTTATACTTTAACTCAACATTTTCATTTAAATCTCAGCTCTGTGATCTACAGGTTAGAAAAAAATCTATAGCTTTAAACATGAATTCTTTGTCAGATTACTTTTTAAAAAAAAAATGGATATGCTGGCATGTCCATAGGATTGTATCCAACAGTGTCTTTCCCTGCTGGAAGATTTGTGTTAGTAGAGTGTCAAACTCGATTTCAATGAAGGCCGCAGTAGGGTTTTGTTTGACTTTGCGGGGTGGGGGGCAAGGCCAGGGTGTGCATGGCCAGCTTGATATCACTCATGTCAAGGGCGCCTGTGGAGGCCTGAGTGCTCTGCAAGCAAAAACAGGCTCCCAAGCTCTGATTTTTGCCGTGACAGCCTCCTGCAGCCTTCTGCCAGTGAAAATGGAGCTTGGGGATGCATCTGTGGCCCCAAACACCATTTTGGCTGGCAGAGGGCTGCAGGAGGCTGTTGCGGTCAAAAATGGAGCCTGGAAGAATTGCGTGCGGCCCTCCTGAGCTCCATTTTCACTGACAGAGGCACTGCGAGCCAGACCTTTGCTGTTTCCAGCATGGCCCTGTGGGCCAGATTTAAGCACCCTGTGGATTGGATCCAGCCTGCAGGCCTTGAGTTTGACACCCTTGTGTTAGTAGAATGAAGAAAAGGATTATTTACTCCCGTATTTGCAATTCTCACCCTCTCAGTTGTGATCCAGAGTTTTGACATACTTGTTTCAATACAGGTGATCTTGTTTAATGACAACTCATTCAGTGACCAGTCACTTTTATGATGGTGCTAAACAAGTGGTACTTATCACTGATCGCTGAAGTTTCAAGTGTCGCAGCATCCCCATGGCCCCTATGATTGCCATCTGGGTGTTCAATGAACAGCTTGCAATTATGTCACAGAGTCCTATGGTCATGTGATCTTCATTCATGACCTTCTTTGTTGGCTTCCAAGAAGTAAGTCAATGGGGAAGCTGGCAGAAGGTCTTACATGGTAACCACATGACATTGTGCTTAACATTGCAGGATTTGCTTAACCGGAAGTGTGTTCGCTACATGGCGATTTAATATGCTTTACAACCGCATTGCTTAACAATGGAAATTCTAGTCCAAATTTTTGTAATTAACCAAGAACTACCTGTACATAAACTACTTTGGATATAAACTGTGGTGTTACTTTTTCACAAATAGAAATGTTTGTTAATTTAAACTATAGTTCTCTGGATAATACTAAGGAATGTGAAACTGAGGAGATATCTTAAAATAGACCAAAAAGACTCTGTCAGCTCTTACCTCATATGAAAACACAGTTTTGCTGCTTCTTTGATTTTTGAGAGTGCATTGTTTCACTGCTATCATTGAGATCTGCTTTGCAAATTCTTCTATACCTATCCTTATTCGATGAATTTTAAATTCTACTTACAAATTTATTCTCTCAGGCATAAGATATAAGCCATGCATGAACTTAAAATTCATTATGTTAAAATTTAGGATCTCCAGCTAGCTCATGATAAAATTACACATGCAGGTTAGCAGACTTTAATGAATGGATGGTTGTAGAAAAGATTATTCCTCCAATATCAGAACAATAGCTCATCATATATTTTGTGTTTCTGAAGGACCTTGATTGCTGTAATTTGGTAATCAACAGCTTTCTAGCTCTTTTTTTAGGGAAAAAAATCAAAAATATATCCCACATCTTAATGATTCCTTGGTCTTAAATTAGTCGTGTAAACAGATCATTAAACAACGTCTTTTTCCCCCTAAAATAATTATCTATTACCCATGGCTAAAAGGAAATGTGCACATTTTCGCTTATATTCAAAACATTCTGAAGTGATGAATAGAGAGAAATTGCCACAGCTCCTGGCTCCTACTGATAGTACCCTTGATCTTCTATGGTGCAACTGAGAAGAATGAAATTATTTTTTAATATTTTTATTAATATAGATAAAAAAGTTCAAAATCCATATATACAGTGTGCTGTCTAGTTACATTTCTTTGAAGGAATATTCATCATAATAATAGTATTCTCTAATGGTAGTTTCATAATAACAGTGCTTTTCCCTCATAACATTAATACATATTAATGTAACATTAACATTTAGTAATGTTAATCAAAATTAATCACAATTAATAAGTTACAATAAACAACCCTGATAGTGAGATTAATCTTTCTCTTATAAACTTCAAGATTCTAGCTCCTGTTTCTCTTATTCAACCAACAATAGAACAGATCCCATACCTCAGAATATTCAGTGTCTTCCTTTTCTTTAATTCCATATGTTAGTTTATTCAATTCTGCACATTCTAAATTTTTTGTTATTATCTTTGAGATACATTTTTCTTGCTAAATAACCTGTGATCTCTGAAATGGTATATAAACAATGCACACTTTGTATATTATAACATTCGTATCTCAAGTAGATGAATCTTTGATTATTTTTGTCATTTTTAAAAATAAAATTGCATTTCTCTTATTTCTTTGCCTACTGTGGTATTTATCAGCTTCACTACGGGATGTTTCCAGGATAAAATAGAGAAATCAAGAAAGAATTTTTTTTAAATCAATGTTTTAAAAAATTATCGATTTGGGGGATTTAACATACAGGAAAGTTTCAATTTCTTAAAATGTCCTGATAGTAAGAACAATTTGATAGTAAAACCAATGATTAGAAAAATTACTAGATGTGACCCCATAGAAATTATATTTGTCTGGTATACTTTAGATTGGATTTCTACATTAAGCAAAGTATGGGACTACATCAATTGTTCTCAAGCTGACCCAATCATCCCTTTTCCCCAATCTCAAATAATGTCATTGCCCCCACAGAATTTTTAAATCAAAGACTTTGTTGTTTTACGCATTCCAGCAGCAGCCATGTTAAGAAACAGGAGGACAGGAGAGGAGAAAAGACATTATCATAGTACCAGAATGGCAGATAATTGTTGAGTTAATCAATTATAGAAAAGTGCATCTCTCTGTCTGAAAAAGACTAATCTTCTTTTACCATATTTCTAGTGATTTATGATTCATCTCAAAAGAAAACAAACTTCCCTAGAACATTTCACTATTAGGAAGTAGACAGTGCACAGAAATGTTGTGTTTGTTTTTTTGAAAGTTGGGTTATTCTTTCCTTAGTCAACCTCCTTTGTGTTTGAAAAAAACCTACTCATTGATACTGGGGAGCTTTACAATATCCCCGTCTTAAGAGAGATGGCATGATTAAAGTTAACAGGAAAATTGATTATATTGTACACCCTACAATTCATAAAAGAAAGAAAGTCAAAGACCACAATATAGTGTGAGCTTCGGAAGGGAGGATGTAACTGTGACCATGATGATCATAATCAAAATCCAAAATTGCATAACTCAAGGTTTGTGATTGTGAACCATGAATCATTTCATATAATTTGCCAGAGTTTGTGTTATTTATAGGATAAAATCCAGGCCCAAAAGCCACAGCTGAAGCAGACACATTTTTCTCTGAAAATATATGTAGCCTTTTCTGTTATGCTAAATAGACACAAATTTCTAAATTTCCCCAGAAGGAATAAAGACAGTAGTAAGTAATAAGAATCATTTGAGAAAAAGAACACTGCATAAGAATTCATAAACATTTTACATGACCTATTTTTTTCCAGAGTAAAATCATTTTATTTCAACACCATTCATATTTATCTGTGAGAAATTTGATTTTATAAAAGTATCCAAAAATCTTATATATAAAACCAAATTATTCATGGATCTCCTGATTCGGGTTTAGGAACAGACATGCACATTAGCTGTAAGATGGCATGGATTTTCTTTCATCCTGCTGAATTGACCACTGCAAAATATTTTTGTTATTATGAGTAGTAATCTAGCAATGTACTCCTTTTCCCTTCTAGGGAATCCAAAAGAAAAAAAATAGAAAAAATAATGAAAACAATCTTCAGTTTAAAAACTAGGTGATAATAAAACCATCATTAAAATAATATAATAAAATCAGTAAACATATATAGTTAGGTTAGCGGTCCTTAACCTTTCTCCACAGACCAGTGATGTCAGCAGAGATGAGGACAGTGGGGCCATGGAGAGATGGTTTCACACACGCAACCTAGATTGCACACATGCACAAATGAAGCATTGCACGCTTGCCTGCCACTTGTGTGGCCCAGTTTCCAATACACCATGGACCGGTACTAGTTCAGGGGTGTTGTTGTGAATCAATAAAAGTAACTTGGCCCAAATGCAAAGCAGGTTTTGAAAGCCTGCACACCTGATTGGTCCTTAAACAATGAACAAGGATTGGTCCATAACAAGCCCCTGATTGGCCAATATTAGGACACTTCTTATTGGGTTTTAGTTGAACTTGTTGCATATGTTATTGGTTAATAGGGTAGCAGCCAACCCTATAAAAGGGTTACTGCTGCCCATAGCCTTGCTCTGTTCTGTTCTATTTACTGTTATTAAAGAGTTGAAGTCACTGGTCAGATGTCTGGTCTCCATTACTCTCCAAACTTAACACTGGCGACGAAGGTGGGATCCGGAGACCGAAGAGCTGACTGATCTACAGAGCAACCAACAGAGCACGTGGTCGAACACGCACCATCAACGGCAACATGGCCAGCGGTGCCGTACCACCTGCTCCATTCGACCCAGAAACCAAAGACTGGGAGTCGTACATGGATAGGTTCCAGATGTTTCTGGAGACCAACAATTTGAAAGATGCAACAACCGGGAAAAAAAGAGCTATATTTCTAACCCACTGCGGGCCTACCGTGTTTAAAATGGCAAAATCACTTGCCAAGCCAGCCGAAGTAAAAGCGATGGACTGGGACGTCCTCAAGCCTTTACTACGGGCCCACTACGCGCCAACCGTGCCAACCTTAGTCAGAAGACATGAATATTACCAGAGGAACCAGCGGAAAGGCGAGAGCCTTGCCAACTACATCGCAGACCTCCGCAACCTTGGAGGCCTCTGCGGGTTCTCTGACTTAGAAGAAGCCCTCCGTGACCGCCTAGTTCTGGGCCTAGAAGACTGCGCGATCCAGAGTAAAATCATGGCTAAGGGGGACATCAGCCTCACCAATGCCCTTAAAGAAGCCACTGCAGCGGAGGTGACCAAAAAGTCGGCAGCCCGAATGCGTCGCACTAGCGCACCGCCTCGCCAACTCGCCAATGATACCTCGCCTCGCTCAGAGAGACACCCGGTATCGACTCACCACGAACACCTAGAATCCCCGTCAGAAAGCGATGAGGAAGAGGTCAACCGACTCCGAACGGAACGAGACCAGTCCACACAACGCTCACTTCGACCTTGTGCAGGATGTGGAGCGAATCACCCACGATCCAGCTGCAAATTCCTCGACGCACTCTGCCGCGTTTGCGGGAAAAGAGGTCACATCGCAAAGGTTTGCAGAAGCAAACAAAACGCCAAACCCCGACAGGCCGAATACCAGTCTTCAGGATTCTTCGGCACAACCCGAGACAAACTGAATCACCAATGGGGAAGCCACTCCTACAGAAACAAACCGTCCACCACTTCCACCAGGTGGGAAGAGACCTACCAAACAATTACCATAGGCCACGCTACATCCCTTGATGCTGGGAAGATCAGAGTGAAGGTCGCTATCGAAAACAAACCTTGTGTAATGGAGGTGGACTCAGGATCATCCCTCTCGATGGTGTCCTGGAAGACGCTCCAACAGCTCATTCCGACGATTCGCCGCCAAGACCTCAACCCTCAAAGGGTTATACTCAAAGACTACCAGGGTAACCGAATTCCCGTTGTTGGGTCCCGCCGATTCCAGGTCTCTTTCAAGGACCGCACCGTCACACTGCCACTGACTGTCGTGGACCGTGACCGGCCTAGTCTTTTAGGCCTGCAATGGTTCAGACCGCTCGGAATCACTGTAGCCGGAGTCCACCGTGCCGAGAGCAACGATTGGGAGGAAGCCCTAGTGCAAGAATTCCAAGACGTTTTCGTGGACGGACTAGGAAAGTACAAGGGGACCCCGATTTCATTTAACTTGAACCCTGAGGTAGCACCCATCCGCCTTAAGCCGCGTCGGGTACCGTTCGCCCTGAAACCTAAAATCGACGAACAACTCGATAAGCTAATAGCACAGGGCATGCTGGAACCCACCGACCACGCCCGGTGGGAAACCCCAATAGTGACGCCTATCAAGCCTGATGGGTCACTGAGAATTTGCGGAGACTACCGGGCCACCCTAAACCACGCACTTCAGCAAAGTGCATATCCAGTGCCGGTAGTGCAACACCTGCTCCATTCCCTGGGTGGCGGGAAAGTTTTCACTAAATTAGACCTAGCGCAGGCGTATCAACAATTGGCTGTAGATCCGACCACCGCGGAGGCGCAAACTATCGTCACGCATAGGGGCGCATTTAAATGCAACCGGCTCCAGTTCGGGGTAAGCGTTGCACCAGGAATTTTTCAGAGCTTAATGGAAAGGCTGTTACAAGGAATAAGAGGGGTCGTACCGTATTTCGACGATGTACTCATCGCCGCCCCTAAACGAGACATTCTAGAAAAATGACTCCGAGAGGTTTTACAAAGGTTCCAAAACGCAGGCCTCAAAGTTAAAAAAAATAAATGTCAGTTATGTACTGAAAAAGTGGAGTTTTTGGGATACCTCCTGGACAGCCAAGGAATCCATCCCACTGAAGACAAATTAAAGGCAATTAAGAAGGCCCCCACTCCAAGGAACAAGGCAGATCTACAGGCGTTCCTTGGACTTATCAATTTTTATAACGTCTTTTTACCCAATAAAGCAACGGTAGCTGAACCATTACATAGACTCTTAGACAAAAAAGCAATGTGGGTTTGGGGACAACGTGAACAATACGCTTTCCAACAAGTAAAGAAATTGCTAACTTCTGATTCTGTACTTATGCAGTACAACGAGACTCTCCCGCTAACTATTACTTGTGATGCCTCACCTTTTGGGGTTGGAGCAATCCTGGCCCACGTATTACCGAACGGAGCGGAAGCTCCCATCGCGTTTTTTTCGCGAACTTTAGCTAAAGCTGAAAGAAATTATAGTCAGCTGGACAAAGAAGCTTTAGCTATTGTGGCTGCAGTTAAAAGATTTCATGAATATGTGTATGGGCGTGCGTTTACAATAATTACTGATCATAAACCACTGCTGGGGATTATTGCGGGTAATAAACCAACCCCGTATATATTGTCCCCCAGAATGACCCACTGGTCTGAATTCTTGGCGGCGTACAACTACACTTTGCAACACCGCCCGGGGAAATCAATTCTCCGCGCTGATGCATTGAGCAGAACGCCGCTCCCAGAATCGGTTGAAGATCCAGCCCCAACCATCACAACGCTACAAATTGAGGCTCTACACGTACCACCACTGACAGCGAGAGACATTGCCCTCGAAACAAAACGTGATCCGGTTCTGCAACACATCCTACACTGGGTTGAACGTGGTTGGCCAATAGAACAATTATCACCTGAATGGGCGCCTTTCAAAGCCCGCCAAACCGAACTGTTTTCCCAAAAGGGCTGCATCTTGTGGGGCGATAGAGTCGTAATCCCGGGCAAACTGCAACAAACTGTTTTGGCGGTATTGCACGACGGACATCCGGGCATAGTGCGGATGAAAGCACTCGCACGGAGCTACGCCTGGTGGCCGGGAATCGACAAAAGAATCGAGGCCTGGGTCGCTACTTGTCAACGTTGCCAGGACGTCAGCAACGCCCCACCTAAAGCAAGCCCGACCGAATGGGAAACTCCGAGGGACCATGGTCCCGTATTCATATTGACCTTGCGGGGCCTACAAAAGGACACACTTTCCTTATTACTGTCGACGCCTATTCAAATTGGCTTGAGATCCATCGAATGAAAACAACTACAACGGACTCAGTTATCAACAAATTAAACAGGCTATTTGCCACACATGGTTTTCCGGACGTTTTGGTCTCGGATAACGGCCCACAGTTCACAGCATTACCATTTGAACAATATCTTGCTGATTGGGGCATCCGCCATGCGCTAACCTCGCCCGCGCACCCTGCGGCGAACGGACGAGCCGAGCGCATGGTACAGTTTGTAAAAAGACCCTCCACAAAATGGAATTCGGCAACATTGATGAAAAAATCAATAGAATTTTATTGTTGCAGCACATCACGCCCCACAGCGTTACCAACAAAACGCCCACCGAACTTCTCATGGGGCGGAAACTACGATCACACCTCGACCGGCTCCACCCCGCATACGCACCCGAAAAGCCTTTCAGCTCCAGCAGCAAATGCCGGGAATTTAAGGTAGGCGACTTAATCTTTGCCAAAAACTTCTCCGGCGACCCTTTATGGATACCCGCAACCGTCACCCACCTCACAGGGCCTAGATCTTACCGCCTGCTAACAGACGATGGAAGGGTGTGGAAACGCCACATAGACCAACTCCGTTCGAGATTACCACCCAGCACCCAGGGCTCCCCGGGTTCACCAACTGAGGGGGGAGGAAATATCGAGGAAATTGACTTTGATATGACAAATAGCAGGCCAACGGAAACCCTACGGCCCAGCGAAGTACCGGGAATTGAAGCGGTAGGGAGTTGACTGTCCCATGGGACCTTAACATGGGGGAAACCGAACTGCGAAACCCCGAAGAAACACTGATTGGCGGAGACAACCATAGAGGTAGCAGCACGGAATCACCGTGCAGCGAAATGGAACTTAATTGTGATCATCCAAACGCTCCACCGGAACCGGACTTTAGGCCAAACCCGGTGGAGCCACGGAAATCATCCAGACAGACCAAACGGCCTGTCTATCTTGAAGATTTTGTTACAGCTCCCCTCAAACGGAACCCAAGGGGGAGGGGTGTTGTGAATCAATAAAAGTAACTTGACCCAAATGCAAAGCAGGTTTTGAAAGCCTGCACACCTGATTGGTCCTTAAACAATGAACAAGGATTGGTCCATAACAAGCCCCTGATTGGCCAATATTAGGACACTTCTTATTGGGTTTTAGTTGAACTTGTTGCATATGTTATTGGTTAATAGGGTAGCAGCCAACCCTATAAAAGGGTTACTGCTGCCCATAGCCTTGCTCTGTTCTGTTCTATTTACTGTTATTAAAGAGTTGAAGTCACTGGTCAGATGTCTGGTCTCCATTACTCTCCAAACTTAACAGGTGTGTGTGTGTGTGTGTGTGTGTATACACAATATAATTATACACAATATAATTGACATGACTGCTCACTGTGAAGAGAGGAGGACTGTTGGTTTCCTACTAAGTGAGCGAAGCTAATTCAGATAATCTAGAATGCAGAAAAAAACGTACAAACATGTATGATCATGTAACCTGTTTCTAGCCCAGGGGTCTCCAAACTTGGCAACTTTAAGACTTGTGGACTTCAACTTCCAGAATTCCTCAGCCAGCTATGTTCTAGTATTGCAAATTTTTGCCAACAACAGACCCTTTGCTATGGAGTAATTTCGGAGGTTCTATCACCTTCAAGTCTTCAAGACATTTGTGGCTCCCCAAAAGTGTTAGCTGTCCTTCCTAAACTAGTTACTTCGCTGAAATGTTAATGTGGTAGTTAATGTAACAGACATTTGACAGTTGAAAAATTACATAAGGAATAGGCCCTTTTAAAAATTTATTTACTACTATCTGACTTAGCAATGTAATGACAAAGATGTGTGTTTGGACCATGTTCAATATTTTTAATGTAATTTTTGTTTTTGTTTGTGTTTGCTTAATAAAGAAAATGTTTAAAAATTTTTAAAAAAATTGCAGACTTAAAAAAAAACAATTAACTAATTATTATGGCTCCTTTGAATCAGTGTTGACTCTCTGGTGACAAGTCCTTGTAATTTTCTTGGCAAGATTTCAAAAATGGTTTTCCATTGTATCCTTTCAGGGGCTGAGAGAGGTTGACTGGCCCAAGGTCACCCAGCTGGCTTTGTCCCTAAAACGGGACTAGAGCTCACATTCTCCCAGTTTCCAGCCTGATGCCTTAACCATGATACCAGGCAGGATCCCTAATTATCATTAATTTTAATTAAATTATAAAAAATTAGAAACACTTTTAACTGTGCCTTTTTGCAGTTGTACAGCTCATTTCACTTCCCCAAACTGTGCACTCTTATTATATGCGGTTGTCTGGGAAATTGTTGAGATGTAGGGAGAGTTTATGCCTCATTCAACCATATTTCTACCCATTTGTTTGCATTTATTTGCATACTGCAAATATTATTAGGAATTGGCTATCAAATCTCTGCAGTAGCATTACAACTGCATGAAATAAAAATAATAGTACTTCCCTACACCCCCAAGATTTGTTAACAAGTATGTTAAATGAAAAGAAAGCTGGGTGGGTCAGCAGGCTGGCTGGTTTGGAGGTTGTTTGAGGGGATACTTCATTTGTTGGAACTTTGATTGAGTGACCTTTTGAAGAAAAACTATGGAGCAAGGTAACATTCCACTTCTAATTGTCAGAGTGGAACAGTCACAACACTTCACTTTGCTAATACAGTAACAGAATGTCCTGTACATGAACATGGACTTCTGTTAGTAAAATGTAATGGCTGATCAAAATAAGATTACCTTCTACATTTCTGCAAGGTGAAGCTACTCATTTGAATGACAAAGCACTTCCTTGAGATGGATTGCAAGCAGATTACCGAGCTATTCCACCAAGGCTTTGCTCTCATATGCTTTCAACAGCTATGGAAATGTAATTAAATATTTTACTGCTCACTTCAAGTCTCCAAAGTTGCCTATAAGATTCAGGAAGATATGTTTACGGAAGGGAGTACAAAAGGAATCTGGATGAAAAGCAGCAATGTATTTAGATTTATAATAAGCATTTTTAAAAAGTTCTATTCCTCTTTTTTAAGAAAAAGGGAAGGTCTGACTCTGATTTTAGCTGCTGAAAAAGTTTCCTGACAGTTTTGATAAAGCAGTTCTTCAATTTCTACGATATCCTAGAAATAGGATATCTTCCTCTTAATTTTCAAACCGGAAGTTCAATCAAAATTCAGTTGGAATAGACCTTGGAGGTCTTCTAGCCCAATTCCCTGCTCAAGCAGGTAGGGTCAAATTTTATTTCATTGAGGGCCGGATCAGGGTTGTGTTTGGCCTCGGGGGGGGAAGGTCAAGTGGGTGTGGCCAGGGTGGGCATGGCCAGCTCAATGTCTCTCGTGTCGGGGGTATATGTGGTATCCTGAGCGCTCTGCCACACATGGCCCTCCCAAGCTCCATTTTCACTGACAGAGGCACCACAGGCCAGTCCTTCACTGTTTCCAGAGTGGCCTTGCAGGCCAGATCTAAGCACCTCATGGGCCAGATCCAGGCACCCGGCCTTGAGTTTAACACCCCTGCCCTATACCATTTCAGTGGCTGTCCAGTCTCTTCTTAAAAACCTCCAATGATGAAGCACCTGCAACTTCGGAAGGCAAGGTGTTCCACTGGTTAACTGTTCTCACTATTAGGAAATTTCTCCTTCATTCCAGGTTACTTCTCTTCTTGATCACAGCATAGAGGAAGTTAATGGGTGCCGTGAAAACTATACTAGAAAAGCACATTGTGCTTTGACTTTAAACTTTCTTTTCTGCCTCTTTACAAAGCAGAACTCAGGAACAAAATGGTTTATATGAAACATAGAGTCATATGGCTTGAAGGGACCCCAGAGGTCTTCTCAAGGCAGGAGCCTTATATCATCCCAATCAAATTGTTGTCCAGTCTATTTTTGAAACCTCCAGTGATGGAGCACCCAGAAATCCAGGAGGCAAACTATTCCACTGATTAATTGCTCTTCCTGTCAGAAAATTTATCCTTACTTCTAGGTTGAATCTCAGTTTAACAAGCTTCCATCCATTACTTCTTGTCCTTCCCTCAAGTCACCTAAAGAATAAATCAATCCCCTCTTCTTTGTGATAAGCCTTCAAGTACTGGAAAACAGCTATCATGTCACCCTAATCCTTCTCTTCAACTGGTTAGATAGATCTAGCATCCTCAACTATTTGTCATATGATTTTGTTTCCAGGCCCTTTGTTGCTCTTCTCTACACACTTTCCAGGGTCTCAACATCCTTTTGGTGACAGAACTGGATAAACTATTCCAACGGTGGTCTCACATGCAGGATGAAAAGCAGTTCTATCACTTCTCATTTTCTTGATGCTATCCCTCTGTTGATACAGCTTTGTGCTGCACTGTTTTTTATTTTACACTACTGGCTCATGTGTGGTCCACTAAATCACATAGATCCCTTCCACAAGCATTATTACTCTTGAGCCATGTAACGTATATTCTATAACTATTCATTTGGTTTTTCCTGTGCAGGACCTTACTTTCCTCACAACTGAACTGTATATCAAGGTTCCAACTGACAAACCCAACCAAGCCAACAAACTGAGATGATCAGATCTCTAAGCATAACTTTACTGAGTACATCATTTTGGCATGTGTGAAGCAAAACCATCTCTAACTAGTTCCTGTAGTTTTCACCCAAATAATAAGTGAATTCTTTCCTCACCTCCTTCGACCAGGTCCCATTGTCTAATTAAGTGTTCTAATGTCACAATGGCAACTCCTTCAGGGCCTTGCCAAACATCTGTGAGATGACCTTGTTTCCCACAGGATAGTTTCTTATTGTTGTCTGGGCTGGCATTCCAAATGTCTCCCCTCCCCTACATAGTCTGTGGCAGGCTGAAAAATGAAAAGATGGCTGCAACAGCAGGGCACATTTTGAAGTTTGACACTGCATTTTGTTGAAGAGAGGCTGTGAGTTTGATCCTAGGCAGATCTCCTGCTCGAGCAGAGGGTTGGACTGGATGACCTCCAAGATCCCTTCCAACTCTGTTATTCTATGAATCTATGAATAAGACCCAATGTTCAATCTATCAGGATCCTGCTGGTCTTGAGCTTACCTTCCAGAGAATTGAATAGACTGGTGTCATTTGCAAATTTGATGAGTACCCCTTCTATCTCCTCATCCAGATCACTTATGAAGATGTTGACTAGTACTGGACCCATAACTGAACCTTGAGGTACCTCACTACATGCTTCCCTCAATGTACAGAATACAGAATAACAGATTTGGAGATCTTCTAGTCCAACCACCTGCTCAACCATTCTGGACAAATGGCTATCAAATCTCTTCTTGGACTACCCACTGAGTGTTGTTAGTCAGCTAATTGCAAATCCATCTGGTGATGATACTGCCTATCCCACAATGTTCTATCTTACCAAGAAATAATTTGTACTCTGCTTTGTCAAATGCCTAATTAAAGTCCAAGTATACTATGTCCACAGCATTTCACTGATCCACTAATTTAATTACTTCATCAAAAAAAAGGCAATAACATTTGCCTGGCATGATCTGTTTTTTGTTTTAGTTTTTTTTTTTGGCTTCTGGTAATTACATTGTTTGTTTCTAGATGTTCACAAATCATCAGCTTGATTATCTTTTCCAGGATATTTCCAAGTATTGATGCCAAGCTGATTGTCCTGTAATTTCCTGGATCCATTTTTTCCCCTTTTCATAGATTGAAACCATATCAGTTCCTTTCCAGTGCTGTTGACTGCTGATGCTTCACACAGTCTTCCATAATTTGGTGCCTTTCAGATTCACTGAATTATAGTTCCCATAATTACTAATTAACTTTACTATTCTGATTGCAAATTCTGTGGGTTGTTAAGTAGCTTAATTTCTGATTAGTTTGTGGATAAATCCTTTAGTGCTTTCAAGAACATTCCAGTAATCCACCTGGTCCCTTGTCTTTTGCTCCATCTTGCCAAGCTGAACCATTTTTTAAAGCACATAATCTTTTTGCATGTCATGCTCAGGGTATGTTACTATCTTCTTGATGAGGATCATCTCAAAGAAATATTTTTTTTAATTTGATGCAAGACAGCTTGACCGATCTATCTTGTAGTCCATGATATTCTCACTAACCATATCCAAATCTCTAATTTAAAAGTGCCTTTTTAATTCTCCCTCTTTCTTATTGAGTTTTCAATGCTATATATCAGAGGTGTCAAACCATGGGCCAGATGTATCACGCACTGGCCATCCTGGTTTAGTGGAGGGGAAAAAGTCATGATGTGTCACATGACAACAACAAGTTTGATACCCCTGCTGTATATTATCAATACAGTTACAGTACTGGAAATAACATTGCTTTAATGGTTCTGATCTATTGTCATGAAAATAATCTTATCCTTTATTATATTGTCACCCGCTTCCTCTTTAGAATTTACTGCTTAGCTTCATTGTATTTAACTTCTCCATCCTTGTGCTTGAGATATAACAAACCTTTTCTTCACCATAAACTTTATTAAGCATGAAAGTTGGCATTACCCTTATATTTTACTCAATCTACAAACTTATTGTCCTTGGAGCTTCTGAGCATTTCTATCATATCAAGGCAGCCAAGTTTACAATAGTTACAATCCAACAACTATGGAAGGATCTACACATAGCATATAAAGTAAATAAAATAAAATTAAAGTTTGATTTGTTCAGTTCATGAAACAGTTTTGATGTGAAATAATTTGTATTGAAATTGGAGTGTGGGATAATAAAAAGGTACATAACTCAGAATGTATTAACTAGATTTATCTAAATATGTTAGATAAATAGGACATGTGCAAACCACAACCTATTTTTATCTGTGTTCCAAGTTTCAAAACCCTACTGAAAATCTAATTTTTGCACACACACATACACACACACACACACAAAAGCTTCCAGTCAAGATTCAACCTTGCAAATTGGTTTGACCACACAATCTTGATATAGATTATCTTATCAGAAATCATGATGAGAAAGGATGCATTGGTTTATTACTGTGCATTTCTGTATTGTTGCTTTCTTACTCTCCTCCAAGCTCAGAGTCACTGTTTCAACTGAATATAATAACAAAATATAGCTAAAATGATGGACGTTTTTTATGATTGCAGTGCTAGTCATCAAGATTTGTAGTTATTGATGAATTTGGTAGAAGCAATCTTCAGTTGAATGATAAGTAGAAAGTAAAAAATATATTCAAAATACATGCCATGAGAGAAAGTGACTGTCCCAAAATCACCCAGCTATCTTTCATGTCTAAGACAAGACTACAACTCACAGTCTTTGATTCAAGCTTTAACGCTAGATCAAATTGACTCTTATTACATAAATATAAATCCATATCAAATATTTCTCTTTTTCAAGAGCATAAGTAGAATGCTCAGATGGGACCATGAACACAGCAGGAGAGTAAAGGATTGGCCAGTAATGACTGCCAGGGAAATCACCAGGGTCTCTGAGGGATCTACTTCCAGTGTATTATGCAGCACAGCCCCTCCTCATTCCATTTCCAGATTATTTATGGCAATAGTAAGGAGTTCTGTCACACACATTGGTCTATCCAGGTGCCCAGGATGTGCATATACAAATCACTCGTAGGACAAATAGCAAATGCAGTTGCTTATGTTCTTTCTTAGGACTAGAACAATTCTGAATTGTGTGCAGATCTTCCATAACTTTTCTAGGCAAATTATGTTTCCACTCTGGCCATGCATGCCAGCTGTTTTGATGCCAGCTGTTAAGATCAGAGGCCTGGCTAGATCCAGCATTCCTACAGGTGCTCAGGGACACCTAAAAGAAGGCGGAATTGAAAAATAATCAAGATGGCAGGTGATCTCTTTTAATATGCATTCCATATATAAAAGGTGGGGGAAAGATTTACTTATGCAGTCACCCCTGGTTACACTACTGTATATTTATGCCCTTGCTTTCTTTTGCTTGACCAATATTTGCCACCTCACCAACCAGTCACCAGTGGCTGAGCTTCCCCTTCCCTCTTGCTCCACAACCATGTCAAATTAATGAACAGTAAAGAGTGGAAAGCCCTAAATTGCAAAAGTCACCAGTCATAACTTATCTTAGGTGCTATCCAGAATGAATATTTTATTATATATTTTAATTTTTTTTAATCCCATGTTTATTATTTTATAATTATGTTGGCAGGCATACTTAATGCCCCTTCCACCTCCTATTTTCCCAGAACAATAATCCTGTGAGATGAGTTGGGCTGAGAGACAATGAGACTGGCCCAATGTCACCCAGACAGCTTGCATGCCTAAGGCAGGACTAGAACTGTCATTAAAGGTCAAAACAAAGTAGTCCAAAAGGAAGAAATCTGTATTTTGGTCCATAGAAACAGTTAAGTCATGTTCAAATGTTGTGGATACTAACACATCACAAGGCACTTTTTTTCCTGACAAAATAGTGGGTATATGGTTGGCAAACTAAACAAGTCTTAGGAGTTTGAGATAGAATTTTCCATTCCTCTTTGCAGCGAATATTCCAAATCTGTATGCACAAGCATTACAGAGACTGTAGGCAAAAGGGGTAAAAGTATAATCGATTTGCACATTGGTGGTAACATTGCAGGAAATCAACTTAAGTGATTGTATATGATAATTCTAATCTTTATTACCTACATTTACAAATACATACAGGTCTAGAGGAAGCTAGTCACTTGCTTTCAAGCTCATCAGATATGGCCACATAATTGATTTGTGGACATGAGTTAGATTTTTCAAAATTTTGCTTTAGGAATATTTCTTAATACTCACATGTTTGGTAATATTCACTAAATAATCAGTATTACAAATATCTGATTGAAGATGTTATATGAACATTAGACAAGTATTTGCTTTATCTTGAATTAGTTGACATTTATTGGTGTTTTCATTCTTGATTTTATCTATAATAAATAAATATGAAAATATTTTGTATTTAACTGCATGTATTTATTGACATATATATGTAATGATAGTGACTTTTTTTACTAAAAGGAAGCAAATAAAATGTCAAAGGTTCCCATTTTAATGTTTTTAAATTTAATTGGTTTTTTAATGTAATGTGATCCATCCCAAAATGTAATAGATTGGAAATGTATGCAAATTACTGAAATTTACAAATAACGTTCAAACCTTCCACTCCTCAAACTATTTCATCACTCACCAGATATCAACATTTTCAAATAAATCAATGTCCCACAATTTTTAAAAAGGTGGATATTAGTTTGCATAATAAATCAGTGAATTGTAACAAATCATAACAAGGTTCAAAGCTTTAAAATGCCAGCTAACCATAGAATCATAGGCAGGATTCCATAGGCCAAGGCAGGATTTCTTCTGCCATCCTAGACATTCTCCACTGATTAATTGTTCTCACTATCAGGAAATTCTTTCTTAGTTCAAGGTTGAATCTCCCTCTGACAAGCTTCCATCCATTGCTTCTTCTGCTCTCAGGTGCTATGGAGAATAAATCAATTCTTTCTTCCCATGACAGTCCTTAAAATATTGGAAGACAGCTATCATGTCATCGTTAAGCCTTTTTCTTTGTTGGGCTATGCCTATGCATATCTAGTTCATTAATGGGTGGGACTGTATCAAGGAGAGATCCTTAAGGTGAAATTTCCTGACAGAACAATTAATCAGTGGAATAGTTTGTCTCCAGAAGTTGTGGGTGCTCCATCTCTGGAAGTTTTTAAGCAGAGATTGGATAGCCATTTGTTCAGAATGATATAGAGCCTTCTGTTTGAGCAGTGGGGATGACTAGAAAACTTCCAAGGTCCTTTCCAATTCTATTATTCTGTTATTCCTTTAGCTGTTTATCATACAATTTAACCTCCAGATCATCCCAAAGGAAATCTCCATAGATTTTTACCCTCCAGATCCCTTATCATCTTCTTTGCATTCTTTTTTAAATTATTATTATGGTGACCAGAGCTGGATGCAGTATTCCAAATATGGCCTTGCTAGGGCACTACACCTCCCATGATCTTAATGCTGTTCTTCTATTGATGCAGCCTAGGACTTAATTGGCTTTTTTGGCAGCTGCAGCATAATGTTGACTTAAGCAGTGGTCTGCCAGTACACCTAGGCCCCTCTCTCAGAAATGACTATTGAGCCAGGTACTATCTATTCTGTACCTGTGCATTTGGTTTTTTCCTGTCTAAGTGCTGGACCTTACTTTTCTTACCCCTAAACTGCATCTTATTAGATCGAGCTCAATGCTCAGATCTGTCCTTCTGAATCTTGAGTCTGTCTTCCAAAGTCTGAGCAATTCCCCTCAGTTTGGTGTCAAATTTGATGAGTGTTCCTTCAATCCCCTCATTTAAATAATGTATGAAGATGCTGAAGGGCACTGGGCCCAGGACAAAACCTTGAGATACCATAGAATCATATCATAAAAACGAGTCCATTCATGTAGTGATTCAACTTACAACTACAAGTTATAACCAATATTCCAAGCTCAATTGTGGTCATACATTAAGGACTGCCTGCCTATTTTGGATGTTTCTCTTACAGAAAAGTGAGGAATTAATATTAAAATGAATAGATGTAGACCTAGGATCCTCAATATGGTATCCATCATTACATTCTTGGACATCTTCCTTCCAAATTTTCTGAGACTCTTGACTATTTACCTAAGAAGTGGTCATGCCACCACTGTAACCATACTGTGAAGAGGCCAGCCTATGCTCTTGAAGTTCTAAAGCATGGGTGTCAAACTCTTGGCGTCACGTTGCTTCACATGATGTTTCATGATGCCCTTCGCAGAGCTGGGGTGGGCAAGGCCTGTGCATGATGCATCTAACCTGCAGGCCACCAATTTGACATCCCTGTTCTAAAGTATCATTGTCCAAGCAGATTAGTAACACTTCTGAATTCTACCCAAGTATTTCAATTATATGTATTTCATTCCTGATCTGCTATTAGTCAGAGGTAATGCCATGACAATATAATATTTAATTTTACTTCTCGCTGGCAAAAGCCTCAAGATCACATGTTATCCTAGTTTGGAAATCAAAACATAATTTGACCTGAATGAGTCAGCACAATTACATAAATGAATATTATCTAACATCATATATAAACAACAATGGAGAAGTTCACATTTCTCCAGTTACTATTTCTATCTCCTAGTGAACTATATTGTTACAATAGCATGAAATGAAGAGGAAGAGGAGGAACCTTTAGTCACAGCCTCAAGCTGTTTGTATTAGGCTGCTAGGGTTATTTTAATGACAAAACTCCTGCACCTTAATCATTTCATAACAGGTACTAAGTCAGGAGACAATGTTATCCCAAGTGACATTTTTCATGATTGAAAAAAATGTGTAAATGTTGTACATTTTTATATATTATACAGCACTGAGATTAATTATATATCCATTGTGAAGTTACTTCTTTAAATTATAATCAACAGTCTATAATTAAAAGACAAATGTCTTTCTAAAGACATGGTCACTCTAAATACAACATTGGATTTTAAATATTGGGCAATGAGCAAAATATCTAAACTTAGTAAGAGTATAAATGTTGTTTTATAAAATTACAAATTACAAAAAATACAAATAGTGAGTAAGGCAATGGAAGATAGAAGTTTTGAAAAGATGGGAATTCCCTGATAACCTCCAATTTAGCCCAAGTTCCTCCCCTCTGATTTCAATAGTCCTGACCACTCTTGTATGCCTGGGTTTTTTTTGGAAAGCTAGCACAGAAGTCATCTAGTTATCTCACAATAGGTCTTATCTTGTAACTGTGACTCAGATAAGCAGATAATGAAAAGAAAGTGAGGGGGGGAAACAGAAGGGAGTGGGAAAACAGGAAGCTGTATAGGCTTGGGAAATAGAAAGTCGGTTCAGAGTGAAGGTAGGAGAAGAGGCAACAAGAGAAAAGGGGGAAGAGAAAGACCATGGTACACAACTGCAATTCATCTCCACAATTTGTTAATTTCAGTAGTGTTTTAGGTTTGGCTTCCAGCATTTTATTTACAAGATTTGAGATGCTTACAAATTCATTTATGGGCCAAAGAACAGAAGTAATTTGTTGAAATAAGCATATTATTTAATTTCATATTCCAGAGAAGGGCAACCACAACAGCGAGGTGATTGGAAATCATCAATTATGTTTAGCCTGCAAATAGAAGCAGGGGGAATGGGGAGGGGGAATAATGGCAAGTGTAACCATACAACTCAAGCCATCTATTGGGACACCTAAAGCATACTGCTGTTTTGTGGCAGCTATCCTCTGGAATGAAATTCACCCTGAAATACAGATGGCTTCCACCTTAATGACATTTCACATGACCTTAAAGACCTGACTCCTTTCTCAAATTCAGGCCTTGGGAAGTTGGAGTCCCTTACTGGTCTGTTATATATGTTTGGAATTTCTGGACAGATTTATCATCTTGTTTAATTGTTTTCAATTGTTAGTCTATGTGTGTAAGTGTGTGTGTGTGTGTGTGTGTGTGTTATAAGCACCTAATTTGGAGTCAGTGCCTATCCTTGAGAAGAACTCAATAGGTGAATAAAAATGCCAAATTCAGTCCAAATATCAGACTGACTGTGCAACAAACCATAAATAATAAGCATTTCCTTATAGCTGTCAAACAATGGAATATCTTACCCTATAAAATGGTGAGCAATTTGCATTCACGGAGGTCTTTAGGCTAGAAGCCAGGAAACTGTGAGTAAGTCATTTTAGTCATGAAAGCTGGCTGGGTGATATCAAGCTGAAGGGCTTAAATGTATTGATCCTGAACCAAATGCAAACTGAGTCATCAGAATATGTTGTTCCCCCAGTAAATTCTGTCGTTCCCCCATTTGTTTCCCTCAGTAAATTTTGTGGTTTTCATTAATTACTTTAAAACAAGCAGTCCCGACCCTACCAGTTCTATTTGTTCCCATACACACTCACATACACACATGTATGTGAACTGTATGTGTGTGTGTGTGTGTGTGTGCGCGCACGTGCTTTTACACATTCACACACCCCAACTTTCTCACAAAGCCTGATATTCACAAAGGACATTATTTAGACATAAAATTGAATAATCTCCCATTATGTTTCCAAAAACACCTACTTAAGAATTTTATTACACTGAATCTTTTACACTGAGCTCTCTTGCACTTATCACCTCCCACTGATTGACAAAAAAATCATTTCCACAATGAGGCCTTCAAAGAAACGGGTTCTATTTCACATGTGCTATATTGTCACTTCAGAGCAGCGTGTCAAAAAGAAAGGTGTGTTACTCTTTCCAATACAGGATGGCAAACCCAACTGCTCTGACTCATAATTCCCCTTCCAGGAAAAAACATTGTGGCATACAGCTGAAAAATCAAGGTAGGAGCAATATGGTTCTTGTAGACACGACTGAAATCATAAGTACATATTTAGTATCTTCCACCCTGATTGACTTGGTAATTTTTAGGAGTTTTTCTTTAAATTGTAATGGCAAGACAGAATTAAAAAAAATAAAAGCAGTGGATTGCTACAACATGATGAATATATGGTGGATCTGTTGGTAGGGAACACTCAACAATGGGCTAACTGAGGAGACAAGGATTTTGTCTTCTAGCAAATTTCTGTTATGTGATTTGATTAACACACTTTAATAACCATTTGAGAACAAGACAGCCTTTCTCCAATAGCAGTTATTTTGTATTCTCAATAAACTCTTAAATGTGCTCAGTATCCTAAAAAGTTTGCTCACTCTTGCAGTGAAAGAAGTGTATTCATTCTATTGTTTTGTCTATCTAGAAATCTTTCACAAAAATTACGCCCTGTTTCTTTATTATTAAACTCACATATTATTCCTTCAAGTCTTTAGTTTCATTCTCTCTGATCCCCAGATCCCCACTCACCCTCATATTCTGAGGAAAGATTTTGCAAAAGGATATGCCCCATGGAACTGTCATTTAATAAGAAACTTGCAAAATGTATTCAGAATTCCAATCATCCCCAAACAGTTACAAGATTCCCACTTGAAGGGTTTGAGGGGTGGAAACTAGCCATAGTAGTGTTTACATAAGATAAGATAGTAGTGTTTACACAGATTTTGCAAATGCAAACTAGTAGTAAATGAGATAAAGAAGACTAGAGCACTATTTCAATATACATTCATTCCTGTACTCTGCAGTCACTGAGACTCAATTATAGGGCTGAGTAATGCCTAAAGTAATTGCATTTCTTTTTTGTTTAGTTATGGATTTGTATATGTTAAAGTCTGCGTAATTGAATTCCATTCCAACCTGTGGTTATCATCCTTGAGCTCAGCAGTCTCTCTTGCTGTCCATAGGCTTCAATAGGTAAAAGTTGCCAAATAATAGGTAATTTTGGAGAAACTAGGCATAGAAAAATTGTAACTTTCGTTTGTTGTAAGAGTTTCAACAAAAAGGATATATGTGAAGGGAACTAAACATCTGTAAGAACTATAAAAGTGTTTTCTTTTGCTTTGTGTTACTACAGTATTAGGAGCTAGGCATCTTGTTTAAGAATCTTTCATTTCATTGAAAAAATACTCTCTATTACAGATTTTATTTTATTTTTTATTTTAGCTTCCCTTGGGCAGAGTTTGATTCTAAAGTAGAACATATGTACAGAATCCCTACAGCAATATTGCCTTTGTCTTCTGTATAGAAGAATGACATTTTTCCCAATATAATAAAAAATTGAAATGCCTCTTGATAGAAGAGTCCAATCATTCAAAAACAGTCTTACTGGAGAACAGAGAACTAAGCAGGAAAGAGCAAAGCCCACATACATGGCTGATACAAATTAAATCTCATCCAACTGAAAAAAAAAAAATCTCAAAAGCACTGCCAAATTGTTTTTTTAAAAAAATCTCAAAAATGCATTCATTTTAGATTTGTGTGAATGGATCTAGATTTTTAAAATGTTCCTTATATTACCATTGTTCCTAATAATGACTATGTGAAGTTTTGCACACTCGGCAAACTTCCAAAAGTTTACAAGCATCACTGTAGAGGAACAAATGTTTAAAAATGTTCCTATAGTTCTTTGGATCGCATTTTTCTACAAAGCAAGGAAACTACTAAAACATCTTGCATGGCTGAAATAATGAGTATTCTCTGGTTCTCTGAGGTATGCTGAGGTGTTTTTTTCACATCCTTTATTTAACCCAGGCTTCCTAAATGACAATTCATTTCAAATGACAAATTCTTAGTTTGAAACATTGACTCAACAGCAAAGTAGACATGTTGTGTTTCCACCATTGTAATCAGTCCAAGGATTGGTAATCATGTAACTTTAACATAATTTTGTACTCATACAAATCCAACAGTTCAGCTCACACGACTTAATCAAAATGAAAGTTGTCTGGCATCTTCCCATTGTGCTTGTTTCTCACCAATCAAAACCTATTAGCCAGAGACACTGGAAATAAAAATGCTTTGGGTGTGATTGCTTTGGGTGTGATATCTATCACACAGAAACTGCCCAGCCTAATTCAGAAATTAAAAGTTCATTTGAAAAGATCCAACATTCATTCGCTTTCTGAATAGTGATAACTGCAAATTTAAGCAACTGGCTCCATCTAGAGGAAACATTCTTTCAGAAATTAAGGAAACATCCCTCCAGAAATTAAAAAAGCTCATTTGAAAAGGTCCAACATTCATCTGCTTTCTGAGCAGTGATAGCTCTAAATTTAAACAAGTGGCTCCGTCTAGAGGAACTAGAGGAAACGTCTTTCCAGAAATTAAAAGAAACTCATTTGAAAAGGTCCAACATTATTAATTCACTTTCTGAACAGTGATAGCTCCAAATTTAAACAATTGGCTCTGTTTAGAGGAAACATTCAGCCAAAATGAAGAGCTCTTCCTACAGAGAATTGCATTTCCAATATTTTTTCATCATCACGGAGAAAAGATTTGTTGTCCAACTGAATATGCCAATCAAATGTTAAGATTTTGTTACCTCTGTCTCCACCACAATCTAGGATAATCAAGACACTGATTATGGAGATAGGCAAGTAGGAACAAAATTCCTAAATTTGTCTAGACCTAAAACAACTCCCCTCCTTCTTCTATTTGTGTGATCATTAGCCATGACATTTGTTGATAATAGAAGTTATAAGATAACATAACTGGAGGTTTAACATGGTGGAATTTCTATGAAAGACTATAATGGAGTTATGGAAAAGTTATGTTACAAATGACAGCTTTTAGCATCTCCAGTCAACATGGCCGGTGCTGTGGAATGTTGGAGGTTATAATTCAGCAATTTTTTAAAAAAATGTCATTTTGCTCATACATAGACAAGGTTCTGATTGGGTGCATACAGCCACTGTTCAAGCTTTCGTATATAGATCTGTGTATTACTCAGCAGATTGAGGGATTTTATTTTTTGCATCACCAAAGTCAACAATGTCTCTGTTGTTGAAGTAGTACTAAAGTCCTTTGCTATTTCACCCAATGAGAGCCAGATTCTTATCAAGAAGACTCAGAAAAGATGACAGGATTTTCTTCTAAACAAGCATGGCCAGAACTAGAGATATATAAGTGCTGTTCTGGAAACTTTTGTATGCGCAAAAACATGCACATATGTTGATTACAATTAAGCTTCTTTCCATGGATATATAATTCTCATAGCAGAAACTGTCCGGTCAGTCTGGTGAGCAAGGCAACAATTAACACACATAAATACAAAAGCAAACATTGATGTATTAGGTGTCTTTAATCCAAAATGAGGGAAAGCAGGAAAGCAGACCAAATCCTCTTGTTAGCAATAAGACACCAAAACAAACTGAACATTTTTTTTTTTTTACAAATTAAAGTTCCTTACAGTGTCTAAAATGTCACTAAAAACTAAAGTTTTCTTTTCAAATGGAAAGGAAAGCAAGTATGTGTGCTTAAAAAAATACCAATAAAACAAATATGATAAAAAGATATCCATTCATGGGAGGATATATGGGGGTGGGGGACAAAAGTTGACCATCAGGCAAATGAGGCAAATTTGTATATAAAGATTTTCTCCTCCATGAAATAATTGTAAGAATCAGAACAACTCTCAATTATTAAACAAATGTGCCCAAGAAAAAAAAAGATAATCCCAGCTGACGTTTGCAAACCTTGTAGATACATTCCATCTTATTCAAAATAAAATTGTGGCCCTTTGGTTTTCTAAACAGAACTCACACCATAATCATCACATATTTGTGCCACATTGCCAACTACTACCTAGAAAAGTTCAGGTATTCATCCAACAAAAAAGCTAATTTTTGTTGCATTTATCCTTTTACATCATTATGGCAGGGGCAGACTCCATCCTACGTGAATCTGAAGCTACCTAAAGCTTCCATGAGATGCTTATCTCATATGTAAGTAGTCAGTCCCAAGAGTTGTGGGTTCTTAGTAATTTTTTATTCCTGAAAAAAGGGGGCCACCATGAGCAGCTACAAAATGCAACAGTATGAGATCTTTTTAAATGGATTCCGTTTGACACTGAATGAGATGATGGTGGAAACTGGGCAACAAGACATATTTTGGTATACTGCTCCAGGATCAGCTAGTGAAAGAGATCAGTTAACCAGCAAACACCTTCTTTCTGTCATGCCACCTAAATACCCTGAGATCATAATTGACTTCTGAGTGCATCATGGATCCCACCATTATCCCTCAGAAATTCAAGTTAAACTGCAAAAAGTAGGGACTTCCTCCTTCTACTAAACATTCTACTAAAGCATTATATATGATCTGCTAAATCACAAGCAAAGGGGAAATAATCCTGTGCATACCAGTGAGTGACAGAAAGAGAGAAGGCTTCCAGTTTAAGATGGTATCTTACACTGGGACATTTGATTAATTAACTTTTAAGATTACAAACTGAGGTCTTTACAAGTTGCACAAACAACAGAACAGTTCTTGTTAAATGAAGACAAAAAAATCAACAATGCCTTTGTTTCAGATGGCATTTCAATGGCCCAGAAGTTCCTTTGAAACAAACCAAAAGCCTTATCTTTTAACAAAACAAAACAATCAACACCATAATACTTCGCACAGGACTCTGTTGGGATTTCAACTCTACAGTAATTTTAAAAATATATATATATTATTATTAACCCTTATAAGGTTATCACAGAAATTTCAGTGTTTCTGAGGATCAAGGGGAGATTTTACAAATAAAAATCCAATTATCAGAATATTTTTCCTATTGGACCATTAAAAAAATTAAAAATAATAAAAGGGTGTATTTGTACAGCAGCTGTTTCCTGCCTCATCTTAGAAACATGAAGGGCAGCTAGAACTAGTCTGATATAAAGAACTGAATTCCATGTGTTTGATAGGACAGTCTTGTTTCCAATTTCGTTTAAAAATATATAGGTATCATTATTGCTTTCACAACCATCAGCCAGGCTCTATTTAATTCTCAGTGAGGGAGAACTGCAGTTTCAGAAGTGTTTGCTTTCTTCCGCCTTTTCATGAGCAATGGATTAGAGGAGTCTTCAATTTTCTTTATTTTAATCTGTTCATAATCTACCCTCATAGTGGCCAAGGCACTTGTCATCTCCTCCTAAATTGGGGTAGAGAGAAAACAAAATTGCAGGAGATTAGTAACAGAAAAATGAAGCCACATATTTAGAGAAGATGCTGGAGGTCTCATAAAAATAATCAGCATGCATAGATGATAAGGAACACTTCTCCCTAGAGATCCCCCACTCTATCCTTTGCCATTTTCAGTGTTGGCTTTTTAGAATACTATTGCCTCTGTTCCAAATTAAATATCTTCAAATAACTTTTACCTGCCTTTCCCTGCTATATTTTATAGTACCTATATAGCAAGATTAAAAGTTAAAAGTCTGAGGCTCTCAGTGAGCAGCTATCCCTTTTATTTTCTTCCCAGTAATAGCTGGTACCAAACATTTATAAGAAAATAGGGGCCCATTGCAGATTCAGCCTGGATGTCTTTGATCAATCTTTTAGCATTTTTAAAAAAAATTCTAGCATGACAGAGGGAAGGAGGGTATCTTTCATTTTGTACTTTGTCTATGCATACTCTTTATCATTATAGCATGTGTGTGTATGTGTGTGTATGGTGTGTGTGTGTGTGTGTGTGTGTGTGTGTGTGTGTAAAAATATGTGACATATAGAGTGTAGGAATTTACCTTCACATCCTCCCAAAGGTCTTTCTCTTCTTTCAAAACTCTACTAGTATGCAGAGGTGTCTGCGGCACTTGCATTGATTGCTATGGAGAAAAAAGAAAGAGAAAATTAGCTAGTATATTCTCAGATGTTCCTAGATTACACATCAATATTTACTGCTAATAAACAACAACTGAGTCTTACCATTATCCATGGATGATTCATGAACTCTGTTATAGTCATCCGCTGGGTAGGATCTGTTTTCAGCAAATTTCGAATCAATTGTTTAACTGAAAGAAGAAAACACCAGATATATCAATATAATGCGCATTATTTTTTCTCATATATATGACGTGATAATGGTGAGAACAAAATTTGCTCCTTTAGTTCAAGAAATACAGCACTGCAACTTCATCTTCTACTGTTCTCAGGTTGATCTAACTATCTAAGCATATCAGCACATTAAAGCTAGTATAAGCCTATTTCCCCCAACATGGCACCTTCCAGATCTAATGGACTACAACTTCCATTATCTTTTCCAAATTGCTGGCAGAAGATAATGAGAACTACAACCTAACACAGCTGGAAAGACCATGACAGTATATTTTGTCAAAATGTGAAGTGACACTCATTAAAGAATGTCTTGGGAAACATTCAATCTGTTTTGATTTTTTTGCTGTAGTGAGTGCTGAAAATTACAGATACATGAAAAAAGATATTGGGGCCTTTAATGCCTGCTTTCTTAAAAACGCATGCTCCTTATAAACTTTCATTCAAAATGCTTCTAGTAATATGTTCTTCTCCAGTAGATTCTACTAGCAAAAGCTGAAGAGAAATTTACCAACATCTCCTCTTCATTTAGGATTAGGGTATATGAATGAATACAAAACTCACAAAGCAGTTCTCTTGGATCATGGCCAGATTGTGGAATAACTTTAAGTTTTCAAACATTAAAAAGTATACAGTATCCCCTAAGATCCTTTACTTCTTTTCTTATTCAAAGCACAGGTTTGAAACTCATTAAGCCACCTTCCCCCCCCCAAAAAAAAACCCAAAACAATAATTGTTCACAATAACATTTACCTTCTTCTGATACTTCAGACCATTCTGGGTTTGGAAATTCATATTGACCCATTCTGATCCTTTTCTTCATCCCTGGAGAAATTGCCAAACCATGGTTTGAATAAAAAGGAGGGTAGCCACATAGTCTACACAAAATAGAGAGAGAAATTATTTTGCGTTATTTATTTTGCATTAGTCACTTTCAAAGGCAGTCCCATGTAATATCTAACTGTGAGTGTGAATTACTATGGGCCGGTCATTCCTTCCAAGGGTCACTTGCAGCCTGAGTGATAGAGATGAATGCAGAAACAGTGTACAGTGCTCCTTCAATCTGAAGCCTCATAAAGTGTTTGATGATAGAAGTTGTATATACTGAGTTCACATGAAAGAAAAGAGTAAAGTGTCCTCATGACTTCAAAACTACACTCAGAAGGAGGGAGGCAGTGATATTAATCATTAGAGGAGCAGAAATAAGCTTTAATAGCATCCTTCTTCTTAATTTAGTAACCCTGATAAAGAGTAGATATATCTATAGTAAATAGAGTCAAGGGTCCATCAATATTGGCTCATCTAAAAAAAACAGCCAAAACTAGCAGACACCAGGACCTTATCTCTTATTTTTGATCTACTGTTTAGCAAAATTCAGGAGCAATCAACTTCTTTTTATTCTTACTACATTTCTGGCTCTCAAGAAGAAAGTATGAATTATCTTCACTGTTGCTCTCAATTATAGATACTTGACACCTCTGGCCTCAAAGGTGAATTAATTTGTTATACAGTAGTATTGGTAGTCTAGCACTCAAATGAAACGGCAAGGTATTCCTCTTCAGAGCTGGCCAAGAAGTTTATGCTAGCTATTGGTTGCCAAGATACTCAGAAAACCTTTATGGCCCAGTATGGAAATCATAAACTCTACTTCCACTTCCCCCTTCACTTATTTGAAACTGGGGAGAAAAATTGTGTTTGTTTTTTTATCTGAGTGTCTATTTTAGCATTTTCATATATGCACTTTAACTCAAATGCTGACTAGTGAAAAATGTCAACTAATTTGGTACAAAACTGCTTAGAAATTCAAATGTCAAGATCAGCTTTTGGAATAACGCTCATGAACATTGTTGATACCCTTTTACCCATTAATCACTGTTTTCTAGAATGGAAATATAAGCAACAATACCAAGACATGCAATCTTTCCATTCTATCTTATAATTAGGCTTTATCACTATTTCCATTTTGACAGCCTGCTCATTGTCCACCCGACCTGCAAATAAGCTGAGCTTGTAAGCATATTCTGTGCATCACCTTTAGTGCTTACTGATAATTATTTTGAACTGCATAACTGATTTGATATGAACTGCACAACTGATTTTAAAAAGTTGATATACTGAAAGGCCTGTTTATAGGTTCAATAAAATCTAGAACACAGTATAGAGAGCAGAAAATTCAAAGTAATTCCAAGTAAGCCAAGCTACTTACAAAATATACATGATGACACCAAGAGACCACATATCACAGGATTTGTCATATTTCTCTGGGCCTAGTACTTCTGGAGCTAAAGGGGAAAAGAAACGGAGATTTAACTGAATGTGATCTCTATTCTGCTGTGCCTCCAAGCAGTGAGGCAACATTTGTGAAGTAGAGAAGACAGAGAGCAGAAAGATGTATCACAGAAAAGCAGCCAGCATACTGCATGGGTGTTAATTATTTTTTCATCTACAAAACCTGAATGAGCATTCCTGCTTTGGTAGCTTAAAACAGTTCCCTTGTCATGATGAGTAAATTCCTCCTCACAATAGAGAAGAGGAATTAGTTATATCAATATCATGATATTATTAGTCATAATATCAAAGGAGAAGGATGGAGGGTTCTCAAGAGCTTCCTATAGCCAGAAAGCAAGCAAAGAATCTTCAAGGAGAAAGATCTGAGAGTTTTTCACCATCTTACCATAGCTGACGCTAAAGAATAAGAAAGGAATAAGTCAGTCTCTACTTCCTCATGTGAGATGATTTTTTTCCCTTGCCATCCACAGCTCTTAAAACTGGATACAAGCTCCAAACACCCCCTTTTTATTTACTTACATTTGTATTTATTAACCAGTTAGGGATGAAAAAAGCAGGCTCTGGTAGAGACAGTATAGGCCACTGAGCAAGCCAGACAATTAAAATCCAAGAATGTTGCTTGCTTTGAATTATGGGTAAAATGACCACTTAGCCTTTTGAAATAATTGCTAAAAATTACTCTGGGGAAATGGATTATATATAGTCCAAACTGTAGCTGAGATATTTTTGAATCCCTTAAGCAAAGACTTGAGCAACAGAAAATGACTACCTAAGACAGCAATAGACCATCAGCCTGTGTTTTAAGAAGAAAAGAAATATGTTAATTCTGAAGAAAAGACTGACATTATTAGGTAAAAGGCAGCGCTAGAAGAGCAAAAGTATGACATGGCAGGATAATAAAAGACATCTTTTATTTTAACAAGAGTATAGTATTCAGGCTATTACAAAAGAACATAATTGTCTCTTCATTTAGGAACTTATTACCCCTGGCACTGTGCCTGGAAAACCCTTGCTTCAGTATTTGCAATTTGGACACAATTTATCAGCACAAACTATCCCTTCAGTTCCTGTGAAAGAGACTGAGAGTGACTGATAAATACAATTTGAAAGTTTGCCAGCAAAAGATCATTAAAGGTCATTAAAAAAAGATTTAAAAGTTGCATTAAAAGTCATTTTGTAACTGAGTTGGATATCACTCCACACACATTCTTTTAAAATTATCAACAAGATAGTTAAGTTATTTTACATAATTGTATATATAGGCATTGTCTTTTTTCTTTATTTATAGATTTAGAAACTTAATTTTTTTTCTTTATGAAAGCAAGCTTGTTTTAATTGGACATTGCAAAGTAGAATTTCTACATTCTACTCATATTGAGAAGCAAAAATATTAAAACAATTCAATTAGTCTTCCTAGATGGAATAAACTAATTGAAAGCCATCTTCTGGATATGCCAGTAAATGTGGCTTCAATTCTGCACAATTCATGTTGAAAACAAAAATGCAAACATCATAAGCATATTTGTTCACCCAATCAGCTGTCGGAAAAACTAGATGGATTAAATCTATTGATGGATAGTTCTGCCCATTTTTGCAGGAAAAAGGACATATTTGGAATCTCATTCCAAAATTAAGGTGTACCCAGAATAAATAAGTAAGTAGAATGTGGCAATAGTCAGATTTGATTTCATTCTGTTCACATTTACATATGCTGAAATTAAAACTAAAGAGTATTACTTAACTTTTACTAATATTAACACATTCCATGTATTTAATATGTTTATAATGCCCTGACAACTTTTGAAGCACAACTTTCAAGGAATTCAGAGATACTTTGCTGCCACCCAATGGTTGTCTGGAGATTTACAACCCAAATTTAGTAACTAGAAATTACGCATCAGTTCCTATGAAGTGCTGCCTTGCATTCTTGAACATTTGTTCTTGTTCCATCCCAGCTATTTTCAGAACAGAGCAATATGCATGACCTTCACCTGAATTTTACCATCATTGTCTCTCTAAAGATACAGATAGTCCTCAACTTACATCCGTTTATTTAGTTACAATGGGACCAAAAAGTGACTTCTGACAATTTGTCACACTTATGACAGTTGCAGCATCTCTATCGTCACATGGTCAAAATTTGAATGTTTGTCAACTTGCTCATATTTATGACAGTTGCAATGTCCCAGGGTCATGTGATCATGTTTCACGACCTTCTGAGAAGCAAAGTCAATAGGGAAGCCAGTTCACTTAAAAACCATGTTATTAAACAACTCCAGTGATTCACTTAACTGGAAAGAAAAGTTGTAAAATGGGGCAAAACTCACTTAACAACTGTCTTGCTTAGGAACAGAAATTTTGTGCTCGATTGTGGTCTTAAGTCGAGCATTACCTGTAATGGCAGAAGCCTGTAAGACTCAATCTCAAAAAAGCATTGTGTTCACAAATTATTCATGTAGTGATGTTACTTACCCACATAGTATGGTGTGTAGCATGGTGTAGCTAAGGAGTTATGTGTTGTGGTTTCTTTAGCAAAACCAAAGTCTGTGAGTTTTAATACAGCATTAGGCCTTTTTGAGGTATATAGAAGGTTTTCTGGCTACAAGACATAAAAAGATAACGTCCTCAATCAAAAGCTATCTTCTATATCAACTTCTAAAAATTGTTCTAATCATAGAAGATAAAAAAAGAGCCCAGCACATAAAATCATGTAATGCTATTTCCTCTGTAATTTCATTCAAAATAATTCCTACAATTTATTTATACAATAATTTTATAGGCTACCTCATATGCATGACTAACTCTGTGGTTGATTTCAGTTCCTCTAAATCAATCCCTAAATTGTTCTTACTCTGTTTTACAGCTAACATGTTATAAACACAGTAAAAGAGAGTAAGAAAACCTTTAAAAAAACTAGAACATTTATTGCTTGACTTCATTTATATACTGTACACCAGGGGTCCCCAACCACCGGTCCGCGGACCGGTACTGGTCCGTGGAACAAGTCCTACCGGGCCGCTGGTTTGCTGGGCGCCGCCATCTTTTTTTTGATGAAAAAGTGCTTCCGGTGAGCTTTTCCGGGTAGAAAGCTCACCGGAAGCACTTTTTCATCAAAAAAAGATGGCGGCGCCCAGCTAATGCCGGTACCGGGCCGCGCCATAAAAAAGGTTGGGGATACCGGGCCGCGGCATAAGAAAGGTTGGGGATCACTGCTGTACACTCACAGTCTGGAGGCCAGCCCTATTCAGCTGTTAGAAACCACTTAGCTTAAGAAAAATAAGTACAATCAGTAAATGAAAACAGCAAGATTATAAATGAAAAACATACACGGTGGATCAGTGGCTAAGAGGCTGAGCTTGTCGATCAGAAAGGTCGGCAGTTCAGCGGTTCGAATCCCTAGACCACATAATGGAGTAAGCTCCTGTTACTTGTCCCAGCTTCTGCCAACCTAGCAGTTCGAAAGCATGTAAAAATGCAAGTATAAAAATAGGGACCACTTTGGTGGGAAGGTAACAGCATTCCTTGTGCCTTCGGCATTTTAGTCATGCCAGCCACATAACCACGGAGATGTCTTTGGACAGCACTGGCTCTTCAGCTTTGTAACGGAGATGAGCACTGCCCCCCTACAGCCGGAAATGACTAGCACATATGTGCGAGGGGAACTTTTATCTTTTCCTTAGTGCACAATAGCAAGCAAAAATATTGGGAGCAAGCTAAAATAATTCATATGGATATGTTAAAAGGGCTGAAGAAAGGATCTTTTCTGATCCTTCATGAAAAGGAATGTATCCTTCAAAGGTGAATGCTGTATAAACAGAGTATCTCTGATTTAAAAAAGCCCCAACCATGGTTGTAACCTATCTAAACTTAGAACGTTCATCATGCAATCTGCCACTAATTATTCAGTTTAAAACCAAAAAATATCACATAGTTCAAGCATACTGCATTAAGTAAGGCCTCCTTTTGCTTGTGGCGATATAGGTAGTTAAGAAAAAACTTTAGAAATTATCGGTTATATTGCATAGGTCTAAGATAATACATACCTTAACATCCCGGTGTGCAATGTTGATAGAGTGTAAATACTGGATGGCTTCACCAATACTTTTCATTATTTCAGAAGCCTCTGAAGGAGATAGAGAAAAGGGGGAGGAGGAGACCCCCACCTCAGTAACTAAACAGGCAAAAAATTCACATCCCAATTAAAGATCACAAGGACATTGCATTTCTGTATTAGATTAAGATTCAGAGCATAATCAAATGTAGCATGGCTACAATTTGCACACTGTGCATTTATATTACATTTCTCTCTTCCCTTTTATAACATGGTTCTTCTGTCCTCATGTTATAAGGTATTTGTTTCCTAAATGTTGTTCACATCATAGGCTGGGATAGACTGCCTATCCCAGCCTATGGGATTTGACCATGTCAAATTTAAGGGACTGATTGCACTCAAAATACCATTCCATCTTCAATTCTATTTTAGGATACTAACCATGATGTTCAGGCTGATAAAATTACTGTATGTTCAACATCTATCCAGAATCTCAATAATGTAATTTTTTTTTTAAAAAAAAAAATCTGGTTTAAAATTGTTAAGCTGAAAGCTCTTACATCCTATAGATGCAGGTGCAGATCACGTTAAGGGAGACTTTGATGGACATTACTGGAGAAATGGGCTGTTTTTTTTAAAAAAAGTCACTGACACTGCTGTAAAAAGGAGGGCACAATTCGAGACTAATGAAGGACTTTGGTTAATTTGAGGGAAACGGGCAGTTAAGAAATATGAAATATAAATAAATAAATACGGTTTTGTGAGAAAAATGCTGGGAAAGTAATTAGAATGCAGGCAGTCGGTAGGCTAATTCTACTGACTGCCAGAGTTTGATTCTGACCAGCTCATGGTTGACTCAGCCTTCCATCCTTCCTAGGTGGGTAAAATGAGGACCCAGATTGTTGGGGACAATATGCTGACTCTGTAAACCACTCAGGGAGGGCTTTAAAGCACTGTGAAGCACTATATAAGTCTAAGTGCTATTACTATTCATTGACAACACCAGCTTCAAGCAACAGAATGACAATCTTTACCTCAAGCACCAACAAACAGACTTCATCAAATATATTATATAACAGGAAATCTAGATACAGATTATTAAAAAATACCATGAATTACTTATGTAATTATTGATGTAGATAGCTGCCCTAGTAAGATGTGAGCTGGAGAATATACAGGATAATATTAATGTAAGAAGCATGTACTTAACTAACATGAAAATATACCTGAGGAAATGTAAAAATAGACAAGCGATATAATACTGGAAAAAATACTGGAAAGTATTCATAAAATTTCAAAGGATCAAGACAGAAGATTAAAGCCTAAAGCCATAGGAAAAACATAATAGTTGAAAGCAGAACTTTTAACATCAAGCAAGAAAGGCCAAGCAAAAATCCACTTTGTGTGTGTGTGTGTGTGTGTGTGTGTGTGTGTGTGTGTGTGTAATCGCTTAATGGGAAGTATATATACTTAAAGTAGGGTTTTCAAGAGTGATAATACATATGAGAAGCCATAGAGAAAAAGACTACTATAATGAAATGTTTTATGGATGAGAGTATAGAATAACAAAAATGAGCCCCTCCCCAAGGGACATGGGTGGTTAAGAAGTATGAAATATAAATAAATAAGAAATATTTAAGGAGAGAAGAGATATTCAGTACAGTCCCCACCAGAAAACAGACAATGGACTGACAAATACACACACACACAAAAAAAACCAGATGCAAATGAAACCTATAGGAAAAATGAGAGTTAAATTCTATGCCAACAATTGTAGGATAAAATTGTGTGATCTAGAGATTGGGGGAAAAGGGGGGGAGGGGGGAGGAAGGGAGAGAGAGGGGGGGGCAGACAGTCAAATGTCAAATGAAGAGAAAATTCACACAAGGCAGTGGGAAAGATAATGAAAATAAAATTGATAATGAAAAATAAATTGAAGAGATTTCCTTCTTCTTTAATGATACAACCTTTGATTGCCAGATTGTGGAATATATTAAAGCTACCGGGTGGGTCCAAACACCCGATTATTACAATGAATAAAAAGCTGATACAGGAACTGAATCTGAAGAAATAATGTAACTCAGAGTAAAAAGAATATGAAACAAGGGTCTATATTGTCACCATATATTTTTAAGTTCTATGCTTTTGGAAAGGGTAACTGCTGGAATCAAACTGGAAGCTAAAACTCTAACAGTCTAAGATGTGCAGAAAATATTTTGTTAGCAGAAATCTAAAAAGACTAAAAAGACCTCATTATGAAATTAAAAGTGTACAGTGAAAAACAGATTAATGTTAAGTATTTAAAAAAAAATACTGTCAACAGGCATGCTGAATGAACTTACACAGTTGGTGATCAAGAAGTGAAGTAGATAGTTTTATTTTCTTGGACTTAGATAAAGATGGGCAGAGCGCTGGAGAGGTAAAGAGGAGATTAGTGCGATGGAGGAGGGACATAATACAACAGACAAAAACATGAATGATTAGAATATGTCCCTGATAATAAAGATCAGAATAGTTAAAGTAATGCATTTTCCAATGGTAATGGAAAGTTGGGACACTGAAAAAGAACAAGAGAAAAGAAGATAGATTGTGAAATTGGGCAAGTTACAAAAGAGTGTCATGGACAGCAGAAAGAATCAATCAACCAACCTAAAACAGTTACAGACTGACCACTCCTTTGAAAAGGTGATTATTAGTAGTACTATACGGCATTGCTAATTAGCCAGGAGATTACAATGCTAATGTAGATTAGTAGTTTGGCTGCCAATTTGCTAGCCCTGCTTGTGCGCTTCCCAAGGTGCACCATAGAAGGACAAGCTAGCTTCACATCAGAGAGAAAGATGAGATGCAGTGTTCATGGAAGGCCCTCTTCCTCCACAAGATCCACCTCACAAATGGATGTCACAAACAGGAAAGTTCAGAGCAGGCAAGAATCTGACCGCCTGCACAAAGCACAGCTCATTTCCCCACTCAAGTGTTCCTATTTATCTACTTGCTCAGGACATGCTTTCAAACTACTAGGTAGGCAGAAGTTAAGGCAAGTGATGGGATCTCACCCCACCACACAATGCTAGGGCTCGAACCGCTGAGCAAAGACCATCTCCAGTGTCATCAAGCTGCTGAGTCACCATGCCTTCTTTGAAAAGATGATCAGCAAGAAAAAAAGCCTCTTATATTTTAGGCCAGGGGTCTCAAACTCAATTTACCTGGGGGCCGCTAGAGGCAGAGGCTGGGTGAGGCTGGGCCACATAAGGGATTCCACAAAAAACGTTGTTAAAAAAATATCCTCAAATGTCATCAACAGTTAATGATTTCTCCAATACATGAACTGTCCTGAACACATGAATGGAACATTGAATGAAGATCATGAACAGTTCCTCAGAACATGGCTTCTCCAGCTTACTCCTTGCTGCCAGAGACTTGACAACGCTTCCTCTCACATATCTGAGCCACATTTGGCTTGAGAGAGGAG